>NC_067482.1:17474945-17847445 GCF_947179515.1 Apodemus sylvaticus | reverse complement strand
AGATCCTGTCTTACATATAGTGTGGCTCTTCCTGCTTCAAATCATCTAGTCAAGAAAGTCTCTCGTGAAAGTGCCCACTGACTCCCATTTTAGTTGATTCCAGATCCAGTCAAGCTGGCAACTCAGATTAGCCATTGCAGAACAAAAATCCAGTACCCCAAGGACCCCTCATAGGCCTTGCCTTTTGAAGACAGTAAGAGTAGTGCTTCCCAGAGGAGCAGCCTCATACATGGTACCTTGGAAGATTAATGTGGGCTAAATAGGTTTGGCACACATAGATTCGTGTGTTTGAATGCTTGGCTCATAAGGAGTGGAACTATTAGGAGGTGTGGCCTTGTTGGAGGAAGTGTGTCACTGTGGGGGGGGGCAGGCTTTGGGGTCCCCTGTGCTCATGCTCTGCCCAGTGTGGACCACAGTCTCTTTCTGGCTGCAGATCAAGATTCAGAACTCTCAGCTTCTTATCCAGCACCATATCTTCCTGAATAATGCCATGTGTCTCACCATGATGATAGGCAAGCCAGCTCCAATTAAATGTTTTCCTTTATAACAGTTGCCTTGGTCATGGTGTCTCTACACAGGAATAAAACCCTAACTAAGACAAGGTTGTTGAAAAGCTATACAGTCGCTAGTATTATTGTACTTTTGGTTTACAGCTCTAGATTTTATGTAACATTATGCAGAGATTGATGTTTGGGCTGTTTTTTATCCCTTTGGGCATACAATTTTATAATATCAGTAATTAAAACAGGTGGGGATGGAGTTCTATAGGAATACAGTTTTTATAACATTCCAGGGTTCTTTGCCTATATGTATGTATTCAAATTAAATGTCATCACATTGAGATGTTAAATGTAATTCCCATTATAATCATAAAGAAAATACTTCTAGAGTATACAAATCCTTATAAGGACTTAAAGTATTATCTTGTGAAAAATTTCAAGTAGGTACAAAGAAGACCTCAAAGTAGGAAATAAAAGACAAATATATATAAGGAACAGAAGAAAGAAAAAGCAAAATTATATGTCCCTCATTACCATTCCTTATGTTTAATATAAATGCATTAAGCCTTTCAACCAAAATACAGAGCTTGGAGGAATAAATTCAATAATTTTCAGTCTATAAGAGATGCAAATAGGTTGAAATTGTGAAGATAAAGAAGAATGTAAATAGAAAATGCTGAACTATCTACATATATAAAGTATTTGAATGAGTCAGATTCATAGAGGCAGAAATACTGATGGTCACTGGACGTTCGGAAGCAAGTTGTTACACACTGATGAATAAAGAGTTCAGGTTTTGCAAGGTGGCAACAGATCTGGAAATGGGTGGTGCTGACGGTTTTAACAGTGTGATCATGTTTAACCACTGAACTGTTCAATTAAAAACAATTAAGGCAGTAGGTTTATGTGCTATGCCCAACCATGCTTTAAAAGTTTTTAAATGCTCATTATCTCTGAAATTATTATTTGTGTGTGTGTGTGTGTGTGTGTGTGTGTGTGTGTTTATATAAACTTTTAGGCCAGCCTGCTTAGAAGCATTGTTCACAGTAGTCAGAAGATAGGAACAACCCAAGTGTCCATTAACAGGAGGATAAACCAGTGTGGCTTGTCCATGCAAAGGGAAATTATCTAGTCATAAGTGGAATGAAGCTCTGATATGTGCTACAACATGAATGAACTTTTAAAAGTTGTGTGCAGAATGAAGGAAATCTACGGCAAACGTCATAAATTATATAGTTCTGTTCATCTGAACTATCCAGGGTAGATGAACTCACATAGACAAAGCCATTCCCTCTGGCAGGGGATTTCAGAAGGATGGCTCACTCGGTTCAGAATTTCTGTTTGGAGTGACAGAAACACTTTCAAAATAGAGGGAATAGTTTAACAGTACCAGGGATGTAATTAATGTCACTGAATTATAGACTTGAAATGGTAAATGGAAAATTTTATGTTGTGTGTATTTATTGAACCTCCAAATATACTAGATATTTTTTCATGAAAGTGGAGAGTAGGGGAGGGAAGGCAATAGAAGGAAGGGAAAGGCAGAAAAGATACAAGGAAAAGATATGGGGAAGGACCTCAGGGGCAAACACAAGGGTACAGCATCCAGCTCAGTTGATTATCCTTGAGCTAAGAGGCAATGTGTCATGGCAATGTTACTACATCCGATCTACACGGAGTTATTTCCTTCTACCAGAGAAATCCCAGCCTCTCATTTAAGCAAAATCCAGTCAGAAAATGGTAGGTGATATTGGAGAGTTCGAGGGGCCATTGTGTTTTCACCTTACACTCCTCTTTCCTAAGACACTGGTGTGAAGAGAGAAGGAGCAAAAATCCGTATGTAGACAGAGAACAATAATCCAGAGAGAGAGAAGGAGCAAGAATCCATAGTCAAGGAGAGAGGAGCTCAGTCAGCACCATATTCTTAGTACAGCCAGTTCTATGACATCACAGGAGTCCTTACCCCCCAGTGTCCTGAGCACTACTCAGTGTTACCCTGCATGGAGGACCACAGTCACAGCCGTGACCTTAATCTTAACTCAGTGATGGTCACACCAGTCACTCCACTCCAAACCACTGTCTTCTGCAGTTCACAGCATATATTTCTGGAGACGCTGCTTTCAAGTCAGGTCTGCTTTGCCTAGTGGCACCATTAGCTAACTCTCATTCTTCAAGTCCTTTGCAAACATCCTCCCTGAAGCAGTCAGTATTCCCTGACATGTCACTTAAGAAGCAAGCCACCTCTCCCCTTTCCCCACACATCCCACATTATAGCTATATTTTCATTAGACTATCGATTTCTTTTGTAAGTAGAGATTGATTCTATTTAATTTACTGTTGTATTGCTGGAGACTAGTCCAGTCCACACGCTTAGGGAGACCTTTGTAAATACTTATTGAATTAAAACATAGATAAAAGAATATATTAATGGGAAAGGACTGGCTGCTTTAGCAACTGAACGCGTACATGCTGTTGAGTGAGTAGATCAGTAAATTAGCTCAGAGAATTCTAAGCTAATTTCTACTCTTCTGGAGCGCTTGCTAGACTTAGTGACAGTTTTTATTAAAGACAACCCTAGACACAGAAATGCAAAGGAAGGGGCAAATAGCAACAGCGAAGTTATTGGGGCATTTGTGATTCCCAATGAACGTAACTGTAAGGAAAGTTGGGTAAAGTAAACTCTTACCATAATCTAGGAGCCAGGAGCCGGGCAGGTTGCCTCCACTCCCCAGCTCATTTTGTATGAGTGGACACTACTTGTGAGTGGTGTCTAAATCAACGTAGTGTAAAAGAAAACAAATTATTTGTGATAATAATATATTTCTTATTCACTGACCCCCCCATATGCTTTTTGCACAGGTGATCTCAGAAGAGCCATTGCTGAATCAGATATATCAGGTATAATCTGATAAAGAAAGAAAGAAAGAAAGAAAGAAAGAAAGAAAGAAAGAAAGAAAGAAAGAAAGAAAGAAAGAAAGAAAGAAAGGAAGGAAGGAAGGAAGGAAGGAAGGAAGGAAGGAAGGAAGGAAGGAAGGAAGGAAGGAAGGAAGAAAGGAAGGAAGAAAGGAAGGAAGGAAGAAAGATTAGATATTTGATAGATGGATGGATGGATAGATGGATGGATGGATAGATAGATAGATAGATAGATAGATAGATAGATAGATAGATAGATATGTAAGAGGAGGATTTTGAAAGCGGTTCTGGGTATAGATGGATTAGAGCTATAGGATTCTGGAAACTGCCTGGGCAAGTGAAAGTGGTGAATAGATGTTTCTTAATGACAGGGGTTCTCAACCTGTGAGTGGCAACCCCTTTGGGAGTCAAAAGATCCTTTCATGGGAATTGTCTAAACCATTAGAAAACACAGGTTTTACATTAATATTCATAACAGCAGCAAAATTACAGTTATAGAATAGCAAAGAAATAATTTTATGGTTGGGGTCACTACAACATGAAGAACTGTATGACAGGATTACAGCATCAGGAAGGGTGAGGACAACTTTATGAAAACCACTTTATGCTTTATGAACAGGGAGATAAATATAAAATGGGATTTTATTAGCCTGTGCTCTATTATAAACAATGGAACTTTCTCCTTCCCAACCTCCACCTTCCACCTTGAAATCTTTGATAAAATTCCTCTTTTGAGGACTCAGATGTTCTTTGGATGGGAATAGAGTCTGAAGGGATGGGTGAGATTTATCAGGGCCAGCTGTGATGCTAGTGAGCAAAGCAGCCATATTAGAAACAAGTCGAACAATCCAAACTATCCAGAAAAGACTGTCGTGGAGCGTGCCGGTCCGCTCACCCCTGTGCAGTCACTTTCCAATGGGGCTGCTCAACTTGGTCAGACACGCTGATGCTGGGGACGCTGGGGACGTTCTGCAGAGAGCTGACTAGTATTCTCCAGACTACTGAAGCAGCACAAACAAGAAAGGCCACAAAACTAACACAAACCAGAGAAGGCTGAGAATAAACAGCAACCGAAAGCCACGTGCTCCCTAGATCGAATCCTAGATCAGAGGGACGGCATTAATGGGAAACCAGATGAAATCCAAATACAATCTGGAATGCAGTTAATAGCAAGGTACTGATGCTAATCACAAGGCTGACAATAAGGTCAAAGGCAGGGGACAATGGTTTCAGCAGATGGCAATTTTGTATTAATGCTACAAAGTTTCTGCAAATCTAAAATTACTACAAAACAAATGATAACTTAAGAGTAGCCTTATAGCTTGGTTTGGCTTCTTATTAAGTGACGGGAAGCAAATTACTAGAGAAAGGATTTAAATCGTTCAAACAGACCAGAAAGCAAGGGTTGGGAGATGCCACTGCTCACCGGACCTTCTCTTTTTGTTCCCCTTCTATCCAATCTGTCCCCACCTATGGGCTAGAGCCACCTACCTTTAGAGTAGGTCTTCCCTCCTCAGTAAGTCTCTCTGAAAGCACCCTCACAGACACGCCTAAAGCTGTGCCTCCTTGGTGCCCAAGCTGTTCCTTAATCTAATCAAGCTGGCAATCAAAGTCAGCTGTGGAAAAATAGAGCCAAGGGCACAGACCCAAGCCCAGGTCTAGCATCATGAAAGCGTGGGGATTTATAACCAATGTGTAGAGGGAGGGAGTCAGTGGGAAGAAAATCACTGAGGAGAGACATCAAACATGGAAGGATAGCTGTCTAATCATTTTAACAGGATTTTCCTTCAACGCCGGCCAAGGGCTGACACAGCAAAAGCAGAGGGAGGATAAGGAATGTGATCAGCTATACGTGGGATATATAACAGGGTTGTTATTAACCTGATATGGGAGGATTCTCATTAAGACTGGGCCAAGCAGGCCAAAGACAGCACAAGGGCCAAAGTGAAGGCCTGTGTGAGATTATGCCTCAAAGGAGCAGACGTTTGGTGGAAGAGAGAATGTGTGTTGTCGCCAGTCACTATAATGTCATTTGATTCCAATCCGGGTGGCTCCCACAGTGCCAGCATTTGTTCAGTAGCTTGACTCCAATCTGAGTGATTCAGTCATATCTGTTGGCAGGGAAGAGTCTGGGCACAGATCCACCTGTGATTTCACATCCAGCATCTGGATCTCGGCCTTGGCATTACTAGCACTGGTCAATTTCCTCTCAAATTGATTGGCGTGTGGGTCTGAAGACAGCAAGCTTTGCCATTTTGCATGTGATTTTTGCAAATAACCTGGGTACCTAGAAGCCACCAGGCAGCTCTTTCTCAGCCAGGGGCCTGGAAATCATCTTTCTTGCCAAAAAAATGATTACACAGATGGAAGAACTTTATAAACATGAATTCCATGAGCCTGCCAATGTAGGTCAAGAAGATTAACAATAATAAGATTTCATATCCCTGTACATTCTAGGACAGCATAAATACAACTGGGAGGAGAGTACTTCACAAAGCCAGCGGGCCCAGTCTCTCCTCTTAGTGCAGAATGTCACATTTGTTTGACATTTGGGCTATTTCTGGAGTGATGTCTTCCATGCAGAGCCACCCCATGTAATGAGGAAATATTAGGTAGAACAAGTTCTGGGTGTGGATCAAATTCTGACCTAAAATGGTCTGCACAATAGCCCCATTTCTCCAGGTTTTGGCCATGGAGACACCTTAGAATTCTGTCTGCAGTGAGGCAGATTGTATCATGGGGAGCGTCGATGCAGAGAGCTTGTTGGGGGGAGGCCAGCAGAAGTTGACATTGGCATGAAGACTGAGCTGTTGAAAACTCAGGTTCAAAGTTTTCTGGGTATTTTTTTTTTAATGGCTTAAGTTCAAAAAAAAAAAATTCATACGCTAACATATCCTGACTCTCCCAATTGTATAAATAGTCTGAAGAAACATGAAAAGGGTCTTAAAACATAACTAAATACATGTCTACTCGAAAGGTCTTCTTGTTCTGCAGTCAGTTAACTCGTGGCTTTTCCCTGGGGAGTATTTTGATGTATGGAGGAGGCAGAGTCTTGGGCAGAATGTTGCTGTGAGCAGAGTACAGACAGTCAGCCAACACCCCAGTGCTGCGACGGTTCCTCGGTGAGGCTGTTAACACAGAACGCTGTTGTCTGCCCGGACAACACAAACCATGTTTCATTATTTCTGAAATATTGAAGGCTTTCTCCCTCCTGTCGTTTCTGGTCCTTACAAAGCCCTTTAACTTTAACACCATCTCCTAGCCAACATTCACAATAAAATTAATGTATGCCATGACTTCATTTCTTTTCAGCAGTTTATGATATTTAAGAGCAGGCCCAACATAATTTATTTATAGAGTTTGATCCTGTTTCTGCTCCTCTATTTCCTCTCCTGAAAAGCAGAGGGAAAGAACTGTAAATATATCAAAGAAATTAGACGTTGAACTTTCCTTTCCCCCTAACGGCTGCACATAAAATTAAAGCATTTGTCTCAAGACAAAATTAAGAGAAAAAGAACATTGTATCATCTGAAAATCAGATTACAAAAACATCAGGTCTAGATAACGATATTTGTGCAGGTCAGGAAATAGAGAAGTTGATTTATTCTGGTTTTGAGCCCTATGAAGTTTCTGGATTTTATACTATGTCATCTTCAAGTAAATGAGAAATTTTCTACATTTCTCATCCTGATTATTTGTTACTGTGTATAAAATGAAGAAGAAGGCAGGCAGGAGGACTAAACCTGAAACTCTCATTAATTGAAACAGAAACCAAGCACACAGTGAGCCTTGATCCCTTGACATGGTCGTGCTAACTGTAGAGGAGAGACAATTTTAGCTCTACTGTATAGCGCGTGCTCCTTTATCATTAATCATCTTTCTATGCACCCATCCATCCAACCATGGGGAAAAAAAACTTTCCTTTTTGATCATTTGCTTCTGTTTTCCTTTTGCCCCAAAAGTGGCAAAATATATGATATATGTCTTTAGAAATAGTTAATAATCCCTGAATGCTCTTCGGTTTCTAGTCATTTTGAGAGTAGTGGTTCTTTCCCATAATGAAGACATGCTTCGAGAGACAAAAGTAAAATCGTGGGTCTCTATTCATAATCAAATTTACAAATATTTTCCTGATATAGAAACCATCTAACTGGACTGAACAGAAGCATTCAGTGAGCCAGGTTTGGGTTGCTAATCATGCTCTGCTAGTGGCTACTGGGAAGGTGGCCATGGCACACATCTTGTGCTTGGGCTTCTCCTAAAGTTGAGGAGAGGGTGGGGAAGAGCTACAGAGGTCCTCCTGCTGTTCCCTCTCAGCTCCAGAAATTTCCTGGATCACTGGACCTTAGCAGTTTGTCTTAGTTTGCTGTTGCTGTTTGCTGTGAAGAGACAGCATGGCCAAGCCAACTTATAAAGCAAGCAAGTATTTGGGGCTGGCTTACAGGTTTAGAGGGTGAGTGAGTGACCTTGACAGCAGGGAATATGGCAGCAGGCAGTCAGGCATGATGCTGGAAATGGAGCTGAGAGATTACATCTGATCCACAAGCTGAAGGCAGAGAGAGAGAGAGAGAGAGAGAGAGAGAGAGAGAGAGAGAGAGAGAGAGAGAGAGAGAGAGAGAGAGAATTGGAGATAGCTTGGAATTTTGAACCCCCATGACCTTTCTCCAGAAAGACCACACCTTCTAATCCTTACTAAACAGTTCCACCAACTGGGAACCAAGCACTCATACATAGGAGATTCTCATTCAAACTACCTCACTGTCCTATTGGGGGACCCAAACACCAATCCTGGCCTCATTTGGTAGTACATCTGTTTACCCTTATGGGGATCTAAACCCTCTCCCTGACTGCATTGGGTAGTACAGATGTTACTTTTGTTTTTGCTATGACCAAATATTTGACAGAAACAACTTAAAAGGAAGAAGTTTTTACTTTGGTTCATGGATGGCTGGTCACGTGAGCAGGGCAGCAGAAACATGTGGCAGAGGCGAGCCACATGTTAGGAGTATCTCCACAGTAGATAGGAGATAGAAACTAGAGAAAAGGAATACAGAAAGAATACAGAAGGAATACGGAAAGACACCAGGGCAGGGTACTCCTTCAGTGGCCCACTTCCTCTATAGAAGCTCACCTCCTACTTTCCAGAATTTCCCTGTAAATTACTATAGTATTATAAGCTAATAGAGAGGGAATATATTCACTAGACCAGAGCCCCAGGAATAAAGCCTCTGAGACTCAGCCCAGATATACCCAGAGTTGTTATTTGACTTCTCCACACAATCCGCTAGAGAGCTCATCTTAGCCATCACAGACTACTGAAACTTTAGATTTGTAAGAGTTTCCAGACATTCAGAGAAAAAACACAAAGTTTAGCAGCTTCACCAGGGCTCTAGAGCCAGGGAGTGTGGAACCACACCCACAATGTCATAGCACCCAAGCTGAGCGCAATTGCCATCATTTGACCCAGCACGATACGTGTCTTTCCTCCCAGATGCACACAGTGGCTCCGAGCAGCCATGGGAAAGTAGTAATGGCACACAGGGCCTCACATGTCATCGCAACAGTTAAAGTGTCCATCTGGCTATAAAAACATCCCTGTCTCCAGAGGCTTAGGGGGTGTTGAAAGCTCTCTATTAGAAGGCGCAGCTCTGTGACTGTTCCTTCTTTCCTCCGACAGTAAAAGCAAAGGGAAGGTTAGCAGATCCGCCTTGGTGTGAACTGAATCCCTCCTGGGAAGGCAGAGCACCTGATACCTTGCCTTTCAGCTGTTCCTCTATCTTGCTGTGTCCTCTGGGCAGCAATGAAGTATAATGCCTAGCCTGCACCCATAGCTTTGTTTCTCACTGATTGTAGAAGTTGATAGTTTGCTATGCTTTCATCTTGAGATTTGTCAGATGGGCTCTGGGACCTCCCCCAGGAGCCAGGGGAGCCTGACTTCACCCTTGGTTATTGTCAAAGTCTTTGGCTCACTCAGAAAAGCAAGGCAGTTCGCAGGCAGATGTCCAACCCAGGTGCAGAGATGATTGTTGCAATAATCTTACTGAAATGTATTTCAGCTACTGTTCTAGGGTGTAAGGCTCAAAGAAAACTTAACTTCTCTCCATAAAGAAGGCCACACTTTCTGTAGCTAAACTTAAGAGTGACTGTCTTAATTAGGGTCCCATTGCAGTGAAGAGACACCATGACCACATGACCATGGCAACTCTTATAAAGGAAAATATTTAATTGGCCCTGGCTTATAGTTTCAGAGGTTTAGTCCATTATCATGATGGGAAACATAGCAGTGTACAGGCAGACATGATGCTGGGGGAGCTGAGAGTTCTACATCTTGATATGCAGGCAGCAGATAGGGGTTGATTAAGCTTAGGAGACTTCAAAGCCCACCCCCAAGGTAACACACTTTCTCCAACAAAGGGCACACCTAGTTGAGCAAGGCCACACTTCCTAATGGTGCCCTTCCTTATGAGCCAAGCCTTCAAACACAAGAGTCTAGGGGCGGGGGCCGAGCCTATTCAAACCACCCACTGTGACAATCTGTGAACAGGAGGTAACAGTACCCAGAGGCCTCAACCTTGTTAGACATTCCAGAACATTCTTTTCCAAACCTTACTTGTGCCTGGATACACTACTAAGGAGCCATTAAACTGTGGCCCTGCCTTTCTCAAGTTCTGGAGCTTCTGGGTGCTAGGGACAGAGATTTCACATGTCAATCATCAAACCAGGATTCAATCACAGAGGACCCTTCCTTCTAAGCAGGAGACAGCTGGTATAAAGGGATCCCAATGTTCCCACTGAGCAGTGAAAGGGAAAAAAAAAACTCTCACTCCTGTCCCTGATTCCAATAGGTTTAGATCCAGTATGTATCCAGTCCTACTGTGATGGAGCTATTTAGTCACCTGACAGGTGGGCGCCCCACTATGGACGGAGATTTACAGTGCAGGTTTGGTCTACAGGCACACAGTGCCCTGTTGGCAGACGTCTAGCCATGATGTTTCCAATCTGCCTGCATGCATTAGGGCAGCAATTGAATTTCTGTTATCGAAAGTAAAACCTGATCAGGGGCCAAATGCTCGACCTCATAATTTGCTTCTATTTTCCACAGCCAAAAATAAATCTTTGGAGGCCACACTAAGCCTTAGGAGGCAGCACTCAGGACATCTAGGGCCCTCCTGAGCCCTCCCTTGGCTTCTTGTCCTTAGCACAGTGGCTTGAGTAAGTCATTCAGCCTCTGGATGTGAGGTTTTGTGTCTGCCGTGAATAATGGGACACAGAGATCTCAGAATTGGGTAGTGGACATTTGGGGGCATGTTGTTTATGCTTATCAATTCTAACATAGTCTTTCAGCTTCTTTTTTTTAATATTTTTATTTTCTATATTCTTTGTTTACATTCCAAATGATTTCCCCTTTCCTGAATCCCCCCTCCCCATATGTCCCATAAACCTTCTTCTCTCCATCCATTCTCCAATCACCTCCCTTCTTTTTCTCTGTCCTTATATTCCCCTCCACTGCTAGATCAATCCTTTCCAAGATCAGGACCCTCTCCATACTTCTTCATGGGAGTCATTTGTTATGTGATTTGTGCCTTGGGTATTCAGGACTTCTGGGCTAATTAATATCCACTTATCAGAGATTGCATTCCATAACATAGTCTTTCAAAAAAAGTCTTTAAGCTTTGCTTTTACCTTACTATATAGGAAGCCTGTGTCTCGGCTGACATGTCATAAGTTATTGTCGCATTTTCTCTCTCTCCTTTATATTAATTTTTTTTTGTTTTTGAGATTATATCTTTCTATCCCTTCCTTTTCCTCCCTCTTACCTCCCCCAACTTCCTTCGCCCCCTCCAAACTCTCCGGTGTACTCCCCTTTCAAATTCATGGCCTCTTTTTCTTTAATTGTTATAATGTATATCTTGAACATATAAATACAACTTGCTCAGTCTGAAGAATGTAACTTGCATATATATCTTACAGTAGATAATTTACTATTAGATAAGCTATGCTTTGCTCTTCCATGGGGAAGGCTATTTTTTCCATTATAAACATTTAGTTGCCTGTCCATGGTATAAGGTTGACACCCCCTAAGCATTTCCCATTTCATATTAACATGTCTGATGGTTTTGTTGTCCTTATTGGTGAGACTTCATAGGTTTAGCTTCTCTGACAGATCTAAAAGACACAGTCTCACATCACAGCAAGCCTCCAGTTCTTCTGGCTCCTAGAATCTTCTCAATCCCTACTCTGGAATGTGTTCTGGATGTATCAGTTGGGACTGGGTTTCACAACTCGGCATATCGATAGGTTCTGGTTTTCTGTAATAGTCTCCCATCTGTCACAGACAGATATTTCCTTGATATGTGTCTCTCTTCTCAATAGCACATGGAGTGGAGGTACGTCTGAGACTCATACTTTCTAGACTTGGTTCCTAAACTGAAAGTGCTTCCTAGGAAACCTCTCAGGCCAGCTGGGCCAGTTCTTAGGTCTCCTCTGAGTTTCTGGGTTCTGCTTTGTGGAATTGTCTATTCCATTCCTCCCCCCATAGTGGGGTAAATAAGGGCCTGGCTTCACCTTCAAGCACGCTTTCCTCTCTGATCCTAATCTTCCTCCAGCCTAGCCCAGATTTTTCCTTCAGAAGGAAAATCCTCAAGGTTTCTGAGGAGTATGAGCGATTACAACACATTTTCTGGGTGGCGTCCACCCCACCCAGAGCCACAGGACACCTTGATTAGCCACAGCACTATGATTTTGTCATCACTGGTATTTTTCTGTTACTGTAGAGTTCCTTGAGGTCACAGTCCTGATAGCAATGGTGCCTCTGAGGGTTGTGCAAGGGTGAGAACGAATATGGAATGAATGTCCTAGCTCTGAGCAGGACAGGGACGAAAGCATAGGACTCCTTGAGTCATCCACGGAGGAGTAACACTGGGTGCAGTCTGTGGAGAGTCAGAGGTGGAGAGAGCGGTCACTGAGTATCTGTAAGTCCCTGCTCTTTAGTTGGGGAATCCCTACTTTTTTTACATTAAGCATTGGATGGGTTTAATTTTGCTTTTAACAATGTAAAAATAAAATTATCAATGACAACAGTTTCCCATTCAACTATATTCAATTTAGAAACTTCTTTTTGTTGCTTCCGTAATTTCTCCATTTAGCACTGAGACAAAGGTAACCTCGGGAAGAAACAAAAGTCTAAGTTTAAAGGTTTCCAAGCACTGTACCTTTCACACACTCACAGATGAACCTGGACATTCTTAGAAAATCTGCCACTGAGAGTCATTCTCCAGTAGCACTATAATCCCTGACATTCTGTAAAGAGCTTCTGGGGACCCAGAGCTAGCTTTGAAAGACTTGTCATTTATGTGATATCTTTGTAAAAAGCTTTCCAGTTATGACATAGCATAGTACTCCACCACCTCCTTCCCTTGATCTGCAGAGAACATAAGGAAGCGGCAAAGTCTCCATCTAAGAATCCTCTGGTTACTTTTATTTAAAATGTTAACTCGTTAGCAGTGTAATCTAGATGACTTCCTCCTGGATTCAGATAGGGAGACAAAATGAAAACCAACAATTTGGGGACAAGGACTCATGGACAACTCAAGACGGTGGTTCAGGGGCTACAAGCTGGAGTTTCAACAGAATTGCAGTTGAAATTATTGACTCTGCTGCGTGTCAATATGGCGTGTCCTCAGTCATCTGAGGTTTAGTTCACTTTGGTTATTTACAGATAATAAACTGTCATACCTGCTCTGTGACTGTACCAGAAGCGACTCAAACAAATGATAACTCATCCCGGATAGAGTCCTGAAGCCACTCCAAGTAACTAAGTCCAACTTGCTGAACCAATTGGCTCATTGTGTTTGCTTATAGAAGTATGGGGTTACTTGCAGAGTATTTACAGAAACAGTGATGACTCAGAGTCAAGTCAGCTGTATCACTGAAAAGCACGCCCTGGTCTAGGTGACAGTTCATGAGAGCTGCCTCCCTAGACCACCTCCTACATGATTTGTGGGCATCTGGAAAGGTCAGAGGGTTCCTTGCAAGAAGTTGTTTCTGTTTACCTAATCTTGGAGAGGAGCCTTGGAGATGTTATTATGTTTCAGTAGCTTCCTGAGATTTGTGATTGTTTCTGAGCTTTGTAAGTTTTCGGAATTTTCTGAGTTGGGAAGAGACTCCTCCCCCCAAGATGAAGTGTTGTGATATAGAGACAGTTTCTACACAACGGTACTGCACAGTATTATTCTGAAGACTAAGCAAAACAATTAGAATGTATCCTCTATAATTACATCACATTTTAGATACTTAAAATTATTACTTCCCACTTTAATGTTGCTTTTAGGAGCCTTGCTTAACACTTTTTGGGGTTGGGGAACTAATTTCAATGTTTGTTAATCCTACATTGGTTTTTTTATTTGTTTGTTTTTAAACCTATATTATATGGATCATAAACCTGAGATTTTAAAAAGAAATCAAACTTTTTGACCTAGGGTTTTATCTCTATGAAGAGACAGCATGACCACTGAAACTCTTATAAAGAAATATTTAATTGGGGGCTGGCTTACAGTTTCAAAGTTTTAGTTCATTGCTGTCATGGTGAGAAACATGACAGCGTACGGGCAGACAGGGTGCTGGAGGAAGAGCTAAGAGGTCTACATCAGGGTCAGCAGCAGCAAGAAGTGAACCGGCTTGAGCTTCGGCGCCCTCAAAGCCTACCTCCTCATGTACTTCCTCCAACAAAACCACACTTACTCCAAGGCCATAGCTCCTAATAGCTTATGAGAGATATTTTCTTTCAAACTACCACACCAGCCATCTAGGCAATACTGAAGAACATGTTGAAGAAAGTCACATTTCCCCTTATTAAATAAAAATAGGCTTTCAATGTTTCCTCCACAGAGGGTCTGGCATCTTGAAAATCACCAAGAATAAGAGAGATGGAAGCAATAGAAAGACAAAGATAGCAAAAAAAAAAAAAAGAGACAGATGGAAACAGAGACAGAGAAGAGAGACAAAAAGAAAGACAGAGAAGAAGAGGGAGAGAGAGGAAGAGGGAGAAAGAGAGAGGAAGAGAGGAAGAGAGACTAATAAAGTACAGTCGAAGGGTAAAGTTCAGGACCCTACACTCTGGATTCTGATAGTCAAGCTCCTCGTCTGTATCCTTGCTTTCAAAAGAAGTTCAAGTTAAGTAGAAAGTCCTGTTCCCTAGGATCTGGACAACCTTCCTCCTCCCTTATCATCTGCTGGAAGTTTAGAATTCAAGATAGCCATGAAATTTCAAGGATAGGAAATGCAGACTCTCTACAAAATGTAGATTCTGGGCATCTAGTTTAATAGTTTCCCTTTTACTCATGCAGTCTAATGAACTGAAGTGTGCCTCAGGGCCTTGGAATGTTTCCAAGGTGTGCACCACCTAGGCCTCTCAATCCCAGAAGGTCAGAGGGAAGGATCTAGCTTCTGAATCTATGAATTTGAGTTGGGGAGGTCTAGATTTTGCTGGGGCCTCCAAATGTTAATCACAAAGATGGGAGGAGGAAGACAACCAACCCAAATCATTATGGCCAAATAAAAGCAAGCAATTCATTAAAGCAAGTTTAATTCAGGTATATGAGCTGACTCCCCTAAGGCAGGGTTCAAGAGGTCATCATGAGATTTGAGGAAGACAGGCTTTTATAAGACTCAGGGGTAGGAGATCTCTAAATGGGGGTTTGGAAGGCAACATATCCAGGGTTGTGGGAGCAGAACATAAGCACCGCATGTTAGTATCTCCTGAAACAGACATGGTTGCAAAGTGGGCATAACAAGGTGGTCATACAATCTTTTGGATCAAAGGTAGTGTTTCAAGATGGTTGTAAACAACTTTTAAAACAAACTCGTGATTGCCATTCTTGGAACTTGCAGTACAGAATCATTTGTAGTTAAGGCTACAGGGAGGGCACAGCCCAGTTGAGAAACAGAGGCTTAATCATAAACAGGATTGAACCTAGTTAGTCTTTACTAAAGGATGACTTTTAAGTCTAAGATGGAAGCAGAATGATTCTTCATTAGCAAGCTTTGAGCAATCCAGCTTCCTTCCCCTGCAGAGTTATTAGCACTATAGTAGACTCCTTGTGTCATTGGCTATGTGAGTAGCTACATAAATGGCTCAGCTTCAGAAGACAGTGGAGCACACTCAGCGAAGCTGCACGCAGATGCTTGGCCCATGATTGACTGCCATTGCCAAGAATGAGTTGTCTTTCTCATCCTCGTGACAATCTCGGGAAGGAGGAACTATGTCATCCCATCTTACAACTGACAAGACTGAGGCTGTGGAAGAAGAAAGCTTTGCCTAATGTCAAAATTAATGTTCCTGAGGCTCAGAACCAGTTATGTAAATTTCACCCAATGCAACACAACAGGTCATCTCATATAATTTACCAGGAGCCAAAAATTACAAAAAATAGACCTGAGAAAATTATCTTTTGTTTTTCCCCTCTTTTTTTTTTAAACAATAATGCTGGAAAGATGGCATTTTCTAATGCATAGGACCTGAGATGCATAATAACCCATTTTAAGATTTATTTGTGTTTGGATGCCAGCAAAGCCTGCCAAAAATACTTTCCTGGTTAAAATAAATAAATGGATTTGGCTAGCTTTCACCTTTCCCAGTGGTTTTGAAAAGTTTCTTTGGCAGTTTGGAAGACAAAATACAGATTTAATTATCTTTTTCTAGATAATGTTCTAACTGCCTAATTACACTGAAAGCATTAATTGTAGACATTATGAATAGTGGTGCATGATAAAACATTTCCTCATGATTTAACCAGGCTTACCAATTAAATAAACTCCTAAACATCTTCCCCCAAACCCTTATCAGCTCTACATTTTCACAAACAAGTAGCTCATTTGCATGGAACCTGCAGGTGCAAGATGTGTTAACACATGTGCTTATATGTGGGGGAAAGTGACATAAACAGCAGAGGAAGACACTAAAAGGAAAATGTAAGCCAGTAGCAATAGCTAGTCATGCATGTATGTATGTGGGCATATGTGTGCACATGTGTACATGCATGTACATATGTATATGTGGGTGTGTACACATTTGTGATGTGTGTGCATGTGTGTATGTATATGTGTGTGCAAGTGCACAATATGTATGCATGTTGTTCGTGTGTGTGCATATGTATTGTGTGCATGTGTGGACACGTGTGTATATTTGTGCTTGTGTGTGTGGTATGCACTCACATGCATGTGTGTGCATGTGCACACACATAAAGACACACACAGCCTGGAGTGAAAGAGGCAGAGCAGTTGTAGGTGACTTGAGACTGTTGATAACTGAAACCTCTAAGCATATTAAGCAAAGGAAGACAAACTTGGTGAAAGTACTTGATCTCTGCCATATATACACACACAGAAACAGTGGGGACATGGATATCTACATACACACAGAAACAGTGGGCTGTGGATATTTGCCATATACCTATACTCAGAAACAGTGGGCTGTGGATATCCATCATATACATACACACAGAAACAGTGGGCTGTGGATATTTGCCATATACATACACACAGAAACAGTGGGCTGTGGATATTTGCCATATAACTACACTCAGAAACAGTGGGCTGTGGATATTTGCCATATACATACACACAGAAACAGTAGGCTATGGATATCTGCCATATACATATACACACAGAAAAAGTGGGGACATGGATATCTACCATATACATACACACAGAAACAGTAGGCTGTGGATATCTACCATATACATACACACAGAAACAGTAGGCTGTGGATATCTGCCATATACATACACACAGAAACAGTAGGCTGTGGATATCTGCCATATACATACACACAGAAACAGTAGGCTGTGGATATCTGCCATATACATACACACAGAAAAAGTGGGGACATGGATATCTACCATATACATACACACAGAAACAGAAACAGTGGGCTGTGGATATCCGCCATATACATACACACAGAAACAGTGGGCTGTGGATATCTGCCATATACATACACACAGAAACAGTGGGCTGTGGATATCTGCCATATACATACACTCAGAAACAGTGGGTTGTGGATATCTGCCATATACATACACACAGAAACAGTGGGCTGTGGATATCTGCCATATACATACACACAGAAACAGTGGGCTGTAGATATTTGCCATATACATACACACAAAAACAGTGGGCTGTGGATATCTGCCATATACATATGCACAGAAACAGTGGGCTGTGGATATCTGCCATATACATACACACAGAAACAGTGGGCTGTGGTGTCAGATGGTCACTGTTGTGCTGCTTCTGTTCCGCTCTCCTCATTTTCATGTTTGTCTCCCTCACTGCAGATGCTTGGGGAGGTTGAGTCCTTTAAGACTCTCACAGAAGGAGCTGGATGCTCACCACCTGCCAAGCAGTGCTTCTTTTCCTTACCTGTGTCATTCTTTCCCCTAGACAAGTTATGTTTCCTTTGTTCTTTTCTCAAAATGTAAATATTAATTCTGACAGACTCTTCAGTTTCAATCCCCAGTACAATCACTTGAAAGAAGAAATCTAATTGGCCAAACTTGGGTAAAGTCTGCCCTGTTTACCAGCTATGTTCAGAGAATGGGAGCTTGGCATCTGGGTGAGACCACAATGCCCATTCCTTTGTAAGTTGGGGGTGTGGATTTTTAGGAAAGAGACTCAGTACTCTCGTAACTTTTGAAGTAATTATAAACATCAATAATTGTAAATAAGTTATACTGAATGTTTTAGTAGCCCTTACTATAAATGGTACTTACTTGAAGGAAAAAAAGTGTAAGCCAAACTCTGTGGTAAATGGAATTCAGTAAGCATATAAAGTAAAATCATTTGAAAGACTCCTTTTAAATTTGCAATCGCAGATACAGTGAATATTTTTATAAAAATTGAAATATTTGAAATATTAGCTAATACAATTTGTCAATTTTATGTCAAGGGGTGAAATTGAGAAGCTGTAAGGTTTGCTACTCAGTGTCTTTGATTAGTTCTAGAAGAAATTAATGTAGAGAGATTCTGTGGTGCTTTCTGATGGTTGCTCACTAAAGGCAGACTTATTTTCTGCTTTGTAAAGGATTAATGTCCAAAGAAATGAGCCAGCCTCCTCTGGAGATAATAAGTGATCTTAGTCTTCCCTTCAATTATTCAGAACATAAGCAGGTGTTTGGAATGTCCTTCTACATCTTGCTTGAGTGTGTTGTATCTGTAATTCAGAGGAGAATAATATCTGTTCAACCCACCATTTACTGTATGTCACCTGAGGCTATGGGATAGATCCTGGGAGTGAAACCAGGCAGATGAGATGTGGTTGGTTACATGAAAGACTTCATTATAGGAGAGATGGCAGGGTATGCACCAGATGCATTTGCCCAGTGGGGAAATAAATAGCCAAGAGCATAGCATCCATGCTAGGGGAGACATGTTTAAGTATACAATATACAGGGCACATTCATCTATGGGTGAGCTGGTCATCAGTACATTTATGTGACACGTATACAACAGAGATGACTATGAGAAAAGTGGTTATGTTGATAGACAAAACTGCTCATTGTGAAGATATAAACACACCTATGGAAGATACATACAGGTAGAAAATGGACACATTTGCATGACTGTGGAAAAGGTATGCACATATACAATGTAGAACAACTGTTTGCAGCTGGCCCGCTATTCATTGACATGCATACACAGTGGTAGGACCAATGGCTTGGCAGGTGAGATGTGTAGGAGTTTATTAAATAACTCAATGACATAGAATCTTGCATGCTGTGGACGTCTGCTTACTTCTTGCTGAAGGAGCACATTAACTGGTGTGTCTAGGCAGAATAGTAAAAGTGCCACCAAATACTATCTGACAAATACAAAATCCTACAAAATATGGAAGAACAAAAGTCATTTGATCACTAATTAAATACTTCCTGCAGGCCTACTATTTACCATACATAGTCTGCTTTATACAAAACTATGTGGTTGTTACATTTGATTTGAAAGAATATAACATGAGGAAGATGGCCCCTATGTGTTGCCTTCCCAAAGGCGAGGCTTCTGGTTGTCAGCAGGCTAACATGAGTCTGAAGGAACTTCAAGAAAAGCTAAAAGTTCAGTTTGGTATTGCAAAGGAGAATGACAGGAAAGCTTGCAACTGTAGACTAATCTAAAGGCACTGAGGAAAACATTGTCAATGCCGGAGGACAGGTTTGAGCTTGGGGTCTTAGTTGCTATTCTATTGTGATGAGAAACCATGGCCAAGGCAAAGGGTAAAGGAAGGCATTTAATTAAGGCCTTGCTTACAGGGTTAGGGGTTAGTTCACGATTGTCACAGCAGGTAGCACGGCAGCGGGCAGGCAAGCATGGCACTGGAATGGCAGCTAAGAAATTACATCCTGATCTGCAGGCAAAAGGCAGAGAGAGAAGCAGACTGGCCCTGAGGTGGGCTTTTGAAACCTCAAAGCCCATCCCCAGTGACACACTTCCTCCAACAAAGCCAAGTCTCCTAATCCTTCCCAAGCATTTTCATCAACTTGAATATGAGCCTACGGGAGCCATTCCCCTTCAAACCACCACACTTGGTTTTTGGAGACAGTAATGAGATGCTAAAATATTTGATGTCCTATTAACAGGTTGCCTTTGGAAGGTTTCAGAATAGAGGGGAGAAGAAAGTGTTTTCCTATTCTCCCTTAGTACTCAGCATAATGATCACAAGAATGTGTGGGCATTTCTCTACCCTACTCCACCAGGAACCAGTCTTCCTTGGGAGCTAATGGGTACCAGCTGACGACCATCACGCAATTCAATCCAGTTCAATCCTGACACCGTCGACTTGGAAGAAATTTCAGGTTCCACAAGTCTCAAGGTGCTCTGTTACACAAGACTACCTTTCTCCTCAGATGCCCATGATGTAAACATGGGTGGTCACACTTCTGACCAACTGCTCTAAGTCGGGGTCCCCACAGCCACCTCCTGGGATTCGGTTAACTTATGTTAGTATATCTCACAAAACTGGGAACTACATTTACTAGTTTGCTGTAAGGGTTAACACAAATGATACAATGGAACGTGTGTGGAACAAGGCACAAGGGAAGGAGCACAGAGCTCTCCAATGCTCTCTGGGCATCCCTACAACCTTCAACAATCTCTACTTGTTCATTTATCAGTAAGTTCCCCAAACCCTGCCCCTTGGGGAAGGGCATCATTATGTGAGCATGAGCAGTTAAATCACTGACCGACTGTTGGTAATTAGCTCAGCAGGCTCAGGTTAAAGGTCAGGGGATGCAACTGGAAGTCCCACCTTTCTGGTAAACTAGCCCACCCTCCTCCTACTTTGCATTTCCAGCTAGCAATCATCTTACTACCATTAGAAAGATGGTCACAGTACTTTGGAGATTCCCAAAGCTTTAGACACTTTTCATCAGAAAAGACCAATTGTGTGTTTTCTAATGTCACCTGGTATGGATGATCAGTGAAGCTAGAAACAATGGCGTACAGGACAAGGACCATGGTAGCAAGGAAGTGATAATAGGAACCCTAAGAAAGAAAATGAGAAGAAACACTGGAGGATTAAAATCCACGGCAAACAGGAGACCTCAAGCATATGAAGCTGTTAAACAACAGAGATGAGGGAACCTGTTAGAAACATGCTAAATGGAAACCATAAAAGATCAAGATGTCAAAGATGGCTTCGGAATTCCAATCTTACCAATTAGGAAATTGGAGGTACTAACTAAATGGGAAATGTCACTAATGAAAATCAGTCACAGGAGAAAGATCAAGCAAACAGCCACATTTTGGATATGCTGGCCTTGAAGTGCTGCAGAGCTGGAATGGGTGGGATGTCCACCTGATAGGACTTCCCAATTAAGCAATCAACACCAGGGAGCCACTGCAGTGAGTCTGTCACCCGTGTAGTATTTCTTTTAAAAAATATCTTCCTCTACAGGACCAGTTTTTCTAGTTGGAAAGGGAGAGCTTTGCAGCCAAGGTATAAATAGGGATTAGTGAGTTTCTTCAGAATGCTTTTGGCCTCAATACTGCACAGATCTGGCCAGACATGAAACTCAGATGTGTTGGGGCAGTGTCTGAGACAGTGGAAAAAACTCTAGTCTCTGTCTACGATCCAAGAGACATGAACTTAAGATGCTCTAGGCAAAGTCTTGAAAAGATGCACATCAGCACTGGCCAAGTTAGAGGCACGGATGATCCTAGCAGAGGGTAGAAGGCTGAGATCAGAAGGTGGGTGGTAAGACACAACAATGACTGCCAATCAAGCTTAGCACTGTAATTAAGTAATTAGAATAATTTAGCCCGATGGCATAAATTCTCACCTCAATTCACTTTTTAAATACTTGGTGTATTAATGACAGTTCAAAGCCCTCTGGTATTGTGATTTTACCACTAGTACTTGACAGAGATAATAGCTGAGACTATCAGATCACAGTACAGCACAGAGAGAACTCTGTGTTGTGGATTTGTTCCAGGAGCTACAGAGATAACGGTTGCCAATATGATGAATGCTCCATTTTAGAAACTATAAGAAAAGGCTTCAAAGCCAACTTTTCTGAAATACAATGTAAACAGTAAGTTTATATAATATATATGTATGTCCAGAGGCCTTTCTCAAGGATATAAGGGATATATGAAGCATTATTATACTCTTGCAAGTCATTAAAGCTAATATGTCAGGTTTCCACTTTATATACATACCTGAACACAAATACACAGACACACACACACACACACACTTTTATAATACTATAGACTGCTATCTAGACAGGACTGTAGGCAAGGCCAAACAGTATCTCTGAGTTGAATAAGCAGTATTGAGGAGTTTAAGGGTCAAAAGCTTCTTGGGATAGATCATTCTTCAGAACGTCCATTTTCGATCTAAGCTGAATTCTGACAAGTATATATTTATGTGCAGAATTCTTAAAGTTGAAGACAGAATCATTAGAAGTGAGGTGAAAAACAAATTCGTGCCATTGATATAAGGCTGAAAATAACCCATGTGCTCATGAGGCAGGGGAGGAAACCTTCTAATACATGGGGTGTTGAGTTATTAGTAAAAAGTAGATTAAAAAGTGTTGTGGACCCCACATCACAGAGCCACTACAGAAGACATCTCAGAAGTCAGAAGGACCTAGAGTCAGGCCTTGCCTAAGAGGGAAACACAGAGAGGTACTTAAGCAGGAGGCAGCGTACTGAGAAGCAAAGAAGCAGGAATTTGTCTTCTGTGTGGTAGAGAAGAAAAAGAAAAAGCAGAAAAAAAGCCTCCCTCCATTTTTCCAGGATGATTTCTTCTAGAAACCCTGATGAAGCAAACTCCCATAAATTGAAAACATAATCCCAGCCCATTTCAAGAGCTGTCATAGTTAAGCCACTGATACTAAATGAACACTGAATCATTTTGGGGCATTGTCACACCAGTGGAGGATACTAGGCATCTATCCATCACAGTGTGTAGAGGACACTAGTCATCGTAATGTGTCCTCCCAAGGCAATTTTCTGCATTAATTATTCGGTCCCTCTGTCCAGCCTGTCCCCAAACTCACCTCTACAAGGACACCTCTTCAAGGAAATGTGCTGTAATCGGGCCAACATTTGCCCCAAGCTCCCTCCAATGTACTCGGACAAGACAAGTCCCCTCCACCGTGCCACCACCAATCACACTGCATTCTAAAGTCATTCTTAGTGAGCGACCATACCACTGACTCTGAAGTCCTGTGACAGCAATGACTCCTGATAATTTTGTTCCTATTACTCAACACAATACAATGTAAAGGGCCTGGCTGAGTTCTTTCAGTTGAAATATACACGGATATGACAGAATATAGGAAAGAAATCCAGCTTTCTCTGAATGCCTTAAACCTGGGTAATACTCTTGGGAGATTCAGGATCATTTAGGAAACTTGTTTTTGGAGGTGGTTAGCAGGGAGATACTCAGTTGATGTGTTGAATTTGGTGACAAAATGCTATCCAGTAAGAAACGTCCTGTATGTGGCTGGCATGGAAAGACATGTGCTCACATGGTGATGAGACAGGAGGGTCAGCCTTGCTTGTTATCATTTTAGAGATATCTCCTCTTGTTCCCTCATTCAGTCATCTTCACCCAAGCCAAGTGTCGCTTTATTGGCGTGAAACAGAAACCAAATTAATACCAGGTACATTCCACACATCAAGGCAGAACTGATCTCTGCATCCTTAAGAAAGTTTGTTCCTGTCCTAGGTAGTTTGCTATTTCTCGCTTGGATAGAGAGGCAAAGAACGGGTTTACAAGATAGGAACTCAAAGTGAAGTGCTCTTGATTCAATTACACAGCAAATAGAAATGCCATTTCTGATCTTGCAAAGAATAATTTTGGCTTTTCTATACATCATTATTTGATAAGGACTCAGAAAAAAAAAAAGGTAGATTTTCTGGAACGAAGAGCTGTGAATGCAATTACAGCCTCAACTGCACCCTGTCACAGAGCTCCTGCCCAGCAGGAGCTGGGTCTTTCAGTATGAGATGGGGACCTGTGCTGCTGAAACAGCCTCTGAGCATGTTGATATTCTGGCTATCAGAGTCCCTGCCAGAGGACCTGTGAGCATCTATCCCACAGCCTAAAAGAAAAAGCCACTCATTGCCCTGAGTGATGATATGAAGAATTCCTGTGGTTGAGCTAGGCCAAATATTCCTTCTTTTCTGGTGAATTCTTTAGGGAGAGAGGAAAGGAAAGAAAGAGAGGGGGAGGGAGAGGGAGATATTGATTTATTTCACCCTACTGCAGAGGATTTCTCTTACTAACTCTCTGTCTATAGGGAAAAAAAAAAGATCAAAATCACTAAAAACCTGAAACACCCCAAGAAGTCACATACCTCTGGATGCAAACCGCACTTTGGCCTCTTGCAAACTACTTAAACTTTGGATTAGAAGTTGAAGAAAGGGGAAGGATGATGGCTGGAATAAGGGGTACTCAGGGGATTTGGTTTGGGTATCAACACAGAAGCCTGGAAGGCGACAGGGAACACGGGTCTGCGTATTCAGACCCGGAAGCAGTTTTCACATAAAGCCACCTCAGATTTACGTGAAACTCTGCCTTAGACTACACACAGATTAGGGTGTCACCCCATAATCCCACTAGTGCCATAGAGAACATGAGAACACAAGAAGCAAAGCGGTACAGAAGACTGGATATAGGCAGGTGTTTCTCTCTTCCCATTATAAATTAAGCCACAGTACTTAGAAATTCTAAGTATACCCAAAGCAAAGTTAGTCTTTGGGTTGAGCTATGAACAGAGCCAATTTTTATATAGCTTCCAACATTTTTCCAATTTAGCTCATGTTGCCAGAATCTGTCCTTCCAGACTGATGTGTCTAATAGCTTGTGTCAGCCACGGATACAGAATAACGTTGTCATGGGTCCCAAAGATCCTCATCAGAGTATGCTCTGCTCCAGCAGCTGCAGCAGTGACACCTTCCAGCTGGCAATGCTAAGGTATCATTAGCAGAGGGGTCTTTGCTACTGGCGCTTGAGAGACACTTAAGGTGGCAGGAATTGGGGGCTGTTTAACAAGTGGAGCCTGGGAGGCCTAGGCAAAGCTCACTAGGCAAAGTGCACGTCTATGGGAATCCCAGAGACCCCAGTTCAATATCCAGAGCCTACAGAACACTGCAGGCTACAGTGGCATGTGCTTATAACTCCAGAGTTGGGAGGTAGTGACCAATGGATATTTGGGGCTTGCTGGCCAACTATCCTTGGCTAATGGGCAAGCTCTAGATCTGGCGAGTGAACATGTCTCAAGAAAACACATTAATTGATCTTCTGAGGAATCAGCAGGTTGATTTCTACCACGTACCCACACATGCGTACACCCACATGCACACTCAAGTGCAGCCCGCAAGATGTTTGTGTGGTTGTGTGTGCTAAAGTAGTAACTAAAATTATTTTAAGCAGAAGTTCAAACTCTGAGGAAGTAGCTGTTATCTTTCCAGAATCATAAGTATGCTAGGTAACAAAGGCAGAAGAGAGGCGGAGATTTTAAGGAAATTAAAAATCTGAATGCTTCTGGCACAGGTAACAAATTGGGAGGTGATTAACTACATTAAATGAGAATTTGTCACAGAGTTTCTTCAAACGGGCCATTTCCCTTGTCACTTGAAGTGTTGGATGAAAATTCATTACCCACGGCATCTCTTAAATAAAGCATAATCTTGCCTATTGATCGCAGCTGATTTACTTCATTATGGGCAATTTTTTCTCAAATGGGATTCACCCCTCCAATATTAATAGGCTACCTTAACAACACCTTATCTATATCTGCTTTGTGCTGCTACAACAGAACACCACAGCCTGGGTTATTTATAAAGAGCCAGTACTTTGCTGCAGTTCAGGAGGCTAGAGAGGCCACAGTGGGGGGAGGACTGGCATCTGAGGGGGTGTCTTCCCCATGGTGGAGGGGGATCAGGTAATAGAGCATGCACATGTGCACACATGCACACATGCATACATGCACACAGGCACACACGCACCCAGGCACACATCTGCATGTGTATACAGGTACCAGGGATCATGATAGGATTGCAGCCAAATGTATGTATTCATCTGAAACCCACCCCCACCATCACTAACCCACAATACTAACATCAAAGGTCCCACCTCCCAAAACTGCTACTCCAGGGATTAATTCTCTAGTACGTGGACTTCAGAAGGCACAGTGAAAGCATAGCATGGCTGGAAATAAGATTCGTCTCATTATTTCAGTTTTCTGCTAGTCACAACGTTGTGCAAGCTGTAAGCGTGCACACATTTTTGTAGCCTGGCGATGCCTAGGTTTCCATTCTTTATCTAGGTGTCATAGTTCCCACTTCCTTTGGGTAGCCTGAATATCTGTGACAATGTGTTGAGGACACAGAAATACTAAAACACATGGCCTCTCCTGGATCCCGGTAACAAGTTGGGTTATGCTGAACACGGAGGATCAGTTCACCAACTCCAGCTTCCTCTTGGTTCTATCTTGGAAAAAGCGGGATGTTATCAGAGAAATAACCCTTGTCAGAAAGCAGGTTAATAATTAGGGGAACTGAGCTTCAACAAGGAGAAGGGGGTGACTCGGGAGCTCTGGCCTTGAGGTCCACACAGGCGGGGTCCTCTAAGCTCTAAAGGTTGCTTCTATACTTCTAGCCTGGAACACGGAAGCCAGTGACAAGCCTAGTCCTTACTTAGATGTCTTCAGAAGGTGGAGCTCTTCAGGTCCTACGTACAGCAGCTTGGTACTTTCTTAAGCTTAGGAGGCAGTTTAAGAGGCAGGAAGAAAAACTAAAGGATGACATCCTAATACTCTTGAGAGGTAGAGACAGGCAAGTTTCTGAGAGTTCAAGGCTGGCCTGGTCTACATTGTTTCAGGCCAAGCCAAGGCTACTTAGTGAGACCCTGTCTAAATAATAATAATAATAATAATAATAATAATAATAATAATAATAATAAATGAGTATCTTACTCAGTATTTCACTTGTCCATTTGACTTGCTTGCCTGCCCCAGTCTATAGCATATTTGACATCTGGACAATGCTTATGAAGAGAAGCTTGATGTCCTAAGAGCAGAGGGTTTTGCACACAGAGCAAGGCCAAGGGAGGGACACATACAGGAAGGAAAAGAGCTGAAATGTAGGAGACTTCTTGGATGTGGAGCAATCCTCTCTCTCTCTCTCTCTCTCTCTCTCTCTCTCTCTCTCTCTCTCTCTCTCTCCCTCTCCTTCCCCATATTGTTTTGATACCTGGATGACCTGCTAATAGCAGGCATCCCAAGCACCATTGTTAAACTAGACAAACCAAAGCTAATCTGCCAGATGATGTTTACAATCTCCAGTTGGTGCTGTAATGGTGACTTGTGACTGTCAGCTTGATTGGCTTACCAAATGACAAGGACATTTGTGAGACCCACCTTTGCAGGGAATGAGGAAGCATTTCTAGAGAGGATTAACTGAGGGCAGAAGACCCACTGTGGATGTAGACAGCATCGTCCCAAGGACCGGAGTCCCAGACTGAATAAAAGAAGGAACATGGAAAACTGAACTAAGCACCTGGACGCATCTCTCTGCATCCTGGTTGGCTGAGATGTGAGCGAGGACCACCCCTTGCTCTGGCCACCAGACTTCCAGCCACCTCTGTGCCTTGCCTGTGGGGATGGGTCTGTCCCCTCACCCTGAGCCAAGTTAAACAGCTCACCTCTGATGTTGCGTCCTGTTAGGCATTTGGTCACCGAGGCAACAACAAAAGAACAGAAATGCCATTCTAGTGAGTGGGCTCTAGCTTGCCCCTCATGGCATTGATGAAACCAGGATGTGTGGCCTAAAAACAACCAGGTGTGGGCCCAGGCTATTGCTGAGTGCTCTTCCCTGGCCTGACAGAGGTATCAGGACTCCTTAAAGAACGCCTTTAAGGTCTCTGGATAGTTTGATAAGGTGAAAAGAGTGCAGGTCATATTTAACGTTTTCTTGTCTTGTCTTGTCTTGTCTTGCTTTTTCTCTATGTCCTTCCTTTCTTCTTTCTGTCTCTGTTTCTAATCTAATGTTTTGGATATATGGGGACAGCTCGTATTTCTTCCGGCTTCTGCGCAGGTGCAGAGAGCACCTCCAGGCCGCATGGACGTACAGATGCTCATTGATTGGTTGAAAGGCATGGGAAATGCGTGCCCTCTGCTCACAGCTGAGGCCACAGGGAAGAGCCAGCTCCCTGGGTTAGCCCCTACGAGGCAGTTCTTGAAAACCGCCACTAGATTAAAGGTTCTAGTCACCAATGTCAGCACAATAGCTTAATGATTTTTGAGCTCTACTTGCTGCCAGATACTGTGAAAAATATTTAACGGCTCTACTGGTTTTAGTAGACACAATGGAAACTGACCAACAATGCCTTAATTCTCAGTCTGTATGTCTTTCTTTAACAGGAAGTCTAAGCTATGTGTTTTTAACTAACAGGAAGCCTAGAGACAGTCATCTCAGGCTTGGCTTGGCAGTTCAGTAATATCATTAAAGAGAAAAACTCTTTTCTTCACTTATATAACTCTTAGTGGGTTGACTTTAATCCTCAACTTTCACAAGATGTCTACTGCTATGCCAGATACCACATCTTCGGTAAAGACAAGAATAAAGAAAAACTAATAGTGGCCAAGAACATTGTCCCTTCTTGCTTGTTCCTTTGTAAGGAGGCAGAGAATTTTCTAGCAGTCCCTTCACCTCTGTCTCATCTATTTCATTGACCAGCACAGATCAATGATACTTCGATACAATAATACATGCAGCTTTTTTCCTCTTTGGGAAGACAGGCAACAAGGTGATTAAGACAAGCTGTTAGATTAGTCAAGCAATAGTGTTTGTTTGCCTTCCAGGAAGTATCAATTTAATCCTAACTATAAACCCCTTGAATGTAAGAACTTGGACCATCCCTAGTTTGTCATGTAGTGAATAAGACAGTTATACAAAGTCAGCCAGCAAAGCAGTGGCTTGCCTTATAGTTTGAATTACTGCACACAGCTGTCTAGCATGGTTGTTACAAGAGGAAGAGGCATGAAGAAGGTTTTCTTGAGTCTGAACTCAGGGTGTGCTACTCCATCCCCTTCATCAGGACAGAGACCTTTGCTTTTTATAAACGCTCAGACAAAAAGACTTCTTTTCCAACTCTTGACAGGAGAGGTACAGAGAGCCAGCCTTAGCTCGTAAGCCTGCGAATGCAGTCTGCCAGCCCAAGATGAATGCACACAGGGAGAATGCCTGCAGCAGTTCTAGAAATCCTATCTCTGCTAAAGCACATGAGGTGATGTCTGCATGTCCTCCTCGCCCACTACTTAGGGATGTCTGGAAAGTGCCAGAAAAGTGAGGTGTGCCAGAAGAGACTCTGCCTATCAAGCTGCCTGGGCACTTTATTCAAGCTAGGCTCTATCCCAGGCACTCCCTCAGACCATCTAATTCCCAGTGACTTAGGGGTCAGTGCAGGGATCCCTGAGGAGTGGTCTACAAAGCCCTGGAGGAAATGCAAACTAACCACAGAAACATCTTCATTTTTAATGATGTAATGATTTGAGTCAGCATTTTCTCTGTGGAAATGTGATAGACTTGTCCAGAGCTTCCCAAATGCTAGGATTGAGTGTAGGGAAGGAAAACAGCAGAGAGCATGACACTGCCCCTGATAACCAAAGAGGCCTTAGAGCTCTTTTTCTCCTCTGACACTACCTACTGTGCAGTGGTTGATGGGCACATTCAAGGGAAACTGATCCAAAAGAAGGTAACCTACCTCCTGTGTTCTTTGTCCCACCATCCTCTGAAGAGCATCACTATAGGGCCTTTACCTTGAAGCACCTGTCAGTTTTCTGATGGTACCTGCAGCTGCTTGTATTGTGAATGCTGAGGAGAGGGTCTGCAGGCAGCTTCTGGGAACCTGCCCCAGTTGGTTAGTAAATGAAGATGGCAACAGCAGATGGGGCAGACCAGGAAGGATTTTAGGATTCCTGGGCTTGGGACTGAGAGGAGGAGAAGAGAGAGATCTGCTATGCTTTAGGAGAGTGTGGAGAAAAGAAGAAGAGAGATGCCATGCCTGAGAAGAGCGCAGGACGGAGAGGCAGAGCCACCACGTAAAGGGGCCAGGAATGCGCAGAGCAGAGGGCTGCTCAACTATCAGGAGCAGCCAAGATAGAACAGATTAGTAAGTAGTTACATTCAAGCATACATACATGCACATACATGCACACACATGCAAACAGGCACTCATGAAACACATGTGCACATACACATGAACATGCACACACATATTCACATGAAAGCACACATGTGAATGCACATATGCATACACATAACACATGTATGTGGATACATGCATACACACATGCAAATGCATGCCTGTGTTCTTGTGTGCATGCATGTGCATGTGTATGTCTGTGTGCACATGTGTGTGCATGTATGTGTTGTGTGTGTTGGCATGTATGTGGAGGAGAATGTACATATCGCTGGCTCCTCAGAAACTGAGCTAATGCTGTGTAGAGTGATCATAAACATTTAGCATGCAGGCCTTCTACAGCCAAGTCCTCTGCCAGGACACCACAGCCAGCAACCTAACTTGGAGGCAGCAGAGAAAGGCCGAGTGTACTTTTATTAAGTTTCACCACATTTGCCAAAGCTTTGTCATATCTTTTCTTGGGTACCTGACAAACTGAGGGCAAGGAAGGACAAGGAAAAAACAAGGAACAGGCAATCATGAAACCAAGCTGCCTGAGACTCTGGCACCAGCCCAGGTTGTTGCTCATAAACTTTAGTGAGAGGGGACAGGGTTTAGGACAGTGAAGCATGCATGTGTCGGGAGGCTCAGAACAGACTCTCTAGGCCACAGTGCCTCCCAATCAGGTGGAGAATATGCCCAAATGCCCTATGTATCAGTTCCAAATCTCTCTTCCTCACAAGGTAGAAAACCATGGATCAAGCCAAATGTCCCATCCTTTCAACTATCAAGATGTATAACCAGTGACACCAATGTCCCATTTAGAACAATGCACATGGGAACAAGTAATTTTCTCCCCAGTGAAGAATCTGCATTTTTTTTCATGACAGAAATCTGTCAGATTTTATTGCAATATGGAAGCTTGAGTCTGACCAAGCCAGGACCAGCTGCCACTTGGAAATACTCATACAGTAACTCAGGATTAAGTTGACCTTGTGTCCTTTTGCCACACAGTACCTGACACTATCCAAACAGAGCACGCCACGTCTGCTAATGCCACCCAGTCTTACAGTAATGCTGACTCGTCTCTAAGTGAGAGGTAACTGAGTTTAATGTCTTCATTCTAGTAGCTTCCATTTTTCTCAAGAAAATACCAAGACTGCTTTGGTTTTCCAGATTAAAATGGCTCTGCTGTAGAGTGAGGTTGGATGGAGCATTATGCTTTTCAAACCTTCTCTGACATCTCCTGGAGGCTCTTGCTTCCTTACACTGTAATGGCAGCTGGTACAGTTAGGTCTTCCAGTCATGTTGAGGCTGTGGCATAATGTGCTTGGAAGAGTTAGACATCAAGTGCTCAATTTCTGACTCTGCCTTCTGCAGAGGAATTGTAATTCAGCAACCTGACTGTTCCGGCTAGGGATCATATCCAAAACCCTTCTAGGTCTGTGTGATCTGGCTGAAATGACACACCTTTAATCCCCCTGGCTAGAATATAGATATACCCTTAGTACACACCTTTCATCCCAAACAAGGAAAGCAAAAATTAGTTTGTAGAAGGAAGCAACCATATTTGAAAGTGACACCTAATTGAGGGGTAGACAAGGTGAAAAATCAGAGAAAGATGTAAAATAATGAAGCAGCAAAAGGATATGCCCAACTCTCATGAGAAAAGATAGGACAGAGAGGCTACTTAAGAGAGTGGTACAGAGAGACAGAGAGGCAGACAGACACAGGCAGATAGAGGGGGGGGAGAGACAGAGATAGACAGACAAAGAGAGACAGAGATGGGGAGAGAGGAGGGGTTACTAGGATAATTTTACAGAGGAAACTGGTTGCAGGTAAAAACAGAACGAGCCAGAGAATGAGAAACAGCCAGAAAATTAGAACGGATTGCTGGAGTTAGTTTGAAGTCAAGTAGAGCAATTCAGTCAGAAGCTAAGAGAAGCCAGTTTGAATCAGTCAGGTTAAAGAGAAGTTTGGTCCAGAATAGCAGAGTTGGCCCAGCCAGGCAGAGTTCAGGAAAAGCTAGAAGAGGTGAGTTTATTCAGGAGTAAATCTTTAAGATGACAATTACAGCTGGTGAATAAAAGAGACATTTACATTCTTCGTACACACTGCCTGTTCTTGCTCATGGATTTCCAAGGTGGATCACATGACTTTCCCTCCTGTGTCTACTTCTTGTTTGCAGATGAGAGGTTATGCTCACTCTAGCCCTGACTCTTAAAATGCTCAGAAAGTATGCATTCCTCCCTGTTAGACTATGCCAGTTTGGTGTGCCTATTATACAGTCATCATCCATGAAAAAGCAGAAATAAGTCATAGTGATTTGGAATAATGAAGCTTTAGAGCCCCACCCCACAACTGTGGTGATGCTTAGAGAAAGGACTTTGGGAGTTAATTATTGTTAGAGGTAGTTATGAGAGAGTGGGATCCTACTGGTGGGATTAGTGTTCTTACAAAAGACATCAGAGCACTCAGGAAGATGAAGCACATGGTCCACATGTTCGAGATTGGCCTGGGTTACAGAATGGGTTTTAGGTGAGCTGGGCTACAAAGTGAGACCCAATATAAGATAAATATAAGAGAAAAAAGAAAAAAAGAGAAGAGTGGAAGGAATGCTAGCTATTCCTACTCCGCTCCCCACCCAAATTCCTAGAGGAAGCACATGTGAGAGCACAGAGAGTTGATAGCCATCCCTGAGCCAGGAAGAGGGTCCTTACCAGAAACTGAATTGCCCAGCACAGTGATGTTGGGCTTCCCGCCTTCTATAACTGAGGTACACCGCTTTAAGCTTCCAGTCTGTAGTATTTAGTTATAGCCACCATGCCACTCCATGCCCCATAAAACAAATGCAGGTGATGTTTGTGTAAGACCCCCAAACCCGAGGGTGCCTGAGCACCCCACACCCCGGAAAGCAACACCCAAATCACTCGCAAGAAACGGTCTCGATGCAATAATATGAGGGTTTCTATATTCCAGAATTCTGGGTTCCACAGCCGTACAATACGCAGGGCTAGAGGACTGTGGACCACGAGTGCCGAATTGAGACAGCTTTTATAAGTTTACGACAAAGTCCTCGAATCACAAACCAATCATTTCTTAGCATGGAGAGCCTGCAATGCGAGCCAATTGCTTTCTACCACTCCATAGTTTTTAGGCCAATCAGTTTAAATTATCGGAGCCTGCGCTCAGTGGACCAATTAGCTTCCTATTTTCTTGAATGTCTACAGCTGCGTGAACTCCTGTATAGGGTAATGGCGTAAGCAGTTTACAGAAACAAGATAAGCTTAGCCCATTTCCAGTTACCTTGTGGGGCCAGGATCACCTATTCAAGGCCTTTCTGCTAGGTCTAAACAAAGGGCGGGCTCTGGAATGTGACCTTTTACCTAGTTTCTAACAAAGCGAGATAGCATTTTAAACTTCTGACTTCTTGGGGTCATTAGAGTTAGGCTGTATTATTTTCTATCCTTTCATTTGTAAGATATCTATAAGACAGTCATAGAAAGTCCATAGGGGCTGTCTTTGTGCTAGGAGAGCATCTTGAGGTGCAGGCAATCACATACAGCAGAGCTGGGGCTCTTAGAGCCTTATTCAAGTGATGGTAACCAGCATTGTCAGACAATTTCATGCATTGTTGCGTGGTTAGGAGCAGAAATTGCCTGCCCTGGACTGTAAAGTGCTTTACATAAGTACACAGTGGGTAGCCATGGGAAGTAGATGGCCACCCCCAGTCCTCTTTAGAAGCAAGAAGGATGGGAGAGGAAACGTAAATTAGTAAGAATTGCAGAGGAAAGTGGAAGTCTCCAGCAATAGATCAGCACCTGGAACAGTCATTCTTAGACCTATAACAGTATAATAGAGCAGCACTTGGCTCTGCTCGATACAACAATGTAAGTGTCATCCTGAACAACACAAATCTTAGGGGGCATCGCGTACATTCTTACCCTTTTAGAAACAGCTCAGATGTCATCTCTTCCATGATTTTTCTAAATGTCAGTTGACAATGACATTTGTATAGTTTTACATCCTGTAGTGCAGACTTTACTAATCTTCCTTTCAGCCTTCAAGGGAAACATGGTTTTGCTTTTATAAGGCACTTACCTCATCATGTTACAGGAAGTTGGGTATGGTTTCTGTCCTGCCAAAGAGTGAACTCTGAAGGCAAAATTGTGGACAGAAAAAGTACTCAGCAAGTGTTGGAGCAAACGAATGAATGAATGATGAATGAATGAGTGAGTGAATGATGTGAATGATGTGAATGAGTGAGTAAATGATGTGAATGAATGAGTGAGTGAATGACGTGAATGAATGAGTGAGTGATGCATGAATTAGCAAATGATTCAAATGAATGAGTCAGTGAATGGAAGAACAAATGATGAGTTATTTAATGAATAAATGATAAGTGAATCTGTGCTCTTTGATGAGTCCTCATTTATCTCAAACTCTAAAGATTCGCCGACCCCACTTCCAGACTTAAGCTCACTGTCTCCACCTGCTCATGTGTGAAGCTCTGGAATGTATTTGCTCAAAGTGCTTTCAGAAGTCACTCACCTCATCACGTTATAGGAAGTTGAGTATGGTTTATTCTGCTAAAGAGTGAACTCTGAAGGCAAAACTGTGGACAGAGAAACTACCCAACAAATGTTGGAACAAATGAATAAATGTTGTGAATGAATAAGCAAATGAGACGCCATCAAGTTTTCACCCTCAGAGTCTCCCGTCAGCCATGGGAGCTGTGGGAATCGTGGCAGTGAGCCTTGTGCAACGTGCAGAGTCTATGCTTTACTAGTATCTTCCCTACTGTTGTAACATATTTCAAAGATTTCTTAGCCTCTAAAAGACACCATAACACCATTATAAGCCTGGACTACTGTATAGCCTAAGTTTGGAGGTCTGTCCCCTTGTTTCCTAAGGAACTATCTTACTGTCTACATTCAGAACCAACTCCTTAAAACAAACTATTTCCTTGCCAGTCGCTAAACATGAGGCTCCATGCATTTGAGACAAATACATCTAACACTCAGTCTAGCCTCTGACCAATGCTTTCAAAACAGAAATCCAAAGTCTAAGTTCAGAGTAGGCTATATAGCACATGTTCTATTAGCCACTGAATCTGAGTCCAAGTGGCAAATTCTATCCTAATGCCTGGAATGCCTCCCCTTTCTCTGATGGTAGCTAACCCAGGTACTCTCCTTTCTGAACACTGCTTAAGGCATGGCATTTAGTTTTCTGCATCCTTGAGGGAGATTACCTAGGCATGGAAGGTTGAGTAGTTGAGGACCTAACAAGATGTAAGTCATATGTATACATTACGGTGGAGAGACAGAGGGGAAGCAAAGATGTGGACCTCACACAATACAGGAAGCTGTCCCGAGGAAGTGGTGGTGGACATAGCTATAGGTAAATGGCATGTAGAACAGATGAGACAGATGTTGGGATAATCAGGAAGAAAGGCTTTTATTTGTCTTTCTTTTGTTAATAAGTATTGCTGTTTTGCCTACATGTATGTCTATGTACCACATGTGTGCAGTGCCTGTGGAGCCCAGAAGACAGCATCAGATCCCCAAGAAATTGAATTTACAAGCAGTTAGTTGTGAGCTGTCACCTGTGTCCTCTGGAAGAGTAGTCGGTGCTCTCAACTGCTGAGCCATAGCTCCAGCCCCCCAAGGAGGAAAGTTTTAAGCATTTGATTTTTCCTTCTTTGCTGCCTGCCTTCTACAAGTACTTGTTTGCTATTTACTGTGACTTGGCCATGGTCCTTTGGAAAAACAACAATGGAAAATACCATATCTTTATCTGTCACTAAGTTTACATTTTGGCACACATGAAAATAAATCATCTCAAACAGAGAGAGAAGTATGCAAAACAAAATTAGGTGAAAACTAGATCAGAAAATTAAGCATGTTACCCTATGTCCCAGAAATCTCACTCTTGAGCAAATACCCAAGGGAACAGAGCAGGAAAACAGCAGATATTTATGCACCCATGACCATGGCAGTAGTCATCCCAGTGTCCCAAAGACAGGAGAAGCTCAAAATGTCCATTGTGATGAGCAGATAAACACAAGGTGGCATAGATAGATAGATAAGAGAGAGAGAGAGAGAGAGAGAGAGAGAGAGAGAGAGAGAGAGAGAGATAAAGAGATAGAGAGATAGAGAGAGATGGATAGAGATGGATAATATATTAGACAAACAAATGAACAGATAAAGATAGATAAATGATAGATTAGATAGATGATAGATGGATAGATAAAGATAATTTATTAGACAGACAGATAGGCAGATATCTATCTATTAGAGAGATAGAGATGGATAATATATTAGACAAACAGATGGATAAAGATAGATGATAGATTATGTAGCTATATGATAAATGAATATAGATAAATAATATATTAGACAAATATACAGATATCTATTACATAGATAGATAGATGGATAGATAGATAGGCAGACAGACAGATAGATAGATAATATATTAGATGACAGATGGGTGATAGATGGATAACTTATAGATAATATATTAGATGAAAGATAGACTGATAGATGATGACATAGGTAGGTAGATAGATTGACTGATAGTTGATAGATCAGATAGATAGATAGATGATAGGTAGATAGGAGATTAGACAGACAGATGGATGGACAGACAGACAGTGAACAATAGGTGGGTCATTCTAACCCATGATATTGCGCATATGAGATTTGAAGAGTTTAGGCTGAGTGAAATAAACATGTTAAAAGGATCAAGTTTAGTTTACTCGAGTCACCTTGCATGAGGGCCCTTGTGTTTCCAGAGAACACAAGAGTAGCCCTTCATGCCGGCTACACAGAGTGAGGGAAGGGGTGCTGCTAATGAGAGTGTGAGCTTGAAGGAATGGAAAGGTTGTAGAGATAGAGGGCGACACTTCTCAAAGTTAGTAAACTTAATACTACTAAGGTGCATGTGAAGACCATGAAGATGGTAAACATTAGCTGCCAGTTCGCTACAGTGCTCTCAATTTCTCTTTTGAAACATGGTCAAGAATCTGGAGTGGGATGGTTTTAATTAGAATTGTCTGAGAAGGGCTTCTGAGGTGATTCTGAGTAGAAGCTAATCACGGTGAGAAAAACATAAGATGACACAGGATTTTCTGATTTTACTCTAAATACAACAGAAATGCTTTTAAAGTGTTCTTTGATTGATTGAAAAATGAAGCCAGACACGACGGCACACACCTTTAATCTCAGTACCCAAGGGGTTGTGGGGCACAGAGGTGGGTGGATCTCTTGAGTTCCAGGCCAGCCAGGGCTACAGAAGTGTCTCCAACAAAAAGAAAAGAAAAATAACAACAAACACGGTAAACAATTTTAAGATTTGTCACTTAAAGGATTTTCTTTGTTGTTGTTTCTTTCCTGCTGAAGCAGGAGCAGGACACTGAGGCTTCCCTGAGACTGTCCCACTCCTTCCTGTCACCAGGCAGCAATCCCACACTACCACATCCTTACATCCCCACTGTGCACTGGTGTGAAGTGGTGCTCATCCCTGCAACAAAGGCAGAGAGCTTCTGCAGAAGGCCTCCCCTCCACTCCACGGACAGTGGTTAAGGCAGAAGGAGGCACGCTTGTCTCCCTTCTGCCTGTTGCTGGGCTTGAGCTGACTGATCAGTCACTGCTCTTCTGGAGCATCAGGCTGCCTCCTACTGGGAGTCACAAATCGAGGGGGACAATTAGTAAAAAAAAAAAAATAGATTTTAAAAGTCACTGTCACCATTCAATGTCACCTGCACAGTGGAAAAAAATGAGAAATATCTAGAACCACACTGTAAAACAGCTGTGTAATTACACACACACACACACACATTATATATGTATATAGAGAACATATATGTATATATTATATATGCATATATAACATAAGTATATATGTATGTTATATATGTGTGTTTATGTATATTATATATGTATATATAACATTCATGTTTATAATATATGTAATATGTGTGTATGTATATGTGTATGTATATATATATATAATATATATATAATGTGGTTTACATGCACTTAACTGCATTTGTTGACTATTTTTCTTTTTGTAGGACTGAGGGTAGAGGGCTCACCAACATCAGCCCCATTGTCTGTCTCTCTTATGACAAAAAGTACAGCACCTATGGCCACCTGGACTACCTCTGCTCCACACACTGCTATGGCCACCACCCCTGTCACCAGCGCCACTCACAACGCCTCAGTTCTCCACACTACTGCCGTGTCCCTGACATCTCAGCTCCCCACTGACGGCAGAGAAGAAGCTGTCACCAGCCCACCTTTGAAGACGGATGTTAACAGCACAGACGCCCCACCTGCCGGGTTCCCCTCAACAAGCAGTGATGTCCACTTGGCCCCCACACCTGAGGAACACAGTCTTGGCAGTCCTGAAGCAACTGTGCCGGCTACTGGGTCACAGCCACCCAGGCTCCTGTCTTCTCGGGCCCCAACCTCAGCATCCACATCCCCCGCTACTTCACCACCCCAGTCTCTCTCTGCCTCCGTTACCTCTAACCACAGCTCTACTGTGGCCAACATCCAGCCCACAGAAGCTCCAGTGGCACCTGCGTCACCAACAGAAGAGCACAGCTCTAGTCACACATCCTCTTCCCATGTCACCACAGAGCCAGGGCCCAAGGAGAAAGTACCCCAAGATGCTGAGTCTGGCAAAGTGATCTGTGAATCTGAGACCACCACCCCCTTCCTGATCATGCAAGAGGTGGAGAATGCCTTGAGTTCAGGTGAGTGCTTCTCCAGATGAATTAGTGATCTTGGTTATGCTGAGATGGAGAACCTGTCCCGTGGGAAGCAGGTGGACTGCACAGCAGCTAAGGGTGATTGATTATAAGGCTCAACAGCTTTAGCAAGAATGCAGGTTCTCAGGCACTTCTTGTTGACATTCTTTGTAGTCAGTTGTTTGATGTGTCTTTACAAAAGGTCACAGGGGTTGCACTGAAGTGATATCGTGGAGTGAGTAAAGGAGTTACTGGTCAAGGTCTGCTTCCCCAGGTTTGGCTTCTAACAACTTCCCTGGCCCCTCTCAAAAGGGAGAAGACCTCCCCCAAGCAGGATCTTTCCCCCTTGGGCATCACAAAGTCAAAGAGAAACCAAATGAGCATCGGGGGTTCGTGTCCGTTCGTGGCAGAGAATGGAGAGCCAGGGGTCTGGGCTCAGAAATCAGTCCTTTCCCTTGTTTCCCATGCATACAGGGATTTACAAATAATGAGTCTGAGGAAGAGGAGGAATCGTCATGACTTTCCTTTAATAGGGGAAGGTTCCCCTTTCCCTCCCTTTATGGTGAGAAATAAGCACCTGTTAATGAAAACAAACAAGTGCTCTAAATAGCAATAGTACTAGAGGGAGGGAGGAAATAGAAAACTAAGATTAGCCAAGCAGTGACTTCTGTGAAAGAATCCGTAAGCCTGTCAGGCAAGCATTTCCGGAGAACTATGATTGGTTGGCACAGTCTACTAGCAATAAATTATGTCTCTCATATCTATATTATTTATATATTAAATATAAGTACATTACAATATTTATATAATATAAAACATCATATATTATAGAGATATATATTATTATATGGCATATATAAATTATATAAATCTGTGTATATATAGTATATATATGTAATATGTATGTCCATATATATATTAACATATAAATATGTATATATGCACATTATATAATAAATATAACATCTTTATTATATTTACTATTGCTATAATAAAATAAATTCATTGCATATGTATATATGCATATATGTATATTATATGTATATACATATATTTATTTAATCTTATATCAAAAGGCTGGGCATATCAGTGAGGGGAGCAAGAATGAAAGAAACATTCCAGTTGGAACGAAGGAGCCCACTACAGAGCCCTGACTGGGGTACAGGAGGCATACTAGGGGTCAGGCCTGAGACAGGAGAGAGCTGAAACCAGAAGTCAGTATGAAGCCATGAGGAAAGAGCACCTCCATCACAGAAGAACCTCTCCCTTGAGGGAAACACTTTCCTCTGCTAAACAACCTCCTATCCTACACTTGGCTAGAAACCAGGACAAGTGAAGCCTGCGGTACAGTGGAGAGCCAGGTGGAGACAGACGGAGGGCAGGCTTACAGAAGGGTGGGCAATCTGTTGTATCTCCTCGGCACTCTGTTCACAACTACAGGCCAGTACTCCACATACAGTCCTTAGACATGGGCCTGTGCGATTTCCTCAGCCTGACTTCCTGCCCTAGAAGAGAGGAGGTACCTAAAGCAGAATGGGTTTCATGAAATCCATCTCTCAGAGAAGGGTCAGCCACGGACATGCCTGTGGGCGTGGTCCTGTCCACCTTTCCCTTCCTGGTTTGTGTCCTTAGCACCATTGCCTGCATGTTCTGCTTCCCTTTAACCTCTTCTCCCTCCAGAATCCCATAGCCGTGACAGGTCAACGCTCCAGAGTACAAAGTCTGTACTCATCGGAAACTACTCTGCATGATGTGATACATCTACTTCTCTCTAAAATTCCCTAGTTCTTACTGGAACTTTCAGGAATGTTCTGGTATTTTGGTTTGGTCTTTAGACCACATATCTTCTTCTCTTTAACCCAGCATGGCCGAAAGATCAAAGCTAGTGGCATAGTTGAGTCATGGTCCTTTGTGATTCAAGGGAATATGCACACAACGGGAACTATTGAAAGACCGAGAAGGAGGAGTGGCAGGGGAGGGTGATGATCAAGTCCAGGCCAAGGTATCTCTGTGCATAGAACTCCGAATTTGTCCCTTGAGATCTCTCTCATGCTGTGTGAGGTTGAAGCAGAAGAAGGAACACCAGTAACTCTTAGGTTTCCCAGCTTCCAACCTAAGACCAAACCAAGATGGCTGGGATGACCATTGGGGCAGTGAGATTCAGTCTGTTCGTTGCATACATACGTGAAGAGTCTGGAGGAGTGATGCACCGTGCTGAGGGCCACGCCTCTCCCAGGAGCAGAGCTGGGCCCAGAGCGAGCTGGCTGTTGGTGCACCCAGCATCACTGTGACACCCCATCAGCCCTAGACTCTCTTTCATTTCTGCTTCCAGGTACAGGGTTGCTCTTGTTCAGAGATTATATACGCTGCCTTTAGATGCGCCAGTGATGGGCCACACTTTGTATGACAGTCAGTCTGATTCTGAAATATGCTATTACATAGCATATTTCTATTAATCCTGTTCCACAAACACCTAGACACAGGTCACTGATTAATTATTAAAGTAAGTGCTTTATGAGTTCAGAGAAAGTTGGGTACTCCCCGGTAAAGGAAACTGGGAGCTGCCAAGAATAAAGGGGGTCTGAGCAGACGGGCCTGGGAGGAATATGCCCAGGGGAGGGTCCAGAAGTACCACAGGTGACGTTGAGAACCCACCGCAGCTCTAGGCCCACATGGTCTCGATGAGGAGACCAGTGCCTTCCCTGCCACCAGCTCCTTTGGCCACTTCTCAGGCCTGGGATGACCTAACCTCTGCCCAGCTGTGTGACTGTGCACGTTGGTGGCTGCAGTCAGTGCCCTCATCCCTAAAGCACTGTCCTGGCTCGTGTTCCAGGAAGATTTCTCTCTCATTTCTCTGTCAGTGTCTCCCTCTCTCACCTCTCACTGACCACCAGCACTCCAGAGCCCGCCTTCCCTTTCCTCCCCTGCTGTTCCAATCCCTCCCCCCTGCTTCCTTCTCGCATCCTGATAATGCTGAGACACACCACCCCTGTTCTGTTTTATAGAACTGAACCTGTATCTAATCCTGCTGTCAGCGAATCAGAGATCTCCCCAGGGCACCTCATGAGCTTCTTGCACTGCAGATGTTTGAGAGGGATTGTTAATTTCCTCAGCCTGTGATCTGTTCCTCCCTCAGACATGCCCCCCGTCTCTCTCCTTTTGAGTTCTCAGGCCAGAACTTTGGAGATTTTCTCCTATGTTCCACATCCAGGCAATCCATCCATCTGGCCTGGTCCCTTCGTGCCCCTCCCTCTCCCTCTCAGGTTGCTACAGTATTCCTGAAAGTGACCTGACCACCTATCACATCCTGTCAGAGAACCTCTTTTAGCATTGGAGGGTTGGATCTTTTTGGTTGTGTTGTCTCCATTGGCTCAGCCCTGATGACTGACATTTATCTAGTCAAATGAGGACCTCAGAATCAAACACTTCTTGGACTTGTCCTTTTCTGTGCAGGGATATAAGCTGATGCTTCTGTCAGCCTTGGCCTTTAGCGTTGATGATGTCATAAGTGAGAAGACGACAATGTTGTCAGGCTGTTCCTCATACCTCCAATACAATAGCCAGTATCCAAATAGGCTACTAAGACCTAGAACTGTGGCTGCTCCCAACAGAATCTGTAGCTGGGGAAGCATTTGCTGTGTTTCAAAGATCTAGTGCAAAAAAACAAAACAAAAAAAAAATAAAATAAAAAAATAAAAAAACCTAGTTGTATATTGTTTGCAGGCTGGGGTGGTGGTGTTTTAGATATATCCAGTTAATTAAAAAATGATTACTTAGAAGACAAATGAAGCCGCAGCAGTTCCAAACATGGCACTGAGTCTCTGATGGTCTAATTGCTTCCCCCCTGAATCAGAATGAAGAGGCCAGGGTCTCGGTCATGCCCACCAAGTTCAGCATGTCCTGAACTTGCACAGACTCTCTGCTCTCATTTTCTTCTACCCTCAAGCTCCCTGGCAACTTTCTTATTAGCTGAACTCAGAGAATCCTCCTGCCTCGGGGCCTTTGCACTCACTGTTGCCCCTGCCTGAGACAGTCACCCCTCCCTGTTTTTAATGACCGGCCCTGTTCCTTGTCTGGACGCCGTCATCCCTTCAGCAGACTTCTGCTCTGCTAAGTGGAATGATAAGTGCCACCCATGTGCCACCCATGTGCCACCCATGTGGCTCTCTTTACCACGCTTCACTTGTCTCCCTGTTGCTGGCCATTTTCTGACAGCATCTCCCTTATCGGGAGACTGCCTGCTCTTCTGCTCGGCTAAGGAAGAAACTTGATTGCAGAGAATGAGAGGTTGCCTCTCCAGCCTTCTGATGTGACAGACCCCCAAGCATCATTGGTTGAATAAATAAAAATGATCAGCTGGCACCAGGGACGTTGCTGCACTTATCTGAGACCTGTTTTACCAATAAGATGGAGTCAAGGAATCATCTATAGGGTGGGACTATTACAAGCTCTAGGTAACCCTCTTCACTTGGCTATTGAACAGTGTCCCAAACAATGGCTTTGACTGGTATGTTGCTATTATTCATCATTATTATCATTACTATCATTATTGCTATTATTATTACATTTTTCATGTGGCAACGCTCATCATCTTTATTACCATATTTGCCCTAAGGAAGGATGCCCACAGTCTTCAGCAAGCATTTATTAAGCTAGGTACCTGGTGCTGTACTAGGGATGCATGTAGCGGTAAATGGTAGTCATTTATTTCAGGAAATTTACAATGCAGCATGTGCAGGGCCAAGAAAGTGATAGAGTCCCAAGCTGTCTGGATGGGTACATCCCAAATGAAGGAGGGAGTAGCTTTGGGGTGGATGCCTGAGGCCCTAGGTCATGAGATAAAGTTGTTGGCTGTACCTAGTAGGACATTGGCAGTCACTGATGAGAAAAAAAATAGTCTAAGGATTATATTTAAATAGTGTTATTCAACAGAAGGAGAAATGCACACGGTAAGTTGTAAGCAGTTGAGGACCAAAAACCTATACCAGTTGATAGCTGGTTTCTGGTTGCCCATCTTCAGTGATAGATAGGTCATGTTATTTAACTAGTCTCCTGTTAGGGTTCCTCACTTTTAACTGAATACAGGAGAGGCTATCTGCATATTTTTATGGTTGTCATACTATGACACTAGTTACTGCACTGACCTAATGTCTAAGAAATGAGATCTTTGTTCATGAGACTCTTGCTAGAGATCTGGCCTCACTGGCACAGGCTCCCCTCAGTCCTCAGAATACACCAATGAGGCCGGATCAGCTTCAAACTGTTCTAAAGGTGAAAATTATGCACACAGAGACGGGCTTCCTCAAGTCCTCACGTGTGTGACAGGGCCATGGTCCAAACTTCGTTCCAGAGATTGGGCTTAAGTTTCCTGCCACCAAACCCATGTGGTCTGGCATAATGGAGACTTGCAGCATCAGGAGGGCTAACAGCCACCAGCACACTGGAATAGGCTATGTGAGAGAGTCTGATCCTACTACCTGGGTCACCAGCGGGAGGAGGAGCAGGCGCAGCGTTGGCAGCCATTGGGACTCAGCAGCACAGAAGACAAATGCTCTGATTTGCAGCTTTTGTGTAGCTATGGAAGCTACACAAGGAAGAAAACTCAAGGAAGAAAACGTGTAACGTGTTAAATTGGGGTCATACTGTGTTGTTAAACCAGAGCTCATCATGTGTAAACACTGTAACATGTTTTTCATGCCCTGAGCAAACTCAGTGCAGTGCACATCTCAGGAGAAGGCAAGTGTGGGAGGGAGGGAGGGAGGGAGGGAGGGAGGGACGGACGGACGGACGGACGGACGGACGGACGGACGGAGGGAGGTGCTGAGATGAGACACAGTCACACAGTCACACTCACACTGTCTCCAGGCCCCATACACACACTCCACGGTTGCATCCTGCCTGTTTGGTGCAGTGTGGACTCCGCATGCTCGCTGGGGATGACTGCTTCCCATTTTCAGTTATGAGGAGGACAGGCCTGTGAAAACTGGTGGCATCCTTTGAACTGGTTTGAACTCTAGCTTTCCTTCAGTGGGAACTGTGCTAAAACACCCTTAAAGGGCACTGGCACAGAGACATCTGGATCTCTCTGTTTCCAATCCCAGGAATTTTCTGTGCAGAAGATATCCATACCTTTAAGATAAATGTAGACTTGAAAACAAAAAGAATTAAATAACAGGAAAGTTGAAAGATTCACTTAAGATATACCTAGGAAAGTTTTAGGAGTAAAAAATAGGTATTTTAATAAATTAATGACCATTTTTCAAAAACATATTAAAAACAGGTGAAAGGACCTAACATTGATTTACTATAAAAACACATATATAATAAGACCATGGAAAAGGCATATTAAGCCCTTTCTTAACCTATTTTTAGAATGCTTAGAATGTATCAGAAAGCAATGGTCCTGATGAGCAAGTTATTCTGCTCTCAGTTTTATAAATACATCACATATGCTCAAAACTGGATCTCTTCAGTTAATCTTTCTGTTCTCTGACTCCTGTTTCCTGTCTTCTCCATCATCAAGTATGCACTTATTTATCTATTTATTTACTTATTTACTTTTTTATGTTCATGAGTGTTTTGCCTTCACTTATGTCTTTATATCATTTCTGTGCAATGGCTGCAGAGGCTAGAAGAGAGATTTGGAACTTCTGGGATTGGAGTTACTAACAGTTGTAAGATTTCCAGTGGACACTGGGAACAGAACCCCAGGTCTTCTGGAAGAACAGCCAGAGCTCTTAACCACTGAGCCATCTCTCCAGTCCTGCCAAGTATCACAGAGATTGCACTATGGGTAGCTCTTAAACTCATCCGAATATTTCCTCTCACTCTCGATCAGAGTTCTCAAAATCCCACAGGAGAAGCCTCTCCACTGTGCCTTTCCCCGATCAGGTTTGTCATCAAAAGAGCAGCCATAGTGATGATGAAACAGAACTCAGATAAATGAATGTGTACCCAGCCTCCATCAGCGTCTCTGCCTTCAGCGTGAAGGCCCCAAGCCTCCACTTTATGTGGCCTCGTCCGCCACCCATGTGGCATCCAAACCCCATCTGCTCACCCCGAGTGCCTTTCTACTGCTGACTGTCGGGCTTTTAAGTCTGCTGGTCTTCCTCTTGACTTAGGGCCACCATCCATAGAATGTTTCTTGCTGGAACCTTCTCTAGTACCTCGTTGGTTAATTCCAAATCGGGCCTGGAATCTCAGCTCAAACATTGCTTGTTCCGGATGTTTCCTAGGCAACTCCCAGTTCGTAGCGTTCAGTTACAATTTATCACATTTCACGTGAACCTGTTCTCCACAGTAGGCTGATAAACTTAGCTTTGTTTATTGCCATCACTGTTTCTCAAGACACATGGGGATAGGAAGAAACTGTTTTGACTCAAAACTATATTCCTAGCACCTAATTGTGCCTAGCTCAGTGTAATTGCTTAATTGTTCAACAAATGAACCTTTTTAGTGTTATATAGAAACTCTGTAAATTCTGAGCTGTGAATTGAAAAAAAAAAAAAACCCTACTGAAAACCCCCACCTGTGTATGTAAAGATATCTCTGATGCCCTCTCAAGACCACAGACCATCTGAAGGGGTCTCTGCTTTCGTGACGAGTCTCTACCCACTCCCACCCCCAACAAACCTGTCTTTGCCCTCAGCCTGATGCCCACTTTGGGTCTTACCATGAACATTGTGGCTGCTATGACTGTTCTTAGGAACTATTATCACGTTTCTTCTCATAAGCCAAGTTCTTTGCACTTATGCTAACCTTCAAGCCTTGTTAGTTCCCACAGGAACTCTATTAGACACTATTTCAGCTAAAACACAATCTTATATTTCTCCTTTGACTTGCCTTCCCTGTTTAAACCTTAATCTAATTATGATGTATTTCTAAGATACCCTTTGAAAAATATATGTCAAGGTAATAAAATCAGCTATTTCCCATTTATATTGTCATCCAGTAGCAAGACAACCATTGTATATTTTAACTGCCCTAATGCTGTCTTCAATTATGTTTGGAGAATTTCTGTCTCTGTAGAACACTTTTTCTTTTCCATCTCAGATTTGACTTTCATGGGTGATAGCTGAGAGGTGGTTTTGAAAATGCTCCACTGAGAAAATGAGAGTTAGCATATAAACACAGATAATGCCATTAGGAACCCACAGCCTGGTGACTTACTGGGCGATATGGATGAAGATAGACCCGATCTATTCTCTGCCCTGGACCATCAGAAGCTTCTAACTGTAGGATAACTAGTTGGAAAATGGAGGATAACCCATCATCAACCAACCATCAGCTTTGTCAGAAAAGAATCTAAAATCTCATCACAAAGAATCTCAACTATTGTGCTGGGAAAATGTATGTGTGACATTGAATTGATGATATGTCTGCTTACCCAGTCCTAGGAAAAACAGTATTGGCCATAACAGATGGCATTTTTACAGTGTCTTTCATTCATGGTTAGATGGGTGACCTTCAAGGAATAGACCGTTGGCCTAAAAATGATGGTGAATTTATGTGAAATGAAAACGTCTCACTAAGTCCGTGGGCGTCATCTATCATACACTGTGTGGCACGTTTCCATATGGAGACAGTATGGAACATCTTTGAAGGCAGGCTGCAAGGATATAGATGATGGTGCACATCAGACGGTCTGGCTCAGCACTCTCCAGTGCCTGTTGCTATATAAGGGACTCTGTGGTAAGAGGCTGAACATCACTGAACACCCCCTTCAAGATGAGGAACTGTACCTATTCAGTAAGATTCTTATCAGCATGAAATACGACCACTGAACAATGTTCTTCTAATAACTTAGCAGTAAATGATGTCAGCTGATATTATTACAGTTAGACCCTTAATTTGGGGTGTGTGTGTGTGTGTGAGGGGGTGGCTACCGCTAGCTCAGATGCTTGTAGACATTTTCTTAGCTTGAAAACTTAGACTGTTTATGAAATACTTACAGACTCCCAAAGGGACACTTACAGTAAGTATTGGGTAATAAAAGCCCGTGAAGTACCTGCCTTTAGGACAATTTAGAGAACAATAATCCAAATGGTGTGAGAGAGAATCACTGCTCCGCTCAGAACTGTGACACTTTTCACTTGGGAAACTAAAAGGAATGGGCAGAGATGACTAGACTTTCCCAGCTGAGGAGAGCAGTCTTGGGGTCTGAAGGAAAGGAAGCAAGAAAGAGAAAACCTGGTCGTGGGGCCAGAACAGGAGGGAGCTGTACCCTCCCCTGACTCGCACCCAGATGGAAAATTAGTTTTCTTTCCAGAGACCTGAGTCTGGGAAACTTTAAACTTGGTAAATACAGTGTCTGAAAGCAGGGCCTATGGGACCTGGGTGATTAATTATATGGAGGGAAAAGACTGAATTTAACTAATGGTTCTTAGGAGATGGCTGACTCCTCAGGATTACTGTAATTATGTTGATGTCATTGGCCTCAAAGCGTTTGGGACAAGTGACCTGGGACAAATGACCTGAAACAGTAATAATTAAAAACAATAAACAAGCACATTACTTGGCAAAAGTGGAGAACTCTGCCCCCCACCCCCACCCCCCACCCGCCCTGAGGCAAAATTCTAAGAGATGACTTGGGAGTTTGAGACGCCCAAGCTGGTCCTTAATATTCCTCACTCCCTGCAGACTGGGTGTGGAGCTTACCCTGGCCAACTGAATGTGAGCCGTGTTCCTGACAGCCCTGGAGTTGCTATGTGGCAATCAGCTTAGACAGTGCTACGCTATGAGAAAAGTGGATAAGCGAGACCATTGCTATTCTCGGAAGCCCCAGGTAGCTCATGTTACAAATGTCAAAAGAAAGCTGAGACTGAGCGGTGAAACAGGTAGTTAAAATAAATTCCGAGCGAGAAGGAGGTCTCATTTGTGCTGGAAAAGACTGTAATTGTAAGTGAAGTGAAGAAATCTTAAAACCATAGTAACAGAGAGCCGCCCAGAAAGGTTTCACTAATTGCAAGCCTGAGCTCCTTGCTCCCTTACAGTGTGAGTGCAGGGCTGTGTTCCCATGAGAGAGCGAGGCCGAGGAAAGAGGAAAGAGCGCAAATCTGGAGTTCATGTCTTCTGTCGTCTTAACCAAGTTTAGCATTTCTGCTACTCGTTTTAGATGTATGCTTTGTGCAGAACAGCATTTATTTACTATTTATTTGTATAGTACATGTGTGTATGCATGTATTGTATATGTGTGTGTGAGTGTATATGTGTGTGTATGCATGAGTGTGTCTATGTGTATGTGAATGTGTATGTGTATATATGTATGTATGTGCTTTTATGTGTGTGTGCATGAATGTGTGTGTATGTGAATGTATATGTGTGTATATGTATGTATGTGCATGTGTTGCATGAGTGTGTGTGTATGTGTGTGTGAGTATATATGTATTCACGTGTGTATGTGTGTATGTATGTATGTACATGCATGTCTGAATATGTGTATATGAATGTTTATGTGTGTCTATGTGTGTGTGAATGTGTGTGTGAATGTGTATGTGTGTCTATGTGTGTGTGAATGTGTATGTGTGTATGTGTGCATGCATGTGAGTGTATGTGTGAATGTGTATGTGTGTGAATGTGTATATGTGTGTATGTATGTATGTACATGCATGTCTTAATATGTGTATGTGTATATGAATGTTTATGTGTGTCTATGTGTGTGTGAATGTGTATGTGTGTATGAATGTGTATGTGTGTCTACGTGTGTGTGTGAATGTGTATGTTGTGTGAATGTGTATGTGTGTATGTGTGCATGCATGTGAGTATATGTGTGAATGTGTATATGTGTGTATGTGTGTATGCATGCATGTGACTCTGTGTGTGTGTGTGTGTGTGTGTGTGTGTGTGTGTGTGTGTGTAAACTAGAAGTCAGAGTCAGTTCTCTTTCTCAGTCACTTCCATCTTAGTTTTGAAGACATGGTTTTTCACTGAAACTGGCAATTACCTACTTGGCTTCAGTGCTGGCAGTGAAGCAGGGATACACCTATCTTCTGCTTCCATGGCCCTGAGATTACAGTGTGCCCAGCTGTTTATGTGGGCACTAGGGATCCAAACTCAAGTCTTCCTTGTGTGGCAAGGTCTTAACTGACTGAGCAGCCTCCCTGCCCAGAACAGAATTTTTAGGAAAACTAGTCTCTGAACCAGGTCCTTAAATAACGTGTAAAAGTACAGTTGTGCCCCTGGCCTCAAGGCTGAAGCCAATCTGCTCTCTTGCCCAGGTTGCCAACTGTTAGATAAGAGTAGAAAGGAGGGAAAACACTCCAGCTAGATAACAGTTGACCAGTTTGGCTTCTTACCCTGTTTTTGAGGAGATGAAGACACAGTAAACCAATGATTTAAAGGTTTGGAAAGAGTTTAGAGGAGAAAAGGAAAAGTGTGTAGAGACAAGCTTAGATTGTGCTCCTTAAAACACTTCTATTGATTTGCATGCAAATCATACAATGATAAGGACTTTCTTCCTTATACCATAAGTACTAATCAAGTGTGATTAAAACCAGCTCTGAAGCTGGGGGTGGGAGGACGGATGGCTCAGCGCTTGTGTGCAAGCATGAGGATCTGAGTTCAAACCCAAGCACTCGCCTAAAACAAAGGGCACAGTGGTACATATAGGTAATCTCAGAGCTAGAGAGGAAGAGACAGGTAGTCCCCGGGGCCCACTGGCCAGCTAGCCTCGTCTGATTACGGCACCTCAGTGATCAGTAGACTGTCTCCCAAAGCAAGGTGGACAGCTCCGGAGGAGCCATGTCCAAAGTCATCCTCTGACTTCCACATGTACGCATGAGCATAGGCGCACACGTATACATATGAACGTGCACACGGCCCCATGCATACTCTGAAATTAGTTTTTAATTAATTAATTAGTAATAAATTAGCTATGTTTCAGAATAAATCAGAATTATTTTGTGAATTACTTACTTTGGGCCTAGACTTTCAATTGAGAGCAGGCAAGACCTGCACACTTGAATCATCAGCATAACAGTACATTTCATACTTGGATCATGTGTATAAATATGCAAACACGCACAACTACCCACAGCTACAGATGTCAATATCAGCTACAACAAAGTAAAAGAAAACATCTTTAAAATGGGGTTCAAGATAGATCCATCCTTTGAGATGACTTCTGATAGAGACTATATTTAAGAAGTTTCTTGAAAAACAAAACAAAACAAACAAAAACTGTGTACCTCTTCCCAGAATGCTTCTAGGGTTCCCACACATGTCCAGCACTGTTAAGATCAAACACCATCCCTGACCTTCAGAATTCTGAGACTTGGTCCTGAGTACATAAAGCTTCTCACAATCTCTTTTAAATTCCATTGTACCTTCTTACATAGACATGGGTTCTGTGGTGGTTTGAATATGCTTGGCCCATGGGGAGTGGCCTCATTAGGAGGTGTGGCCTTGTTAGAATAGATGTGGCCTTGTTGGAGGAGGTGTGTCACTGTGTAGGCAGGCTCTGAGGGCTGCAAGTGCTCAACCCCCATCTTCTCCTGGCTGCCTTTGGATCATGATGGAGAACTCTCAGCTCTTTCTCCATCACCACGTCTGCCGGGACACTGCCATGCTTCCTACCATGATGATAGTGGACTGAACCTCTGGACCTGTAAGCCAGTCCCAATTAAATGTTGTCCTTTATAAGAGTTGCCTTGATCATGGTGTCTGTTCACAGCAATGGAAACCCTAGCTAAGACAGATCCATTTCTGTGAATCATGTGACCTTGGGAAAGTCACACTACCTCCTAGATCAGGAAGTAAAGAGACTACTACAAAAATCTCAGTTTTACCCCCCTCCCTTTGTGATAGTTCACAAAACGTGTCCTTCCGTGTATTGTTCTCAGTGGCTCTAGAGGCAGAAGGCAAGGATTCACTCACTCCTTTTTAGATAAGACATTCGGTCAGCGAGTCTCCGTCTCCAGCCCATTGCTGACCTAGAAATGTTTACAGTCTTCTTCCCCCCTAGCTGGCTTCTACCACACACCTTCATTGTTGTCTGTCCAAATCCTGCCCACCCGGAGAAATGATTCATTCTCTTCTCAAAACTTGTTCCACTTTTTCCAGACCCACTTGTCTGCTACAGGTAGAAATACCAAGTTTGGCATTGCCTACCTCCCTATCTGCCAAACCTGGACTCTCCTGTGTGGCTCCCACACACTTATGCTTGTCTCTGCAAGCCACTGGCTTGATGGTCTCTGTATTCCACATTCCTAGATCAAGAGGAAATCAAGAGTCAATCCAAAACAGCCCTGTGAGACCAGGGAGTTCATTCAAAACAGGCTTGCAAGCTTGTAAAGACCAGTGCCAAGGACGCTCTTATTTTAACTTGCTATGGTGTGACTTGTGTCTGCTTCCCATTAATCCTCTTCCTAAAGCACACACATCACCACCAAAGAGATGTCAGTTACCATATATGCAGGTTTATTTAATAGCTAGATGTTACTGAGCTTTGACGCATCTCCATAGTGCCTGTAGGAAGACCCAAACTACTGCACAGCCCTGAGTTACACTGTGATTCTTGAGAGCCAACAGACAGCAGACAAGATGTCCAGAGCAAAGGCACAGCTCTACAGCCAAGGCAGCAGGAAGAGTAGCTAGCAGTGTGGATTCCAAGCCAACATGTCCTTGTAACTGGCCCTTTAAGTTACCAACATAGTGTGGGGCCCTACGCCTCTGTCCTCCATTTCTCCATCTGTAAAATGTAGATAGCAAAAGTATTTAGTTTACAGAGTTCTTACGAGGGGTAGACATACTCAAACACTGGAGCTTACGGATGTAAGAACAAAGAATGGCAGTAGTTGTCATTGTTTGTACTAGTGTTGTTTCTTACTGTTATTACCATTGTTAATTAAGAGGAAGGACGCCATTTCTGTAAGATGAAGAGCCTACCTTAATAAATGGAAATATTGTCACACACGGTTCTGGTACTCAACCCTTCCCCCAACACATCCACTGACAGACACTCTGAAAGAGGGAGAAGTCAGGGCAAATTGTCCCTCTCCTCCGACGACCTTGACTGAAGGAGTCGCTGCAGAAGTGGCCACCTGTCCCTTTCTGTTTCTTCCTGACTTTATGAACCAGGAAGAGGGAAAGGAATCATGATAAGACTGAAGAGCCTTTGAGAGAGTCCTTAGCAACTTTTCTTAAATAGGGCAGAAGTGTGTGCACATGCGCAGAACCTTGGCCAAGCGCTCACACACACAGTGACTGAACACTCCATGTGGCTCACGTGTCAAATGAACAGGAGCTAAGCACTAACCTTTTCCTTATCCTCGGACACGCCTCCATCGCCTGCTCCACCTGCTGTGCTCTTGACCAGCGCTTGTAAAAAGCATTAGTCGAGTTTATTCACAGGGTGTTTAGATCCACACTATCTGCCCTAGTATTTTCATTCTGAGTGCATTTGGCAAGTATTTCCAGCAAAAAGCTCAAATGAAATGCTCCTTTCATGTTTAACTGAGGTGGGGAGTTCTTTAATAAGATTCTAGAAGTGGGCACTTCCGGGCCAAGTGACATAGCAAGGACATAGGCAAGACCCTTAAGTTTGAGACAACAGCTCACACATCTGTGGTTTAAAGGTAATCGTGGGGAGTGAGCACCCTTGAAATGCCAATTCCAGGACTGCCTCTGGGTGCTGACAAATGGAGTGATGGCTGGCCAGCTCTGAGCTGGAGCATGTCCTTCTGGGAGTTTGCTACACAGCCGTAGCACAGGTCTAACCCTACTCTAACCAGTTATTACTAAATTAACTGCCTTCCAACCATCCCAGTTGGTCATCCATAGAGAGTCACCATTAAATAGTGTGGAGGGTGAAAGTCTAGGGTGGGGGAACAGAGATGGAGTCCTAGAGATGTGCCCTTGGATAAGACCTAGACCAGAGGATTCCAGGATGAATAGATGCAAAGCCTGTGTTCCAGAACTTTCTTAGTACAGTGACTGGGGTCAAAACTTCCGGTTATCGAGTTTCTTGCCAATAATACAATTAGTGATTCTACACTGAAGGATAGTGTTAAGAATCCACTATGGGCTAGAGACCAAGGCTGGTGCTCAAAGCATGTAAAGGGTGGGAGGAGATGCAAGATCGATATGTTAGAATCTACCTAGGGAAGCTCAAAAACCACAATCCAGTGTTAGCAAAAGGAGACACAGAGATGCAAGAACATCCAGACACAATGTCAGTTACTCAAGTCATCGGGGAAAGCTTCACAAGAAGCCTTGGTACTTACTTATAAAGAACAGGAAACGGCTCGTGTTAGTTGTTTTTTTTTTTTTTTTTATTTTATGTATATGAGTACACTGTAGCTGTCTTCAGACACCCCAGAAGAGGGCATCAGATCCCATTAAAGATGGTTGTGAGCCACCATGTGGTTGCTGGGAATTAAACCCAGGACCTCTGGAAGAGCAGTCAGAGCTCCTCTGGAAATCAGTCTGGTGGTTCATCAGAAAACTGGGCATAATACTACCGGAGGATCCCGCTATACCACTCCTGGGCATATACCCAGAGGATTCCCCAGCATGTACTGAGGATACTTTCTCCACTATGTTCATAGCAGCCCTATTTATAATAGCCAGAAGCTGGAAAGAACCCAGATGTTCCTCAATGGAGGAATGGATACAGAACCATGGAATACTACTCAGCTATTAAAAACAATGAATTCATGAAATTCTTAGGCAAGTGGGTAGAACTGTAGAATATCATCCTGAGTGAGGTAACCCAATCACTAAAGAACACACATGGTATGCACTCACTGATAAGCAGATATTAGCCCAGAAGCTCGGAGTACCCAGGAAACAATTCACATACCAAATGATGCCCAAGAAGAAGAAAGGAGAGGCCCCTGGTCCTGGAAAGGCTCAGTGCAGCAGTGTAGGGGAATAACAGGACAGGGAAGTAGGAAGGGGTGGATTGAGGAACAGGGGGAGGGAAGAGGGCTTATGGGACTTTCAGGGAGGAGGGATCCAAGAAAGGCGAAATCATTTGAAATGTAAATAAAGAATATATCAAATTTAAAAAAAAAAAAAGAAAGGGAAAAAAAGGCAAACAAACAGACCAAGAAGACAAGTTCATGGGATAGGCTATAGGAAATAACTAGCATAGTAATGATTAAAATGCACAAGGCAAGTGTGATAAACCTGGGCTCAGATGTTAGCTTCACGATTTACCAACTGTAAAACTTTAACCAAGAACCCAACTGTTGTTGGCCTCCACTTCCTCATCTATAAAATGGGGGACGGGGGAGTGAGTCCATTCAGCTTGTAGAGCGACTTAAATGAGAGGTGTAACCTTCATGATCGAGGGCTGGCCTAAAATAAACTGCCTGCAAAAGATAGAAGCTGTGGTTACATGTGGGCCCGTTTGTTCTCATTCTGGGCCATTATGAAAGTCACAAAAAGGGGACCCTAAGAAATCCCAGGCCTTGAGGGTCGCAAGAAATCCAAAGAGGCTTTGGTGTTTGGCTCTTCAAGAGCCCCATGTTAGGCAGAACGTGTTGGCACAGTGCAAGGTGCTGGCGCAGGGGAGGGTGTCTTGTATCTTTGCTTACACAATATACAGATAAGTTTCCTCCAGTTCTCTTTTAACGGCTGCCCATCCCAGAGCTTTGTGGCGTGAGTCACACCTGGTCTGTGAATAATGGATCCCCAGGCGGAAGAACTAAAACACCAGCAAACTTCCCCCACAGCCCTTCCCAGGACAACCCCTGAGGTCCTCTACCTCCCTTCCCCATGCGGGAAGCTGTCCCAGGAACCACACCTTCTGCCTTTTTCTTCTCCCTGTCCCATCTTGAAAGAAACAAGGGGAGAACAAGATGAGAAGGGGAATTCCAGGTTAGTTTAAACAAAAGTCAGGGGATGCAGCATTTGTTTTCAGAAGGAAGAAAAACAAAGCCTTTCAGTTGCAGAACGCAGCGCATGCTCTCTGGGGCTGATATGCAGGCACCCGCACACAAGCACACAAATCCCAGAGCTAGGTGGGGCTTCGCAGGCCAGACCTGACTGGAACCTGAGGTCACAGCTACTGAGGGAAGAAAACAGGATCTAGACTCCAGCTGATAAAGATCTACTTCCAGAAGACTCCAGCTCCTGGGGATGGCAAGTGGGGCTGGGGAAGGTATTTCACTCCCTTCAAATAGTCGGTTAGTGACAGAAGAGTTCATGAGAAGGTCCCAGATTTCAGCACAAACCATGTTACCTCATACCCTTTGCCTCATACTGGTCGAACCAACCCTCTAAGGAGCCGTTTATCCAGCTTCCTTCTGGAGACTACCAGGTAAAATGTCACGTGTAACCTCCGTCTCTGGTAATAAGGATGATGTCACTTGTGGCCTTGAAGATGCCCATTAGGAGACTGGAACGGCTCCTGGAGCTGGGCAACCATCAGGAGGCACTGTGACATGGAGAAGGAGCAGGCCATTCTGTTGCTTGCTGTCTCCACACAGAAAAACACAGCACTTGAGTTGGAGAAACTGCCTGGTCTATTTTTAAAAGAGGTGGTATATAAATAAACTAGGAAAATGGCAGATTTGGAGGACGCAAGAAACTCTGAAGAAGGTTAGGCCTACAACTTCCTATATTAAGTCTCCGTTAGGATGGGGAAGTATGGGGAGAGACTTTAGGGGAGCGGCCTAGATTCCTTATGTTAGCAGGCAGGGGATTAAATGAAGAGGTCAGTGTCTAACTGCTCGTAACTGTAATGACTGTGTTTTGTTTTGTTTTTGTTTTTGTTTTTGTTTTTTTTTGAATCTTCAAATTGCCCCCTCAGCCTATCTTGTGTTTATAACCCTCCCCTGCAAAGCTCCTAGCTCTTAAGAAGCTCCAGTGAACTTTGAATTGTTCTAATTCAGCACAGTTTGGAGGCCAAGATGCTAAGAGCTACCTTTCAAAACTAGAGTGGAGGTTTTTCATAAGAGGATCTGTCTGACCTCAGGCTTGCTCTGCTTGACCAGGTCTAGACATTTCAGCAATCAGCACCACAATCTATCTAATGCCATAAAAAGGGAAAGATAACTACACTGTTAAATGTGCTCCTCCTGCTCGAAAGCCTGCCAGAAGCAAAGAAATCGATATGCAAAGTGCCCTGGAATAGGCAAGCTCTGAAACGGTTGACTAGGGCCAGTCTCCATGGAAATAGCAAGACTCTTCTCTTTGTCTTCATGTTAGCAATGATCCTTGACCCTCTCCTGTAGTGACGTGGATGCCTGGTGTCGCCTTTCATCTAAAACTTTAGGGGAATTACTAAAGAGTTAAGAAATTGCTTTGTGTTTAGACGCTGCACTTCTTTTGGTCGAAGAGACAAGAGAGAAAACATGCACCTCCATGGAAGCAGTGCCATATAATTTACAACTGACACATTTTTAAAAATATGAGAAAGATTTCTATCCAAAAGACAGGAAATGCCAGGGTCATGCGTCTGGACAATTCTTCAGATTGGTGCATGTGGCTTCTCATTTACCTGTATTAAAATCATGTGAGATGGGCAGAACATAGGAGTAAAGCCAGGTAAATGAATAGCTTATGGCTGCACAGCCAATCCTGCCCATGCACACACATGCACACACATGAACATGCACACACACACATGGATCTACATACTTCACTCCAGATCACTCAGCTCCTATCCAGGCATTTAAGAACAGCTCCATTTACTTGTTAAAGCAATAAATGGTGTACCTACATAGGAAACAGGTGTATTACCCAAATGTCTTCTGCAATATTTGGGGACAAGAGTCCAGCTGACCCTTAATAATTCTAAGGTATAACAAAAGCAACGTATATACTCTATTAGCCCAAAACGCACATAGAAAGAGTGCTGGACCTCAAAGATGTATTTAGAGCGGGAAGGTTATTTTTATAGGAACACATGCTTAAAGGGTTGGTCTCTCTGCCTGCCTCTTTACCTTCCCATTAATAATCTCTTTAGGAACCAGATTTCAAGCTACAGCATAAAGCATTTGTGTTATTTTATAAGCAGTGGTTTGCAACCTCCCTAGTGCTGCAACCCTTTAATATAGTTCCTCACACTGTGGCGACTCCCCCAACTATGAAATAATTTTGTTGCCACTTCATAACTGTAATTTTGCAACTGTTATGAGTCACAATGTAAATATCTGATATGCAGATTATCCGATACAAGACTCCAAAGGAGTCACGGCCCACAGGTTGAAATCACTGCCTTATAACAATGTTGTTACCACAAGGACAACAAAAACAGTGCTCCCTGAACACTTGACCTTATTTTGCATACAAATTTTGACTTCATTCTCTGTAATCCAAATGGATCATTTGAATGTGAAAGCTGCTTACACTTCTCAAAGAGGAGCAGTTTTTTTCCAAATGCTTTGATATGATGACAGCATTGAAATTTGCACATCTCCTACCAAAGCCACCTCTGTGAAGTGCACACTACTAATACAGTGTAGCTCCAGTTTTTTAAAGACTCAGATGCCTTACTTCCTAGTGGTACTTGAACAGGATGCCTTTCTCCCAATATTTCACTTGGGACTCGATAAAATATGAAAAGCAAACCCTGGGAGATTTAAAATCTTCTTCCCCTACAGACAATGGTGCCAGTAACTGACCACCATCACTCTTCAAAGGACCGTGAGGTATTACCTTGCACTGCACTCTGCATTCCAGAGTTTCCTATAAGTCGTGATAAATGCTAAAAGAAACACTGACCATTTGCTGACCCTCACGTTGTATTTGTGTTTGAAGTTCAACAACAGAGTTGAAATCCTAGGTTCCTTTCTAGCTCTGACTAGAATGGAGTGGGGCGAATAGCGTTTTCCGCTTTCTGAGGAGACATGGTAGGTATTACATACTCTAAAACCCCTGTGCTCATCATCTTTTCTGGGCTTTTCCTCCTTCACAGGTAGCATTGCTGCCATCACTGTGACAGTCATCGCTGTGGTGTTGCTGGTGTTTGGAGCTGCAGCATACCTAAAGATCAGGTGAGTCAATCCTTCTTCTTTGAGAAGAACGGGATTCCATTTGTGAGGCTCCAGGCTGAAGGCTGTTTTACCAGGGGCTTGTTTTGTGGTGGGCATCCCATCCCTCAGAAATACTGGCAGGGAAGTCATGTGGCCAGGAAAGTAACCCCACAGTGGCAGGGGCAGACATTTTGAAGAAGAAAATGTTGAGTAGCTGGCATGATGATATGAAGAGAAAAGGTTTACCTAGAGTCTGGAGACTCTGCAGATGTCTGCCCTGAAATCACTCCATTGCTCTGGGGAAGCCATGCACCTCTGGGAACTAGGGCTTCCTCATCTGTGGGCTGAGGCAGAGGGCAGGATCAGCAGTTACTACATCCTGGTGTTGTGCACAGTGGCAGACGGCATGTGGCCATCTCCCCAGCCAGCACAGTGCAGTAACACAGGACAGGAGGACATGTTCTGGTGATGAGGGTGGCATCCTGAACCTCTAGGCTTATAGCACCTGGTACCACCTCTTTGCAAACTCCTTCAACCCATCACCCCCTCCCTCAAAATCTCCTTGGAGCTCCCTTCTGTGTTTGAATTAAATGTTAGCAACTTTGGCTGGCCTGGAAGCCCTTCAGCCCTGGCCCTTGCCCTCCACATGGTACCAGCACATCTCTGTCACCCTCTATGATGGAGGTGCAGACTCAAGCTTCACTCCAGTTCTCAGAGCAAGCCAAGCCTGCCCTCCCAGATCCTTGGTCTTCCATGCCTACCCAGCCCCCACTGGCCTTGTGTCCTGTCTGTGGACACACATCTCTTTCTTAGAGAGATTTCCTTTCCATAGTTTGGGGTCCTGTCATTTATTCTTTCTGTTCCTTCATCACTTTGCCTCCAATGCTGTCAGTGTCTATTATATCTTTCATGTGTTTATTTACTTGTTTATTCCCTCTCTTTCTCACAAATATTTGAACTTCATGGACTAGATCTCATGTATAAGATCAATAGACACAGAAGTGGCACTTAATACAGTAAGTGACAAAGATAACATTACACTGTCGATTGGCACTGTGTGCATACACACACACACACACAATCATACACATAAATACGCACAACAAATATACATGTCATACTCACACACTATACACATGCCCACACCATACACATACAAAAACACATATCAGACACAGGCGCACATACATCAGACACACACACACAGACACACACACACACACACACACACACACACTCCTGTTTTACTTCACTGTTTTACACACTCTGTAAGGACCACTGCTCCTTACAGAGCGTCTGCTGCTCCTGCCTCCTCCTCCTGAGTTTGTTCTCTGTAGTGAGCACATCCTCTCAGCAGCCTGTGCAGTTGCTGTGATCACCCTAGCCTAGCCCCAATCAGAGCATTTGCCCCTCCCCCTTTCCTTGTTTGTTATCATGTGACGTCAAATCAATCTAATAATGGTGTCAAGAGTGAGAGTGGCTTTTAACATCGGCCCCAATCTACTAGGTACGAAGGACAATTTTCAAAGAAAAAGTGGAAATGTGACAAGAGCTGGTCCTCTGCCATCATGGGCAAAACAGTAGGCTAGCAAGAATCTTGGCACCATAGTCACACAAACACAGATACGTACATACACACACACACACACACACACACACACCGACACCACCACCAACAACAACAACAGCATTTACTGAGCCCCAGCCCTGTGTGGCAGGCATCTCTAGACAATGGAACCCTTGAGTGACATGACAGGGTCCTGCCACCACAGAATGCACCACACTTAGATATTACTGTGCCAACACAGTTTGCTCTATGTGCTTATGAAAAACATACAAAATATTAAGCTAAAACTCTATGCTCCCCAGCTCTAATGGTAGATAAAACTCAAGGCTACAATTAAATGAGTTTCTGTTTGTCTCTCCAGTGTCTCTCTCTTTCAAATGAAGACGGCCCACAGCGGTGTAGGGGAGGGTGCTGCTTTCTACTAATCTACCCAGGTTTGGCACAGTAAGCTTAAGGATAAGGTAGTCACACACAAGCATTAGAAACTCCCCAAGGAAAGCCCCTCTCTACTTCTCCATAATGTTTTGCAATATAAGGAGGTTGTTTTCATAAGTTTTAGACCACCACGCTAAATCCCTTCAAATGTGACTTTGCCAGATTCTTGGGAAATGCTTCTCATTAATCCTTCATCAAATATGTGGTCAGCTCCATTGATGTCTGCCTCCCCCCCCCTTTGTGAGTGTGTATGTATGTGCATGGACATGTATGTGTATGTATGTATGCACAAATGAATTGCACTTATGTGTAACTAGGCATGTGTAGCAAGCTTTACCTTAGCTAAAAATTGGTTCTGCTTCTCTCATCTCATATTTCTGAGAACAATACCACGGGGCTGTTCTCTTATCAGATGGACTCTAATCACTTGGCCACTAACTGAAATCGCAGGTCATAAGGGAGCTGTTAGCTTGTGGCCTAGATCCACAGGCTACAGCCCTAGCAGAGCCAAGGTCCCTGTGAGTACAAAGCCACTACAAAAGGTCCCCTAGCCTCCCAAACACGGTGCCCCTTGCAAGCTCCGCTGACAGGGATCAGAGCCTTTCCCTTTCTCCTCAAGCCATCAGTGAACTCATCTGCTATCTGTTTGCACACTCTGCCCTCCAGTGCCCTATGACCTCTAGCTTTGTCACAGAGTCTGTTGCCTGGAGAACTGTTATCTTTTAATAAGCTCAGCCATCATGGGATGCAGCTTATACAGCTGAAATGCCCTGAGCGTCCTGGAGATCTCCTGCTGTGGGCCCACCTTGACCAGCAGCAGTTTCCCGTGGAAAGAGGAAACAGGAGCTTTGCCTTCAAGTTCAAGACCACACTAGTCTTTTTTGCTGTCAAGGTTCATGTAAGGTTGAGATGAATATAGGATGTCCAAGGAGACCATAGCATGGTGGTAAGCACAGGACCTATGGCCAAGTGTCTCAGTCTACACTGTCTCCTTCTGTAAAATGGGACTATAATAAAATACTTAACTCCAGAGTGTAGTAAGGATTAAATTAGAATACCAGCACATGTTCAGTGGGGAAGCTGGATGGTGGCACTAAATGAAGTTGCTTGCTGTGGCATTCGTTGGTTTCAGAACTGTGCGTGTGACGTAATGTGATACATGGTAGTCTACGATAGGAGGCTGGAAGAACAACTATATCCTTGGCATCCCTTTTTGGTGGACACAGAAAAACTCATGGGAGAAAGAGAAGAGGGGAAGGGAGGAAGAGGATGGAGCAGGAGTGTCACCGTGTGTTCCGTGGCAGCTTTCATGTGATGCTGTTTATAAATGAGGTTGCATTTGTGTTAGATATTCATAAGCAGAAACAGTCTCGGGCTCATTTGCAAATTTAACGGGAAGCAAGCCCTCCCTACCTCTTGCCAAAGGGTGTCTTTAATTAGTGATGATTGAAGTGGGGCATATAAGTCAGTTCTGTTTTGTTTAAATTGCTCAAATCTGCTCAGGTGGGAGATAATCTCCCCACACAAGAGCTTGTACCTGCAGGAGTGGATGAAGCTGTGATTGGGTGGCCCTTCACCAAAATAACACACGGGGCCTGGCTCTTCAGATGCCTGTATTAGGTGTTCTCTGACTTGCTTTGTGTCTCACAGAGGCTGCAGATTGCTTCTGCTAGTTGTTGGGTTTAATGACTAGCCCCAGCCAGCTGTGACAATCAGGATCTTTTAAAATTTGTTGTCCCTATGCTGAATATTTTCAGATTAACTTTTGGAATTTTTGGATGGCTAGTTTGATTCCCACCTCTGTGGCTATCTGGGCTCTGCTGTATAAATTGCCAGTTGGGCAGCATGTTACAGATGATTCCCACAGACTCTGACCCTGGCTCTGATTCAGAAGGTCTGCATGGGGCCCTTACATCTACATGTTTAGCTAGCCCATCGAGGATACGGAAGCTGATGGTCCAAGAGCCATTCTTTAAATCATTCTGCTTTGTAAGAGATACTTTGCTGTGGAGGTCCCCCAGACACACAGCCCTGCCTCTTCATCCTTCTGCAATGTTGGATAAACTAGGAGGTGTTTGATTCATCCCTTCTTAAATTCCAAAGTGATGACCCCAAAGCAGCCTCCTCTTGGAGCCTCTAACCCTCCCTCCCCATACTGAGTTCCTGGATGCACTTCCCTGCCCTGTCCCGTGTGCTTTCTAGAAAGTAGCCAAGTGTCCCAGCCTCTTCCACCGGAGCCGTGTAAAGCCTCTGGTCCAGCCATAGCTGATACACCATAGTTCCGTTGGGACATTTCTTGGATGAAAGAATGACCTGGTTGAGAAGGTTGGGGTGTGACAGCAATATTTGTTTCAAGTGGGAAAGGACTAAGAGTGAGGAAGTGGGAACCACTCATGTCTGCTGAGCCACACAGACTCTCTGATCATTCTTCACACTAGATCTGTTGTTGACAGAGGCGAAGGCCTGCAGCCCTCTTCTGTGGCAATGGTCGGACAGGCGGCCTCTCGCAGATAACTAACTTTTAAAAACTAGAAAGAGCAAATGTGAAAGTGTGAAGGTGGTTGATTGTTGAAAGATAGGTTTGAAAATACTAGCTTGGGAAAAAATGGACTGTGGGAGATATTGAAAACAATGTTTGCTTGGAAATGTGCCCATCATTGAGACTTTGGTAGAAATAGGCAGGACTGTTAAAATCTGAGTTGTGATACTCAGCCACCAACTTGCTATAGTGACTGCTGCTGAGTAATCCTGGTCCCCATGGCCTCCATCTTCATAGCTTTAAGACCATGGTGCAGGGTGTTAATGCCCTAACTTGGACAGACAGCTAATGTGAGCACTGACCTTAAATGACGCTGTGTGGTAGACTGATGGAAGCCACCGTCACTATGGCCTGCAACCTTGCCATGGATTGAAACATCCAACATGGAAAGTTGATTTTATTTTTATTAGGGACCAGGTAGATGCCACACAGATGTCCTGTCTCTAAGACCTTTGCCCTCATTACCACCTCTGTCTTTAGAATGTGTTCCAGGCATCCATGGGACTCACCCCTCATCTCCTCAGGAGTCCGCCAAGTGATGCCTTCATGAGACCTTCTCTGGGCATTGTTCAGAACTGACATCCTCACCTCATGCTGGGAATTCCTCATGCCTTTCTTTAATTTCCCCACCACCTACCTTGTAACGTGGCTATTGTGCCTGCATCCCAGAATGTAAGGTCCCTAAGGACAGGCATCTGAGTGTATCCAGTTGGTTTCAGTGTCCCCAGTTTCCAAAACAGGGTCCCTTAGACTGTTTTCAGTGAAGAGTTCAGGAAAGGGAGCTAGGCAAAGATGGAACAATTAGCAACAGGAAGCCACTGGTAGAAACAGAAAGAGGACAGAGGGACAGCCTCATGGACATCTTTGCTAATGGAAGATAAGAGTCCGATACTTAATTACTAATGGCTAATGACTGCAGCATTCTCGCTGAACTAAATCCGGTCTTAATATCTGTGTTTCCTTCCTGCTCAGCTTGTGATAAGCACTAATGATTGAAAAGTGAGGTCTCCCCCCGGCACAGGAGAGGACTGGGGGTGAATTCATCAACATGGTGGAGGCCGTGCCAAGAGCTGGGTTGAACCCTTGGACAAACATCAGGTGTTCTCTAAAATCTGTTTAAACTCAAAGAAAGCATGAGGCTTGACTCATCTTCGAGGACAACTGAGTACTGATAAAAAGATGAGAGGATAAAATAAGACACTGCTCCTTATTTCCCTCTCAGGTTCTGCTTTTAGCTAACGACACCGTACAGCACAGGAGGCGAACGGCCGAGAGGTGTGGTGCAGCTGAGCAGGGCACTGTGGGCACCGAGCCAAGTGCCGCAAAACCACAGCATGGCACAGGGTCCGGCCACAACTCCTCTCCTTCCTCTCTTTAAGTCAAGAGGAGCCTTTGACCTCTGGCTTTCTTTGCTGACACTTTCTTTTTCACTTTTGCCTCAAGTCATAAGAGCCAGCCCTCTCTAATATTGGCCAACCCAACGTCTGCAATTTGTATGCTGCCAGACATAAACAATCACCTTCAGATATTTACACTCTAGCTATGGCATCAAAGTCTACACATTAAACATGCAGATATTTAGAGAGAAAGTAAGATATAGTCTGTCCCCAAGAAGTTCATTTAAGGGGAGATAATTCGCAGCAAATGGAAAACATTGTGATGTAAGGCAGGCACTCATCACATGAGCAAGATGGCGTCACTCATGCCAACTGCTCCACAGGCTGAAATTAGATAAAGCAGTGCTGACAGAGGCAAGACATGGTTTTATTACTGAGATTCCCATTAAATAACATTGACAACCCATCTAAAGTTCCTTTATGCCTGCTTTCCTAATGTTTGGAGTAGGAGGAAGTTTCCAATTTTTTTTTTTTTTACTTCTTAGACTCTGCTTACACAGGCCCATGTGGAAACTTCCTTGTGTCCAATCACCTCATGCCACGGCTTAAGAAGCGCTGGTTCAGACAGACAGAAAGGTGCAAATGCTCCCTAACTAGTGTCCCCTTGTCGCATACCTTGTCACAACTGTGTTCCTTTTCCTCTGTCCACAACAACATCAGATTTACCCAAGTCTGCCTCGAACCCCAGTGTGTCCACTCTGGGTTCTGGCCCCTGAATTTATTATGAGGCAACCCTGCAGGTTCAAGGCATTTCCTATTTTTCTCCCTTTATTTCCCTCCATGTTGGTTGATCCACGTCCCTTACAATCTCTTTCCTCACTCAGCACCACTCACTGTTCAAATGTAAAGACAAAGAAAAATGAAAGCCAAGGCCAGCGCGTCTCTTCATGTTTGTGCAGATGATGCTACTCGGAACACAGCAACCTCAGCTGCAGCATTGTCCCAAGTGCCTAAGACAACCAGACTGTAAAGCTAGCTGACCAGGGGAGTCTTAACCCTTTGACCTCGCTTTGCCTGTAATCATATTTTATAAGATTCAAATAACAGTAATATCAGAAACTGGATTTATTACTATGCCTGAAGCAGTTTCAGTAGTTCAATTTTACCGTTTGCAGATTTAGCATGGGCTTGTATAAGTTTCATTATAATAAAAGTTACGAAGCAGTGTTGGCCAATATTTACTGTGTGCCAAGCCTTTAAAATGCATTACCTCACTGAGCCCTCCTAACAACTTTAATGCATTTTTTTAACTCGCCATTTTGTAAATGAAGGAACAAAGGGGTCAAGAAACCTACTCAAGATAGACATCTATTGACCAAATTGGCAGCTTATGAGAATAAAATTATAAGAAAGAGATTAAAATGCCACAAGAAGTTAAATGAACATCGCAGGTGATGCAGAGGCTTCCCATAATGAAGGCATGGGGTTGCTGTGAACATGCCTGCCAAACTGACAGCAGTAAAGACAGGCTGAAGTCGAGGGTGCACCCCAGTGTCGAAATGCCCGGGGTTTTATTTTCTCACACAGCAGCTCCGATGACTCAGCCATCCTATTCATGTTTTGTTAGAACTGGAGGCTTTCAAGTAAACGGAGAGTTGCCCTTGTGCAGCTCACGATCTTCACCGACTGTAATGACCTCTGCTCTTCCTGTATGTTAAAAGGGCAATAGTGTGTCTGGGGTGCTCTTATGCTCTCTCTCTCTTTCACATACATACATACACACATATACACACACACACTTATGCACACACACATATGCACACACACACACACACACACACACACGAATGCACACACACATACATACATACACACACACATACACACACACACTTATGCACACACACATATGCACACATACATACGCACACAAATGCACACACATATATACACATACACAAACACATACATACACACACATACACATATACACACACTTACACATATACAGACATATACACACAGCTACACACACATATGCACCTACACACATACATACATGCATACATACATACATACATACATACATATTGTGAGCTGTAATGTAAACCAACTATTTGTTTCAAGTTTCCAGGGATATAGATGGGCTCCACTGAGCTAGCTTGCAGGAGTTACGTAAGAACTCTGAAACGCGTACAGCAATGGCCCGGTTCTTGCTAAATGCCATCCATCTCTTTGCCAATCCCTGGCTGGCATCAGTGAGTGGCAGGAAGGCAAGAGCAAATGTTTGACCAATGGACAGAAGTGGAGCAGATGTTTTTCTGTGGCCCTTGGGTTGTGCTTCTGTTTTCCTTAATATCCACATCTGGCTGTGAGAAGACTGGGGAGTGGGCACGCCCACACACTGTATTTAGCATCCATGACTTCTGGTCCAGTCTCAGCCCGCTGGATCTAGATTCAGCTCTTATACCTCAACTTGCCAGAGTCTGACTGGCACCTTTGCCCAGCAAGAGAGCAGTCTAAACAAGCTCTGGTGGGCACTGGCACTGGGGGAGGGGGCCATGACACAGGTAGGAATCCATGTGCTAGCGTGGACCTCAGGGTCACTGCATGCTTGTATATGGCGTTCTTCCAATCCTGTCATTCTCTTTAGACCTTAAATGACCATGCCATCCCCAGAGAAGCACCCATCTTTGTGAACAGATTGACTTCTGTGAGAACTCGAGATAGGTCTTTTTCAATTACTGTGTCTTCCACAGACGATTCTGGATGGCTTACTGCATGCAACATCTAGGCCAGAAATAGAACCATGAATAAACATAACAAGCAAATTATCTCTGCCCTCATGAGACATATAGCCTAGTTGAAGAGGAAAAGTAATTGTGAAACAATTATATAAATCATTGGAAGATGCATGAGCTAGGAATCAGTAAGTGCAAAGGCCCTGGGGTGAGGGTGCCTTGCATGGGAGACAGAACGAACAGCACACTTGGAGCTGAGGGAGCGCTGTCTTTGGTAACAATTAATTCTTCTCAGAAAAGTAGATGACCCTGAACCTTTATGACTTCATGAACCATTGTGTAATGACTTTGGCTTACATGAACAGCCAGTCAGAGATCTTAAGGGAAAAAATGACCATCTGTCTTCAGTTACTCACAGAAATCACAAGTGTCCTACAACCTCTTGGGACACCCAGCCTGGTTAGCCCATGTTGCCGTTGAATTAAAGGACGAACCAGACTCAAGGGGATTCAAGGTCTGAGAAGTCCATTTTAGATTGAGGTGAGGATCAGCTTATGGTTTGGGTCATGTCAATCAAACTTCCCAAATACCACTTTCCTCATCAGAGAAACACTTGTTTCTCTCAGCCTTGATTCTGGGGATCTACTAAAAACCTAATACAGACACACTTTACAAAGGACAGCAAAGCCCCGAGAGCTGTTAACTGCAAGAATGGCTGGAGCTGTGTGGCTATTACTTCACAGAAAATGCCCCAGGACCTACATCAAGACACTGGGACCCAAGCTCCCTTTCCCATTCTTACTGGGCAGCTATGGAAATGGTCCCTTCTCCCTCTTCCTGCACTAGAAGGGAGAGAGATAGAGACTCAATGAATCTTAAGGGGCAGGCAGGCTCCTCGGCAGAAGCTGGCAACTAGGGCTGACGTGGTCCACGGTTATCTTGCTGGGACGATCCTATCTTTCCCTCCCACGGACCTGTGAGCATCCTGGGTTCAGGCTGTAGGGTGTTAACATGTCCTCAGATAGCACATCCTCAAGTAACCCCACCCTCTTCTTCCCACGCAGGCATTCCTCCTACGGAAGGCTTCTGGACGACCACGACTACGGGTCCTGGGGAAACTACAACAACCCTCTCTACGATGACTCTTAACAAAGGAAGGCGGCTGAGGACAAGAAGTAACGGCCCTTTATTTATAAGTGCTTATCCAGTAGAATTAATAACAAGTACCTGATGTACACTGAACGACAATCGCGAGCCCTCTTTTGTTGATATGGTTGTTTTTCCCGTTTTCCTTCCCCTCCTCTGGCTGCTACTACAGTGTCCCCCTTCTGGTACAAAAGAACCATTGCGGAAAGGCCCCGTGGAGGCCGAGCTGCAGCTGGCCAAGCCGGCCATCTTTGCACTGACCAAGCCAGATACCATGAGGTGGGCGCTGCAGAGCCCCCCATCATGGAACCCACCTTGGAAAGGACTGAGGAAAGGAACTGCGAGTTGCTTGGTCGGGGAGTCAATCTTAGGGGATCTTTTGGTTTGGGTTCTTAAAGTTCTCTACAGGAAATTACATTAAATATCAGTGAAGACACAGGAATGCATCCCGGGAGGCTGCCCTGCAAGAAGCCGGGTCTTCTTGATTCCTCGCTAATCCTCCTTTGCCTGGTTGTATCTGACAGGATGCCTACTTAGTCCTCTAATCAGATAGACCATGCTTAGCCGCCTAATTGATGAGAGATAAAAGAGGCCGTGCCCAGGGGGAGAGCAGCAGGCAAAGGCAGAGCGACCCAGGAGGCTGTCAGTCAGTCAGCGGGCTCTCGACCTGCCCGCCCACCTAGGCCACCCGAAGGCAACAGGGATCCCAACCCATGGCTTTCAAGAAAGTTACAGTTCCAAAAGTGAAGCTGGGAGGTGAGCTTGAAGAACAGGCAGGGAGATGCGTGCGGATGGGGAAGAAGGGAGAGAGGGACGCTGACATGCACCACCTGCCCTCTTGAAACAAGCAGAAGCCAGCTCTCCATGGGAGTGGGGGGTATCTAAAGCTTGGAGGACCCCACAGGACTCTCGCTTCACACCCGTAAATCAGCAACCGCTTCGCTGCCTTGCTATCTGTATTGGGTAATGGCTGTATGCTATTCCGAAAAGAAATAATAGTAATAATGTTAGGAGAGGCACTGCTCTATCTGCAACTGTTCATCCAAAGCACTCACTTCCATAGGACGGAGACATCAAGAACTATCTGTTTGTTCTCCCTAACACTTACCTTCCCCATTCTCCCTTTCAATGAGTGAATACCCCCAGGTGTGCCGCCTCAACTCCTATACAACAAACTTTGAGAGGTGATCATTCTTCTTTGCTCCTTTCATGTATGACCCACCAGGAGGTGACTGCATACCTCTCACCTTCCCACCCCCTACCCTTACCCCACTCGAGGTGTCTAGTAGCAATTACTTTGTTAGCTGGGAGTGCTAGTAATGGGTAGAGACCATGGATCCCACTAAACACCCTACCTGGCACAAAGCAACCATCCACCCCAAAGAACTCCCTAGCCAGAAACATCAACGGCTGAGATTGAAACCATTCACTGCAATGCCCTTGTGACATGAAAAAGAAAGAAAGAAAGAAAGAAAGAAAGAAAGAAAGAAAGAAAGAAAGAAAGAAAGAAAGAAAGAAAGAAAGAAAGAAAGAAAGAGGAAAACAAGAAACCCACTCCATCATCAGGAAGACCCTTTCATTTTTAACAAAGTGAGACATCAATTTCTTTCCCCCAAGTGTTTAGTTTGCCACCTGATAGATTGACTTCTGACATGTGCCATAGTTACTTTACATATGTCCGTGTTTCTAGAGAGCTTTATTTTACAGGGCTGCACCGCTGTTCTTTTGTAACAGCTAATACTGGCACCTAGCATCTTAAGTCCTGATTTCCTGGAGGAGAAAGTATGCATCGCAAACTATGTTGCATTTTCCTATGATGTCACAGGGAACAACAAACTATTCATTTTAACTCCTCAGACAGATCTTGCACCCTCCCACACCCCACTCTTTAAAGACAAAGTATCATATTGCTATCCTGAACCCCCTCTAGTGTAGAGTCCACAGATGGGGGTACTTCCCACAACCTACCACCCCAGGCTTTGAAGAAAGTCCTTCCTAAATCTCAGAAGTGCCAAAAGGAAAGATCAGTCCTCAAGGGGAGCCTGTAAGCAGAGTGGGTACCAAGGAATGGGTTTGCAGAAATTAATATTAAACACCAGACAGACAGATAGATAGACAGACAGATAGACAGACACACACACACACATACACACACACTGCAAGGGTATGATGCCCTCTGGCCACACTTGGCCTGAACAATTGTCCCTCTCTCCTACCCTGATCCCTTCACAGGTCTCTGGTTAGGCACGAGACTAACCAGTACACACCAAGATTCCGCTTGTCAGTGTCCTCTGTCAGTCAAAAACGTTTTTGACACATTACACAAAGCTCTCTATAAAACACCTTAGGGGAAATATACTTCAGCTCTGGCTTCTGGAGTAAAAGAAATCCTAGGCCAGAGGACCCAGCTTCCTCCCAAGACCCCTTACCAGTTAGAAACCAGAGACACAGTAAGAATTTTTTCACACCGAAGGATGCCATTGTATATGAGCGTGTGGTGGCCAGTGCTCTGAGTAGCTTCTAACTGCTTTCAGTAAAACACCAAGCAGCCAGACCCAACAAGGTGACCCGCAGTGTCCCATCAAAGCTCGAGAATGGCCCTAGCCTGTTTGTCACTATAAAATGTGAGTGTGAGAAAGTGCTTTGCCAAATGTATTTTCCTGCTTTTGAATTAGCTAAAAGATTCCAACATATTTATTCTATCAAACATTACTACACACACACACACACACACACACACACACACACACACCTCTGAAATATATGCCAAGAATTGATGTCCTTTACCTCAGGGAGAGTTAGTTCAAGTCTACACAAGGGAAATTGTGGTCCCCCTAAGTAGAACCAAACAGTCTTGCCCTGTCATGGATCGCACTGGCCAGAATGCTTTGGAGAGAAAGTCAGAGCAAAAAGAAAGCTGGAGCCTCTTCTCCATGGACTGCGAATGATCAAAGAATGGTTGGCAACTACGCTTTCTTTTCCCGTGGCCCTGATGGGCCCCTATCCTCCCTGCACAGCTGTGTCTTCATTTATAATATGGGGTGATGCTTTCCTAGTGGCCTAACCCCCTTCCTACCTCACAGACGTGTTGTGAGGATTAATGAAATTGTGTATTCAGTGTTTTCAGTTTCTGGAGAAAAACTATTTATGGACATTCCGAGTATTACATAGATATGTAAGTGATCTCAGTTTCTTACTCACTGTTATACTGGTGTGTTGTTTTTACTTACTCTATAAAACTACACTTAAATGGCATGGCCACCTCCGATGGCTATCAGAGCTCTGAACTTCCTCCCATGCACCGGACTGATGCAGGGTGAACTGTTCCTGGGACCGCAGAGGATGTCTCCCCTCCAACTGACAAGATGGTCCAGGACACAGGTCTCACAGGCCTGCATCAGGATCCAGGTTAGGACGGCACCCCTGGATGCCTCAACACCTCCGGAAGAAGGCCTCTGACCTCCACACCCCAAGGTCTCAGAGGAGTAGATGATGGTCTGATGTCATCCGTTTGCCCTTCATCTTGCTTGCAAGGGTGCATGGTTTGGTCCTAGGCATCTTGAAAATGAATTTTGTGATTGGTCCATATGCTGATTTGCACGTTGATTCACCTTCTTTGCCTTTAACCTTCTTTTGAGGGCAAACGGATGTTCCATTTCAACTTTGACCTCGGAAGCATTAGTGCATATTGACTCATTACCACTCTGCTCTCTTGGAGTATGTTAGCTGACATCATTTGAAGATGGGAAGGTGTGCAACTTCTTTGATATTTGATGACATCATATCCACATTTGTTGTAAGACATATTGCATACCAATTATAACTCTGCCAATTAAAGTGGTTAAAAGCTTGTGTCTGGCTGTGGTGATTCACATTTTAAGATGTTCTGTTACCCAGGCCGCTGGGTTTGTTTTTGTTGATCATAACTCTGACTTGTTCTTAAAGAAATTGTATCCCTCCCCCAACCCCATCAATAAATAATAATTTCTGTAGCGCGGGAAGGTCGCTCTGATCTTGAAACGGGCTGGGAAAACTGCCGGTGTTGAACAAACCTTCTGAGCAGTGATTTCACTCCCAAATATTCTGTGTGCTTCATCCAGCGGAGGTGCAAGCAAACATTTTGATTCAATGAACAAGACGATGAGCATAATCAAGTCACATTAAACCACATTGGCATTAGCAGTACATGTGGTGTTTGCTCCACTCCATTTTAAAAAATTAAATTCAGCATATTCATCCTTATCTGACAGCTAATTAGCAGGCAATTTCAACCATCCAAAGTATAATTTCAACCCTGAGAAGCTAACCAAATATTATTTTGATTTTGAAGAAAATAGCCACAGCAAATCCCATGCATTTTGCTGCAAGGGGGGAGGGGGGAACCAGGTGCAAACTGGAGGTGGGGGCGGGGGGAGTTTTATTTCCATTTTTTTAACCTTGAGACAGCCTGATTCAGTTCTGGCAGCCTTTAAACATACTATGCAGCCCTAGCTGGCCTTGAGCTCCTAACACTCTACCACCATTTCGGAAGTGTTGACATGATAGGCAAACACCACAAAGACTATTATTGACGAGATGATGCATGTATACTAAGTCCAGGTTGGTTCATTTAGTTGTCTGGCTACCAGTACCACAACACCAAAGACTTGCTAGGACATCTTAGGGATGGATTCCAAAGATGGAACAAGCCCTTCTATTGATTGTTCTGGGTGATGTAATCTGAATATGCATCTCTCGAAGGTTGTATATTGAGGACCTGGTCTCCCGTCTGTGGCACGACTGGAGGTTCTTGTGAGCTCCTTTTAAAGTGGGGTCCAGTAGAAGGAAATTAGGTCATTGGTTTGGGGGTCCCTCCCCCGTCTTTGGATTGACAGCTACAGGTGAGCATCTTCCCCTGCGCACCAATCCCATCACTGTCCCAGGAGAGACAGGACCACAGGCTGACACCTCTGAAAACATAAACCAAAGCAAAGCTCTTCTCTTGATCAGCTGTTTCACTCTGACAGGCAACAGACCCATGAGTGACCTCTTGAAGACCTACCTTGGGCACAAAAGTAACAGAAGATTCCTATTTGGTGTTTCTGAGGCTGAAAAGATACCTTTCTAGAAGACTAGAGTTCGGTTCCTAGCACCCTTGATAAGTATCATACAATTGCCTGTAACGCCAGCTCCAGGGCACCTGACATTTCCTTCTGGTTTCTTTGGCCACCTGCACTCATGTGTGTGTGTGTGTGTGTGTGTGTGTGTGTGTGTGTGTGTGTTGCGCGCACACACACACATTTTTTTTTAAAAAGCTATTTCAAATCAGTAAAAAATACAAAAGACAACAATTTCATAAAATTAATGATCATAAGGTAAGATAAATACATAAGTAAAATAAATTTTGAGCTATTTAAATTTTTAAAAAACTTTCCTGAATGGAGGTGGTAAGAAAGTACTTTAAATTTAATAGTAATCAAAAACTTGATAAGAATATGTAGCTAGGGCTAGGGAGTTGACTCAACCAGTGAAGTACTTCCTGAGTAAGCTTGAGAACCTGAACTTGGTTCCCAGCACCCACATGAAAGCATTGCAAGGCGGTGATGTCTGTGACCCCGGAGCGGGAGGTCAGAGACAGGGGATCCTGAAGATATGCTGGATAGCCAGTCTGGCAAAAAATGGTTCATAGAGAGACAGTGGGGGGAGGGGGAGGGAGAGGAGGAGAGGAGGAAGGGGAAAGAGGAGGGGAGAGGGAGGGGGGTGAAGAGGGGGAAGGAGGAAGGGGAGGGAGGGGGAAGGAGGAGGGGGAAGAAGGAGGAAGGGGAGGAGGGAGAGGGAGGAGGACAGGGAAGAAGGAGGGATGAGGAGGGGGAAAGAGGAGGAAGGGGGAGGGAGGAGGAGGGAGCAGGAGGGGGAAGAAGCAAGGATGAGGACAGGGAAGGAGGAGGGGGAGGAAGGAGGGAGGAGGAGAGGGAAAAAGGAAGGATGAGGAAGGGGAAGGAGGAGGGGGAGGAAGGAGGGAGGAGGAGAGGGAAGAAGGAAGGATGAGGAAGGGGAAGGAGGAGGGGGAGGAAGGAGGGAGGAAGAGGGGGAATAAGGAAGGATAAGGAAGGGGAAGGAGGAGGAGGAAGGAGGGAGGAGTAGAGGGAAGAAGGAAGGGGGAGGAAGGGAAAGGAGGAGGGGAAGGAAGGAGGGAGGAAGAGGGGGAAGAAGGAGGGGGAAAGAGGGGGGAGAAAGGGAAGATGAGAGGAGGAGGGGGAGAGAAGAGAGAAAAAGAGAGAGAGAGACCTTGTCTCTAAAAGTAAGGTGAAGAGTGAGAGAGATACCGGACAACAACCTCTGATTTCCTCCTGCATTCAAACACACATGAGTACACACATGAACACATGCACATCCATATAATTATTCATTAACATGCAAAGAATGTGTGGCCTTAACATACTCTAAGTTCTGATGTCCAAATCAATCTTTCCTTATGTGACAATTTGTCAACATTAAATCATGATCTTTTCACGTACTTAATATCCACTCTAAAACAGTTTACACATCTACAATTGGATACTTAACACGTGAACTTTGTGAGAGAGCACTGAGTCAAAAATCCCTGTTCCCAGGATCAGGTCTTGTGGAAGACAAGCCGCAAGAAGTGACAGCACTTCCCTTAAAGGATCTCACCCTTGCCAGGGCAGAGGCAGCTACACTCACTTCACCAGACAATACCAGCATCCACTCGCATCAACAAATGCAGACTGTTTCTCTATGAGCCAATAACTTGAATGGTTACAACACACTGGGGAACTCAGATGCTGATGGGGCTGGTCTGTTAGCTTTAAAGGTCGTGCTCCCTCCGTCATGCAAATTCTAAGATGTGAAGCTTATTCGTCAATACACTAAATCTGGCCATATGCTCGGTGATGAATCACACGAGCTAGCTTTCCCGAGAGTTTAAGTTTAGTTACCGTCAGGGTTGGGACTCAAACCAACTCTTTGTCATCAGAGCTCTTGCCACACAAGAGACTAAGCCTAACCCTGCCACCTCCTGCTAACACGGGACTTTCCACCCCGTGCACAGGCCCCCCTAAGCTATTTTGAGAAATCTCAAGGGGTCTGGCAGGTAGCCAACAGCAAGCCTGGTCAGCTACCCAGCACATGTTCCCTGCCTGGCACTGTCAGCGCTCTGCTAACTCCTGCTGTCTGCCAAGCTATCTTCTCTAGGGGGAAACTGCTCGCCCTCCTGTCCTGAGAGGACACCAGCACAGGGCCATGGGCTCTTGAAATCCAGTATGAACTTCTTTTTGTTTCCCTGATGTCCACAGGAATCATATTTGAGTCCCTAGCAGAGTCACCCCCTGCTACTACCCAAGGGCACACCATTGTGTCAGCTGGTCTGTCCTCCCTTAGAACAGTAATGATACCGTTTCCTTACTTAGCACCTGCCAAATACATACTGCTTTTGAGCACTTGATATGTTTTAACAACCCTGGGAGGCAGGTATTATTAATATCCCCTATAGTAGGGATGAAGAAGACAAGGGTCATGGCTTCAGTCGCATATGTAGCGAAGGATGGCCTTGTTGGACATGAATGAGAGGAGAGGCTCTTAATCCTGTGAAGGCTCGATGTCCCAGAGTAGGGGAATGCCAGGGAAGCAGGAATGGGTGGATTGGAGAGCAAGGGGACAGGGAAGGGATAAGGGGTTTCAGGGGGGAAATGAAAATTCCATTTACATTATTTGAAATGTAGATAAAGAAAATATCTAATAAAAAAAGAAGAAGAAGAAGCTAAGGGTCAAACATGGTTTTTTTTTTTAGAAAAACGTAGTCTGTGGACAGAGGTGGTGGGATGGTCAGGTGGATGAAATGTTGACCTGTAGTCTTCAGAATCCATGCTCTGTAGCCCTCCGAAGCAGAATCTTCATCCCATGCCAGATTATCTGGGTACCTGTATGCTGCCAGCCATCAGACAGGTCTATCTATGTGAGATAACCTGCAGCTAGAGTTGGGTACTCAGCATAAAAGCAAGGGTCTCCCTATAGCAAAGGGTTCTAAAGAGGCCCTACATAAGTATACTTGCTCTCGGTGATGCCTTGGGTCTTTTGAAGACAGCACAATCCCCAGGACTGGTCACTTGGCATTCTCTCTGCTGTCTCTGCCAAATCCTATTCTTGTGTTCAAGGTCACAATATATTCCTGCACAGAGTGGAAACACATATAGTAACACAACACCTCAGATGAGGAATGCTGGGAGGAAGTTCATTTTGACTCACACTTCTAGAGATAACGTGGTCAAGGTGCCACATTGGGTGATAACCTTCTTACTCAATCTCACCATTTCATAAGACATCATATGGAAAAAGACAAGGTGTTTGTGTGTGTGTGTGTGTGTGTGTGTGTGTGTGTGTTTGTGTGTGTGCGTATGTGTGTGTGTGTGTGTGTGTGCACGCGCGTGCACACGCGCATCAAAAGCCAACAACATTTAGTTATGAGGGCTCTACACTAGTGACTTCCTCTAATCTCAATCACCTCCCCTAGGCCCTACCTTGAAACATCATCATAGACAGACTGTGTATATACTATTGCTATACAACATCATGAAGAGGAGTAACTCTCAGCATGGGTTCTGAAGGACAAATCAGTTGGGGTATAATGGTTTGGATCTCAAATGCTCTGCAAAGGCCTACCTGTTAAAGCACTGCCCCTAAAATTGCACTTAAAAAAAAGGTAGAACTTTCAGGAAGCAGAGCCTAAAGAAAGGCCATTGGGTCATTAGGACATGCTTTCAAAGGGAGTTATGGGACATCAGCACGTCCTCATTTGGTTCCTGGCCATGAGGTGAGAAGTTTTGTCCTTATGATGAGCTCATCACAAGCCCAAAGGAAGGAGGACAAGGAGCCACTGGCTGGCACTTCCAAACTGTGAGCAGGTGGGGGAAACTCTCCTTATAGATTAATTTTCTCAGATATTTCATTAAAGTGATGGACAGCTAACTAATATAGGTATTACATGAAGACTGAACTATAGCAGTCACCCATTTAATCACCACCAACTCAACATCAGGAGTCTCCAGGCTCCAGAGCCCCAAATCATGAGGACACAGTCCAGAACTCCATCTTGTCTCCCTACTGTTTCCCCCTTGGCACATGGTCAGGATTCATTTCAACAAACACTTCTGGGAGGAGTGTTGAAAAGTTCAGCCAGTCCTAAAGGCCAGTGCTGCCGGGAATTGTGAGAATCAGAAGTTCACTGCCAGCCCCCAGGGCCAGGAGAGTCAGCCCTACTATAGGCATTGTTAGGAAAAAAGCCAAGAACACTGCTCTGCATATTCCAGGAGTTTATGTTAAAATGTCAATGCAAAGTTGAGGATTTCATGAAGACCTTAGGGCCCTATACACACCGTGAAGGATCAGGAAGGAGGGAATGGTCAAGGAGGCCATCAGAGGGTCACTGGTCAAATTCTAAGGTTCCAGACTGCTAGAAGGAAGCAGGGTTCTCGGGAACTCACTGGAGCTGTGGCTGAGAGCAATGAGCTGTACAGAAGAATGGGTCACCTTTTTATGACTTTCATTTCTTGCCTGAAAACCTAGCATTGACAGGTGAGAGCTAGAACCGAATTTTAAAAAAAGGAATTAATTTAAGAGGAGTCTTTCAGACTTCTATACACTAGGAAAGAGGTCTTAGGAAAGGTAACCATTCTGACGCAAGACCAAACATGATCTGTCAGGCCTCCTCCCCAAGGGGCAAGGCAGGACTGTAGGTTCCATTTCTAGTCAGCGTGAATTCTTCCTCTGGTGATAAATTACAGCACATTAACTCACTTTATAGTGTATGAAAGATGAAGAAGAATAAAAAAACCCAACGGTGGTATGTATGTACACATGTGCATATCAGAGACCTGAGGGTGTGTATGTATACATGTGCATATCAGAGACCTGAGGGTGTGCATGTACACATGTGCATATTAGAGACCTGAGGGTGTGTATGCACACATGTAGATGTTAGAGACCTGAGGGTGTATATGTACACATGCACATATTAGAGACCTGAGGGTGTGTATGCACACATGTACATGTTAGAGACCTGAGGGTGTGTATGCACACATGTACATGTTAGAGAGACCTGAGGGTGTGTATACACACATGTACATATTAGAGACCTGAGGGTGTGCATTACATATTAGAGACCTGAGGATGGTATGTATATACACATGTACATATTAGAGACCTGAGGGTATGTATGCACACATGTACATATTAGAGACCTGAGGGTGTGTATGCACACATGTACATATTAGAGACCTGAGGGTATGTATGCACACATGTACATATTAGAGACCTGAAGGTGTGTATCACACATGCACATATTAGAGACCCGAGGGTGTGTATTACACATGTACATATTAGAGACCTGAGGGTGTATATTACACATGCACATATTAGAGACCTGAGGGTGTGTATTACACATACACAAATTAGAGACCTGAGGGTGTGTATTACACATGCACATATTAGAGACTTGAGGGTGTGTATGCATACATGTTCATATTGAAGCACCAAAGAAAATCCATGCTGAAACTTCCTCTTTGCCCAACCACATAACCATGTTATACTTTGTCCATTCCGCCTTTCCATAGCCATTGCTAGAAGGGAACATAAAGATATGTCCCCTGGAGACTTCCTCAACATTTCACCTGCCCATGACTTTTTGAGGTGGAATGACTTAACCTTTCTGTCAAAACATGAATAAAATCTGAGGTCTAGAAGAAATAAGGAGAACTGCTGATCTGGATAATGTTTCTGCCACTTAAACATTTTCAAAAGACAAATGAACCATGAAAAAGAGACAAATAAGGAAAGAATGGGAAAAGGAGAATTGTGTCCATTATGCCAAACCTTCTCCATCCCTAGTTTAACTGGTCTTCCTTCTCTCCTGTCCCATCCTTCCAGCTCACCTCGTCCTCCTCAAAGATAGAAAGAAAGAAGAAAGAAAGAAAGAAAGAAAGAAAGAAAGAGAGAGAGAGAGAGAGAGAGAGAGAGGAAGGAAGGAAGGAAGGAAGGAAGGAAGGAAGGAAGGAAGGAAGGAAGGAAGGAAGGAAGGAAGGAAGGAAGGAAGGAAGGAAGGAAAGAAGGAAGGAAGGAAGGAAGGAAGGAAGGAAGGAAGGAAGGAAGGAAGGAGGGGAGGGAGGGAGGAAGGAAGAAGGAAAGGAAGAAAGAGAGAGGAGGGGGAATGGAGCGTGAAAGTGAGAGAGAGAGAGAGAGAGAGAGAGAGAGAGAGAGAGAGAGAGAGAGAGAGAGAGAGAGAGAGAGTTGTTTAGGGTGAAAATAGAGAATGTCTCAAAACCATTCTGAGCATATAAGCTCCTACACTCAGAGTCATAGACCATTCCACCAACTCCTGGCAATTCCTCATCTCCATGTGTGGCTCTCTGAGAAACATGAATTCCTCAGAAAGAATAAAAATGCTATGAGAATAAAGAAAGAATGGACAGTGACTTGGTCAGGGTTTGTATTTCTGCACAAAGCATCATGACAAAGAAGCAAACTGGGGAGGAAAGGGTTTATTCAGCTTATACATCCACACTGCTGTTCATCACTAAAAGAAGTCAGGAACTTTCACAGGGCAGGAACCTGGATGAAGGAGCTGATGCAGAGGCCATGGAGGGATGTTACTTACTGGCTTGTTTCCCCTGCCTTGCTCAGCTTGCTTTTTTATAGAACCCAGGACCAGCCCAGGGATGGCACGACCCACAAGGGGCCCTCTCAACCTTGATCACTAATTAAGAAAATGCCTTACAACTGGATCTCATGGAGGCATTTCCTCAAGGGAGGCTCCTTTCTCTGTGACAACTCCATCTTATGTCAAGTTGACACACAAAACCAGCCAATACAGACAAACACACACAGAAGCATAAATGGCCATGGCTACCTGGCACTACTGTCATAAAATGTAAATAAAGCCAGGGACAGTGGTGCACACCTGTCATCACAGCAGTCACTTGGAAGACTGAGGTAGGACAAGGGTAAGTGTGAGTTCAGGGTTCATCTGGGCAATGTCATAAAACTGTCTCCCAAAACTTAAACCAAAGAAAGATTAAGATTTTTAAGATCTTTATGCACAGTGCCTAGTAAACATTTGTCTTTGTCTTTTTTTTTTCTTTTTTTCTGTTGTAAGAAAACGGAACAAGAAATGCAAACACTGCTAGTGCAAAGGTGACAGCTGAAAAAGAAAAGGGTTAAAAACTTGGGTTTGCTCCTGGAAGCCTGGCTCACAGAGTTAAAGTGTCAAGTCATGACGAAAATGAAACCCTGCATGCTTTGGCATGCCTTTTCACAACACAAAGACTCCACATGTAAAAATCAAGCACATAATATAAATCTACACTTAAAAGTATTTGGGCTAGGTAGTGTAGGTTTTGGCTAATTGTTGGGAAAGTGTGTCTGGTGGATTGAAGGTGCTTCCTTTTTTGTCGGGTGGAGTCTTGGGAACAGGAGGCTGGCTGTAAAGGGCAGCTTATGTTTTGACAAAATGGCACTGATAAGGATATCGGTCTGAACAAGCTAAAACATGGCTGCCCCCAGATATCCAGAGAACCCCAAAGTAAATAGTGATGCAATCTTCTATATAACTGGGGGAGGGTGTAGTTTTATTTCTGACAGAAAGCCACTTCTGTGTGGTTCTATATAAATAAATCTTGAGGTCAAGGGCCTTTACCTGAATCTTGACCCCACTTTTGCCAGCATGTCGATGTCTGTCTGTCTTACTGCCAGCCTACATGTGTGCCTGTGACTGCCTGGCTGTAGACGTTGGTGCATGTTGGCAAGCTGCCCGCCTAGTGACCTTTGCCCAGAGTGAATAAAGCCTGCCTTATCTGCCCTGGATGACTGGAGTTCTTTTCAACACCAACACCACCACTGATACCACACCCTGTCCACAGCTTCCCGTGACTCTGCGACACGTGCTCCCTTCCTGGCGACAGAGTGTGAACCTCACGTGGGGTCTTGGCAATCAGACAGGGCAGTTTTCATTGTGCTGAAGGTTGGACATACTCAACGTCTGTGTCACTGGAGTACAAGTTCTCTACTACTGAGCTCACACGCAGGTCTCACTCTCGCCAGTCTGAGATGTCCCGCCTCACGGGGGCCTCCTGCTCCCTGTTCAAGAACAGTAAACACCCATCTGCAGCCTCCACCTCTCACACCGAAGCCTTCAGCTACCTGAAGGAGTGTCCTCTAGCTCCACATCAGCCTCTCACCCTCCCCTGAAATCAGTTTACCAGTTCTTTTTTGTGAAATTCCCAGGTAAGATCATTTGTAAGCGTTTATAGAACAGTCAAGAACTCCATTACCAAAATCCATCCCTTTGGATCATGTTGCTTGACCAATCTTGGATCTTTATCATTATATTTCACACCCCTCAGTCTAGCACGTCATATATCTTTTGACTAATTTACACTGACTTCTAAAAAAGCATCAGTTTCAGCTGTGGGACAATGGTAACTGCAAAGATGCTTTATTGTGGATAAAGTCCTGCTTACGAGAAGCCTTTGTAAGACTAGACCTCTCAGCATCCACCATCCTAAGTCAATCAGTGCCTGTTTCCAAATATACCGTGAATCATGAATGATATCTTTGCTTGAAATGAGGATTCCTGCCTATTAACTAATTATACTGACATCAATCCCCTCTGAGCTAGAAAAAGATCCCAAGTCTCAGGTGAGCTATTTTTGGCAGAGGTAATTCCATGTAACAGAGATGAAGTTCTTTGCATAATCAGGTTTCAACATGTCAGTAGCAATTTGGAGTGATATTAAAGTGTTTCTGGCTTTTGAAAGGCTTCCAAATGTCCTTAAGTCTGTTTCGTGTTTTCTAAGAAGAAAAATAAAAGCTGAACATTGTGTCAACTTTGTGTCTTGCTACGAGGATGCTGAGACCCGTGCTTGCACATTCCGTCCTGAAATATGCAGCCCAGTATCCAAAGAAAAGAGCCCAGCCTGGACAGGCTGACATCACATGCTTGAAATGCTCAAACTCTTAAGCAATCAAAGAGGAGTCATGGAGGATGTTAATAGCCCATTAATTTAAAAAAATTATAATTGGCTCATTTCCAACTTAATACCCAATCTCATCAATTGACCCCTCCTAAGAATTTGAAACACTGAAAGACAGGACTAGAGCCTGAAATATTGATAGCAACCTAAAACAGCGTTCTTCAAAAGATTCTTGTGAAGTAAGTAGGGAAGGGGTAAAAGAAGTAGCCATTGGTTTAGAAAAGAAAAACTCATTGATGTAGATTTAAAAAAAAAAATGGCCAGGTTTAAAAATGCCCACGCCCAGGGGAAGATGGAGGGGAAACTGTGGTCAGGATGAAATATATGAGAGAAATTGGTTAATTAATTAGAAACAGGAATCCCATTGGTGCCCATGATATTCACAGTTCTCAGGTCCTTGTACCATTTAGTTCTGCTTGCATCACATAAAAGCTAGAAGATGGTTCCCCAGCACTCTAGAGGATCCTTATGAGAGGAAGGCTAGAAAAACTATCATCCGAGCCATTATAGCAATCCTCGAGGCTACCAGAGACATACATCTTGCCTGTCTTCAGCCACCAAGTCTAAAGCCTTTCACTTGCTGTCTTGGTAGTTAGGCCTCTGAAGTGCCACTCACTGATAATAGAGACTCCTCAGGCCATGGTTACTACGCCTGTCCATATGCTGTGAACCTGGGCAAACGCTTATCACCCAACCAGAGTGGATCCCTGGGTAGGTGTCTGTTACTTCTGCAGTGGAGTGACAGCTTTCTTTGCCCTCCTGTTTTCAGGGTGTAGCCTTTGAAGCAACTGAGCAGCAATCCTGCATTAGTAAATACTAACTGTGTTACTTGATGGAATCTGTAGTTGTAGGAAAGTATCAGTTTCCTAACAAGGTCACTGGGCTGGTAGCAAGCAAATTGTTACCATTTTCACCTCTTATTCAAGGGATCAGATTATTACATATTTTAAAACATATTACAATACAATGTTCACTGACTGGGGCTAAATAGTAATTCTAGAGCATAGGGTTCCATCCCTACAGGGCACCCTCCTTATAGGCATACCTCCTTATAGACAGCACCTCAGCAAAAAACTTTAACAGAATATATTAGGCTGTGCTGTTCCAGTAGCTTCTGGATACCGAAGTGCATGAAGTACCAGTGGCCTACCATTGCACCTGATTTGCAACAACAGGTCTTTTTTTCCATTACAGTTCTATATAGAACCCCGTGCTACAGATCAAACTCTCTCTGAACTATGCTTGGTAATGTTAGCATCACCCTGAAAGTAGAAAACATCCTACATTTGAGGTAGGTGTCAAACCTAGTAGAAGGAATCCCACAACCTGACTTTCCTGCAGAGCCTTTTCTGTCTTAGGCTCACAGAAGTTGATAGCCACTGTGAGACAACCCCAAATAAATGTTTTTCTTTATAATAGTTGCTATAGTCATGTATTTTATAGCAAGAAAATCCTAAGATAGCATTTTAGAACAGGCAACAAGCTAGTAAAGAAATGTAAGTTGTTGGTCCAGTAACACTCAAAGTTCTATTATTTATTGGTATGTTTTCTAATACTATCTTTGGGTATGTGTGCAGTCATCAAGCTCAAAGAGTTATGTACCCCAAATCATGTAACTTCATAGTGTATATTCACGGTACTGACAGTCTATACTGTGGAAGCTTGCTCATGCAATCTGAATTATAAAATTTATCTAATCATTGTTATGTTTTCATTTTAAAACTGGAAACTCATGTGATGACTAAGATTAATATAAATAAATAAACATACATGTAGGTATGTAATGAAATAAGAGAGCATGAATTTGAAAAAAAGCAAGAAAGAGTGTATGGGAATGTTTGAAGTATAAAAAGTGACAGGAGAAATGGTCTAATTATACTATAATTACAAAAATGAGATAAATCATTAAGAAATAACCTCAAGCAATACTACAGAGCAATAGTGTTAAAAACTGCATGGTATTGGTACAGTGACAGGCAGGAGGATCAATGGAACAGGATTGAAGATCCAGAAATGAACCCACACACCTATGGCCACTTGATCCTCGACAAAGAGGCTGAAAACATCCAATGGAAAAAAGATAGCCTTTTCAACAAATGGTGCTGGTTCAACTGGAGGTCAGCATGCAGAAGAATGCAAATTGATCCATCCTTGTCTCCTTGTACTAAGCTCAAATCCAAATGGATCAAGGACCTCCACATAAAGCCAGACACTCTGAAGCTAATAGAAAAGAAATTGGGGAAGACCCTTGAGGACATCGGTACAGGGAGAAAGTTTCTGAACAGAACACCAATAGCGTATGCTCTAAGAGCAAGAATTGACAAATGGGACCTCATAAAATTACAAAGTTTCTGTAAGGCAAAGGACACCATCAAGAGGACAAATCGGCAACCAACAAATTGGGAAAAGATCTTCACCAATCCTACATCAGATAGAGGGCTAATATCCAATATATATAAAGAACTCAAGAAGTTAGACTCCAGAAAACCAAACAACCCTATTAAAAAATGGGGTACAGAGTTAAACAAAGAATTCTCACCTGAAGAACTTCGGATGGCGGATAAACATCTTAAAAAATGCTCAACTTCATTAGTCATTAGGGAAATGCAAATCAAAACAACCCTAAGATTTCATCTTACACCAGTCAGAATGGCTAAGATTAAAAATTCAGGAGACAGCAGGTGTTGGAGAGGGTGTGGAGAAAGAGGAACACTCCTCCACTGCTGGTGGGGTTGCAAATTGGTACAACCACTCTGGAAATCAGTCTGGCGGTTCCTCCGAAAACTGGGTACCTTACTTCCAGAAGATCCTGCTATACCACTCCTGGGCATATACCCAGAAGACTCCCCACCATGTAATAAGGATACATGTTCTACTATGTTCATAGCAGCTCTATTTGTAATTGCCAGATGCTGGAAAGAACCCAGGTATCCCTCAACAGAAGAGTGGATGCAAAAAAATGTGGTATAGCTACACAATGGAGTACTATTCAGCCATTAGAAACAATGAATTTATGAAATTCTTAGGCAAATGGATGGAGCTTGAGAATATCATACTAAGTGAGATAACCCAGACTCAAAAGGTGAATCATGGTATGCACTCACTAATAAGTGGATATTAACCTAGAAAACTGGAATACCCAAAACATAATCCACACATCAAATGAGGTACAAGAAGAAAGGAGGAGTGGCCCCTGGTTCTGGAAAGACTCAGTGAAACAGTATTCAGCAAAACCAGAACGGGGAAGTGGGAAGGGGTGGGTGGGAGGACAGGGGAAGAGAAGGGGGTTTGCGGGACTTTCGGGGAGTGGGGGGGGCTAGAAAAGGGGAAATCATTTGAAATGTAAATAAATTATATCGAATAAAAAAAAGAAATAACAAAGATAAATCATAGCTCCAAGAAGATATGAAGGTAGCAATGAGTTATGAAAAAGATATTCAAATTGCAAGACTTCCTATGCACAATAGTTTGTAATGACCTTCCCTCCAGTGTAGGTAGATAGAGACATAAGGTAGATGGGGAACCTGTAAGTTTCAGAACTGCAAAGAAAACTAAGTATCCAAAGACATATCTTTATGGAGACTAAGCTAAGCTGGCCTATAAACTACCTAGGATTATGACAATGAATGACTGTATAATGTTCACAAATGGGGGGAGGTCAAAATATCATTAACATACATGCATATGTGTATACATACATACATACATACATATATAAAATAAGCAGAAAGTAACTGCTAAATTTTTGGAGGAATTGAATGCAAGAGTTCAGTTGAAATAAAATATCATGTGTAGACAGAGGAGAAGAAAATTATCTTGAAGAGGAATTAATAATCAAGATTAGAAGGTGGGTCTTCCATAACCTACCCAACACAAAGATATACAGAGCACTGTGGGAAGGAAAAAAATGTCTACCTCTTTAAAGCGATATTGCCTCTGTCATTCCATCTCATTCCTTAGGTATCCTGGAGGAGAATCTGTCACTGCCTGCAACAATGCCTGAGCTTTCTGAGGCCTGAAGCTGACTTGAGCACAGTAGTAGAGATGGGCCAAACACCTCACCTAAGCGGGCCTTTAACACACAAAGACCTTGAGAACATTGTGTTTGTTAGGAGCAAAACAGAATTTCTCTTCTAATGAAAACATGTGAAATCTTTTTACAAAATGGTTGTTTCTTTTTTTTTGTATTATCTACATGTATGAAATCATCAAGAGAATAAAAGTTGATTAGTGCTCTTAGGAAAGTATCCCAGAGAAAAATCCCAGAGAGGTTTCTGGCATAAGCAGGACCACTATCTTTGAGCAAAGCTCTCGCTAGGAGCTAAATTTGCTTTTACCTACAACTTAGACCTCACAAGTTTCCAGAACTGTGAAAAATACATTTCAATTATTTATGAGACACCGGTCTATTGACCTCTGCTCTCCTAGCCAAGGTGAAGAAGACTCCAGCTAAGGTGTAACAAGGAAAAGAGAGTTCTGGGAAGCCAGGGACATGGCATTAGAGTAGGGGAGTGAGTATGGATACCACTGGTTACTGAGATCCTAAATACAGAGGTTATCAGGATACACGGAGATGCTAAGGATCGTCATCTCCCTGAACAGCTCGCCCTCACATAATCACAAAGATCATTTTATTTCACTCGCTCTCTATTTTCTCCAACACCTCATCTTGTCGTAGATTTCAGCTTCTTAAAGTGAGAGCTAAGCTGCCCCATTCTATGAACTGAGATGCTGAGACTCCTGAGGAAAGATGCTCGGATTCCTCTGAATCTCCTCTGCTGAATACAAACACCTGCCCACTTCGTCGGCCTTATGAAATCCTAGCAGGCTCACAAGTGACGACATCTCCACCTTGCCGTCCTGGGTTTTTGACTTTGTTCCCAAGTTGCCATGGTTTCCTCCAGGATCCAAAATTATTGATCGGCGTTGTCACGCATCAAACAGACTCATCATGCTTTATTAAATCCTTGGAGAATAGAGGCCCCTCCCCTTTCCCACTGATCAGAGAAATGATGGATGTGATAACCTCAGCAATCCTTATATAAGTCCTGCCACAGCCACACTGTAAGCCTGGCAAAAGGGAAGCCAGCTTCATAAAGAAAAGGTTAAGGACTTGGCCTTAAGAACTCCAAAAACCTTAACATATAACTTCTCCTAAATAATTTAGAAGTTGTGCTTATTAGTTGAATCTTTAGCCACGATACTCCAGGATGCCTCAGACTTGAAAGGCACCACACTTGAAAAGATTCTGTCATCAGTATCCTGAGGGGCTCCAGGAAGAGATGGCAAGAGAAACTACTCTCAATTCTCAATAAATTTAGAATCTAGGGGAAGGGGCAACTAACCAACAAATGAATAAAGTATGATAAGTGCTAGTGCGTGCTTGAATTTAAATATAGATCATGACACATAAAGGTTCCCCATTCTGTTTGTAAGAAAAAGGACATTTGATTCCATTGCAAGACCTTTCTTTTGAAAGGCACTGACACCTTTAGAATACTTTATATAACTCTGAAAATTTTAAAATCATACTTGGAAGCTAATGTTTGGCACTTCTTGAGGGGTAAGAAATAGATTAAATTAAAGCCAAAATGAGTCAACTATAAAAAAAAAATGGAAATTTTGGGTACAGTTTCCTGTTCTATCAACTTGGCAATACTTAAATATTCCCTAGAACTCTCATGACCAAATATACCATATAAAAATTTATAAAACTGAATTATGGCATGGGACATAACTGAGCAAATGCCTTTGGAGTAGGATGTTGAGTATTTCGGTCATATGGCAAGGAGTAGTATAGCTAGGTCAGATGGTAGATTTAGTTTTAGCATTCGAGGGTCGAATTCCAGAGTGCTGGGCCAATTTGGAATCCCTCTGACTGAAAATATAAGGGTTCTTTTCTCATATCCTCGCATTCGTTGTCTATACTTTAGTTATTTATCATTCTAAGTCAGGTAAGATAAAATCTCAAAGCTGTTTTGATTTGCATTTCCCTAACTGCTGGGGTGCTGAACTTTGAATTTTCATTTTATTTCTAGGTACTTTTCAGCCACTTTTACTCCTTCTTTTGAGAACCCTGTTAGTTCTATAGCCTGTTTTCTGAATGGGTTGGCTTTGGGGGAGATTGTTTTGGTGTTTTTGTTTCTTTGGGTTTCTTCATATACACACACATGCTATTAATCCTCTGTCAGGTATATTGATGATAGCAAAGATTCCCTCCCATTCTGTTAGATTGTTGTTGCTGCTGTTTTAATGAGGTCCTACTTATCAATTGTTGGCCTAAATTCTTAAGCAAATCAAGTCCTGTCCAGGAAGTTCTTTCCTACACATATATGATACAAGGTACAGCTTGTGTCTTCTTCTAGCTGGTTCAGTGTTTCAGGTTTGGGTCTTTGATCCATTTGAAGTAACTTTTATTCAAGTGGTAGACACAGGTCTGGTTTTATTCTTCTGGACATCCAGTTTTCTATCATTGTTGAGGATGCTTTCTTTTCTCCACCATATATTTTTGGCATCTTTGTAAAATATCAGGTGGTTGTAGCTATGTGTACACATGTGTACTTATGTGTACATACTCTACTCACAACAGCTAAGGAATGGACACAACCTAAATGTCCTTCAACTGACAAAGGAATGAGGAAATGTGGTACATTTATATTATGGGAAACTATTTCAGATGTACAGAAAAATGAAAGCACAAAATTTGCACATAAATGGGTGGACCTAGAAAAGATGATGTTGAGTGAGAAAAACCAGACCCAGAAAGACAAATGTCACTTGTTCCCTCTCATCTGTGGCTACTAACCCTAAATCTTCAGATATCAATCTATAACTTGGAGTACCACAAAAACCAAGAGAGTAAAAAAGGGGACTGTGGAACCCTAGACAAAGAACTAGAAATAGCCAAAGAATGCTGAGGGCAGGAGAAGTAATCTTACCTAGGGGACAGCTCGCCAACTTATTAGCCAACCAAGTTGTGAGCCCTGAAATCATGTACATTCAAGTAACATTATATGGGCTGAACAGATTATATTTATATATTTAGCAATATTATATATAATATAAATAAATTAAGGAAAATTAGGCCATGAATGTGTGTGTATGTGTGTATGTGTATGTGTGTGTGAGAGACAGACAGACAGACAGACATAAGAGGGATTGAAGTGAAAAAGAGAAAAGAAATGATGTAATTATATTTTATTTCAAAAACTAAATTAAAATATTTAACAAATAGATGTGCATGGAGGATAGAGATGACCTTGACCTGGAAGTCATCATTCTCTGACAGTCATTGTGCTTGGCTAGGGTGACAAGGACCCGGCAAGCGGGATACACATTGTTACTCACTGCTCCCCAAGCCCAAGCTCCCCTTCCTGACCACTCCTTCTGCTGTCTGACAGAAACTCCAGGTCCATGGATGGATGTGTGGGATGGATGTGTGGGATGGATGTGTGGGATGGATGTGTGGCGGGGAAGCCAGGCAGGCAGCGGTTTCCCACTGACCCTCTCATCTCTCAGTCATTGTCACGTGAGTGGCTGGGTGTACCTACCTGGCTTTCAGATCAACTGCCTTCAACTCACCCTTTAGACCTTCATTTCTCCAACCTCTCACGATGGGCTTAATTCTTTTAATAACAAATCCCATACCCATAGCTCAGAGAGGTCTAATCCTGGTTTACTTGTGAAGCTGTAAGTTATTGAAAAGGGTCATTCTGGGGCTAGAGAAGTGGCTCGGGCATTGAGAACACAGGCTGCTCTTCCACAGGACCCAAGTTTGCTTCCTAGAATCCAAGTCAGTGGACTCATGACCACTTTGAGCTGCAGCCCCATCCAGAAAATTAACACCCTCTTCTGAAATCCTTGAGCACCCACACTCCTATGCAATACCCCTACACAAACACACACACACACACACACACATACACACACACACACACACACACACACACACACACACACATATATATATATATATATATGAATGAAATATATATATATTTTCATTCATATATATATATATGAATGAAAAAAATTATGGGGTCATCCCATTCCGGACAAACGTCTTTCCCATATAGTATCCTAATTTTATCCTTATGATATGAGTGTAAATATAGCATCACAACCCTTGTTTGCAAACAGGGAAACAATATAAAGGAAATGACCCAGCTGGCCTAAGAGTATCTAAGTCAACCAGAAAGTTTCATTTCTCTTGGACAGCTGCCTCTACTTGGTACACATATACACACCCAGCAAAGAAACTGCTGCTTGGGTGCAATTACAAGGTCAGTAAGAAAGGGAAATAAATGATGTAATGGTTAAGGAAGTTAGTCAAATAATGAAGTCAGGCAGGCATTTTAGAAGCAGGAAGGAGCAGAAGTTAGAGACTCTGCACTCATTCTCCCAGCCACGCAAGGTAAACACACAAGTGCTAGCCTCCCATCACAGGTGAGAAAGCAAAGAAAGCCTAAAGCTCTCAAGTGAGGAAATCCAGAGGAAGCCTGTTTGTAAGCATCCCCGCTCTTCTCCATCAGAGTCTATAAGCTTGTGAGTCATGGTTTCTATTGCTGCCGGAAGGCAGGCCTGAGGCAGGCGAGTATGGCAAGGGGTCAGCTCAGCTTGGAGTCTTAGAGTTGCTCAGCTTCGATGGATTGCCATATTGCTGGCAGGTCTGTTGTGAAGGCATCATGGTACATAGACTAAAACTAACCACCTCATGGACAGGAATCAAAAGAAGAAACAGTAAGAGTTAGGGACTGGCATCCAAAAACTGAAGGAGAGTCTACAAGGCCCCACTTCCCAGAACTTTCATCCTCTTCCGGAAGTGAGTCGGTGGCTCGAATCTTTAGTCCATGAACCTTTAAAAGATCTTCAGTTTCCAAACCGCAGAACTGAATCAATAGGAAGAAGGAAGGGAACATGATACCAAAATTAAGAAGCAAAGGCCGAGTTAGGAAGAAAGTGGGAGATGAATGAATAAGTGAATGAATGAATGATACACTCCTACAAAGGAAACTCCAGTAAAAAAGAATACCAAGTTCCAACATACAAAGTTTTTCCTCTTGAAAACAAACAAATCCAAACTAAGACACTGATGTGCGTGGAAAAGCAGTTTGGTCTCAGCCAACTCGGATAAACCTTGAACCCTGCTGAGGAAGATGGCTGACAAGGGTGATTGGCTAGCTCCTTAGCTATGCTACTGTTTTAAGTATGGCTGGTGAGCTGACGGGTGGGGTGGGCGCTTTCTTTTCTCATCACTGAGCTTGGCTATGCCAGGTTTTGTACCAATGCCCAATTACCCACAATTCCACAGTGAAAAAAAACAAACCTCGCTCATTTGCATAATTGTTTCCTTTGCTGCTTCCTTTATAAAAAATAATGAGCCATTATGCACATAATTAAAGCAAGCTTAACAAACGAGGGCCCGGCTGACAAGAAACACATGAGAAGGTCAAGAAAAATTAGCATGGAGCCTGGTCTGCTAAGCAGAAGACCAGTCCCACAGGCACCATCTTCAGGATGCAGAACTGGGGGAGGTAGGGGTTGCGGGGGGGGGGGGGGGGGGGGGGGGGGGGGGGGGGGGGGCTTCAGGTTTTAGGAGAGTTCTGGCTTCCTGAGGAACAGTTCACTGTAGCCAGCCCTTCTCCAGGATCCTTTTCTTTCCAACTTCTAAATGATGAGTATCTGGCTTCTTGTCCTAGCACTTTGTAACAAATCTCTCACCCCCCTCACCCTGACTCATTTTCCCAAAGAACCTGGCCACAAATAAGTACATGAATAAGCAGGGTTCTTCAATCCCAAGGAGGTTCACGATGACACTTATAGAGACGACATCCTTTCTGGTCTCAGAACAGATAGACAGAGCATGCTCGAAGGAAAGTATCTTTTCCCCTGGTTATGACTAATCCATAAGTACTTTTTCTAAGATTTATTTATTTGTTGTGTATGTGGTTTGGACAGACAGACAGATAGACAGAGATGGGTAGGAAGCGTATGTGTGTCAGAGCACACATGTGGCATTCAAAGGCCAATGCTGTGGAGGTTCCCTCCTATCACTGTCACACGACTTCTGGAGACTAAACTAGGCCCATTGGGGTTGCATGGCATATGCCAAGCCATCCCCTTAACTCTAAAACTTGAGTTTATTTTTATTTTATTTATTTATTATTAGTGTGTGTGTATGTATATGTGAGAGAGAGAGAGAGAGAGAGAGAGAGAGAGAGAGAGAGAGAGAGAGAGAGAGAAGGAGGAAGGGGAGGGGGAAGGTAAGAGAGGGGGATGGGGAGGAAGAGCGAGAGGGAGACTTGGGAGTGCAGGTACCCACACACCACAGCACAACTTTCTGGAGAGGATTCTTTCCTTTCACCAAGGGTTCTGCGAGTCAGACTCGGGTCTTCAGGTTTGCATAGCAAATGCTTTCACGTATGGAATCAACTCACTGGGCATTTTCCTCGAAACATCTTCTTCCTTATGGTACTAACAGATCTTTCTACCTGGGCATCTTATACACCTGGCCCATTTCTTCATTACTTTCCCTTCATACTCAATGACCCAGTTTCTAGAGAGAGGCATGAGGAGCGGGGGACCTTAGAAATGCAGAGTCTCCTCTCCAGAGTCTGAATGAACATTTTACCACGCTCCCCGGCTACTGCTTTCCACTTTAAAGTAAGATGCAGCCATCTAGGGACCTCCTTCCATTTGCTTTCTTCTTGAGGTGGTTTGAGGCCCCCACAGACTCCTGTATTTGAATGCTTAGCCATGGGGAATGGCATTATTAGGAGGGGTGGCCTTACTGGAGTAGCTGTGGCCTTGTTAAAGGAAGTGTGCCACAGCAGAGATGGGCTTGGATGTCTCCTATCCTCAAGCCCAGTGTGGCACACAGTTTCCCTCTGCCTGCAGATCAAGATGTAGAACTCTCAGCTCCTTCTCCTGCACTGTATCTGCCTGCATGCTGCCATGCTTCCCACTGTTATGATAATGGACGGAACCTCTGAAACTGTAAGCCAGCCCTCATTAAATCCTTCCCCTTTTAAGAGTTGCCATGGTCATGGTGTCTCTTCACAGCATGAAAGCCTAACTAAGACACTTCTCCCATAGTGTCTGCCCAACTCCTACTGCACATCATTGTTTAAAGGATTCTTGTCCTAGAATTATGGGGTGGCCCAAAACAACACTTGACTCTGGACAGGCAGGGTCACAGCAGTTGACCTGACACATGTCCTCTCAGTAGGAAAGGAGTATCCTGCACACCTCACAGCCCCCATGGACTTGTACTCAGGACAGAATGAATGGCTAAGGGCTGTGGGAAGCGGGGTTGGTGGAGAGAGTGGGCTGTTTCCTACAGGTGGATATGACCAGATCCTTTGAATAAATCTGCAGGCCAGCATGAGCTGGGACAAAAGCAGGCACTGCCCCTGACTTGTTTATAGGAGGGGTGTTTGCTTTGTGGGGTTTTGTCAACAGGAGCCACACAGGAAAGAAAACACACAGCTAGTTAGACCATCCATGGTCGCTCAGCCTCCTGTTCGACCAGATGTTGAGGCCACACTCAGAACTGAACCTTAGCTTTAGGCCTTATGGTGGATAGCAAAGCCATGTTATGAAAACACACACTGATACAATGACATGAAATTACAGGCATGTCTCTGGACAGAACTAGAATGTCTCATTCTTTACCTTTGATCTCTCCCTCGCTCACTCACCATATTGTCCCCAGCATCTCACATGTTCCGGGCACTAAAATAAATATTTATTGAATTCATGGGAAAAAAATACAGGCATATGACTACGAAGCATGGTATGTAGAGTATGAAAGGGACTCGTACATTTCTACAGCCCACAATGTTCCTTTACCTTAGTCTTGGTTATATAAGAACCAGACCCAAATAAACAGAACAGCATAGTTAGTGTCATAAAGAATTTAGACTATGATAAATGAACTATTTTATTCAGGAAGAAATTGCATAGTGTCTGATTATTCAATGCAGGTCAGAAGACTTCAATTCAATGAGCATAATCCAAATGCCTTCTAGATGGGGGACACTGCCAATTGCTGTCCTGTACATAATTTAATTTCATCTCAACCTTAGGTGACAATTGGTCTCATCCCCATTTCACAGGCCGGGGAACTGAAGTGGCTTTTACCCAGTCAAAGCTGACCCTGCTTATTATATCCAATTATGGCATTCAACAAGGTAACCTATGCTCTGTTATGATGACACAGTGCTAACCCAGCCATACAAGAGGGGCCTTCACAGCAACAGAGGTACCAGGCACAATTTGGGAGATGTCAACAGGAGCAAAATGTTGAATTTATTGGGCTAGCTAACCATAAGAGCAGTGAGGAAGAGGGACAGGTATGAAATGCTTTGGACTTGGTGATGCTGATAAAATCTGGCAGTAACTAGAAGATCACTGGAGAAGCCTGCAATAGGAAGAGACAGGCTAGGGCATACAGTAACTATCAATTTTTCTAGCCCAAGTTTTATCTAATTAATGGATGGCATCCAGAGCTATGCACCAAGACAGTATTTTTCAGTCCCCAGAAGAAGTGTTCTTGCTGCTTCACGGTAGCAAGAGTACAGCAGAGTGGCCAAGAATACAGACGCTGACGCTAACTTCCAAAGCTCGCATCTCAGCCTGTTTGCTTTCTGGCCATGGATCCGGGCTGCTTATTTAATTTATCTCAGCTTCAGTTTCCATCTGCAAAATATAGATAATAAGAGTTTCTATTCGTGGCACTGTGGGGATGGAATACGTTAATATACATGAATTACTCAGAACTGTGCCAGGGACTGAGTATCCCGTATAATGAGAGGCAGTTAGCATGGTGAGTCAGTATTATGCTTCTGACTTTACAAGAAAAGGTCAATAAAATAAAGTGGTCATGTAGCACTTATCCAAACGAACAGAGCAAGAAACCATCTTTAGAAGGTATAGAAGAATGTAGTTTATGGTGAAAGACTATAAAAAATAGTACTTGGCTGCTCAATGAATTAGGATATTGGGATAATATGATCTCATAACATCTTGCCCTCTACCTAGAATTTGTCTGATGCTGACCCTGATGACACTTTGAGTAATCACAGAGCAACCCATCCCATAATTAATAACATCCCCTTCCCCATAATAAGAGAGAGAGAGAAAAAGATTAGTCATGTGTTCATCGTGTAGAAATCCCATCTCAGAATCCCAGTTTCACAGTTATATGTTTCCATGTGAATTGTTTGGTTGGCTTTTTTTGTTCTGCTCTGAGACAGTATCTCCTTATGTTCATCCTGCCCCAGCAGCTGAAGTACTGGAAGTCAAATGTGTGTGACAGTAACTCACTTATAATCCCTATTTGTTTTGTCCAGACAAGAGTTTCTCTGTGTAACAGCCCTGGCTGTCCTAGAACTCTCTTTGTAGATCACACTGGCCTTGAACTCACAGAGATCCACCTGCCTCCCAAGGCCTTGGATTAAAGGCACCACCACACTGACTAGAATCCTTTTTTTTTTTTTTTTTTTGGAGACAGGGTTTCTCTGTGTAGCCCTGACTGTCCTGGAACTCACTCTGTCCTGTAGACCAGGCTGGCCTCGAACTCAGAAATCCACCTGCCTCTGCCTCCTAAGGAGTTTCGTTAAAGGATTATTGACAAAATATAGGAAAAACTATTAAGAATGAGAGTGAGCAACTACAGGCCTTCTATCCTAGGAAGAAATGAAGGAATTGATTCCTTATCAGAGGGTAGTGGAACCTGTCACTCTCAGATGTCACCTGGCAGGATCTATGACTGGGCACAGACAATGCTAAGCACCTCGCCTCTCCCTATTCTCTCACCCTCTGAACTTCTGGAAGCCAAAGAGTAACAGCCCCCAACCATGCTCCTCACTGTGAGTCAGCTTCCTGAAGGATGCAGGAGGGTGGAGAGGGGAGAACTGGGTACCTTAATAATAAGCAGACAGAGAGTCCTAACCACACCTAGCAAGAAAGGCAGTCATTATCTGAAATAACTAAAAGTGAGGTGAGCCGTCGGCTTGCTGAAGTTTCCTAAGGACCCAGGAGCGTCCATCTAAGATAAGACCAGATCTGTGACATCATTGAAGAGAATGTTGTTCAGACAGCGTGTCAACAATTCCTGACTTTAAAAGACCATGAGGCCCACTTCTACTAGAGTCACATATATCATTAACCCCAAGTTACCTTAGAATCTACAGGCAGTTGACTTTTGACTTTAGTTACCTTACAAAACATCCGATGTGTTCCCATGTAACTGGAATACACTTTAAGATGAAGAGATTCCTCATGGTTTGAGTGTATTTCCTGATTAAGTGGGCCACACAAGTGCTCTGGGGGAATTTCTGCTATGTGGTTTTGGTTTTGCCAGCAACTTCACTCCATCCTGATGAGGTCATTCATCATGGTAGCCTTTCTGCGCTACAGTTCATGGAGCCTCCCAAATTCTAATGTCAACTGATGGTATTAAGATGTGGCAACTTTTATAGCCACATCTTAATGTGCTCTATAGCCTGAAGTTATTAACCCAGAAAGCAGCTTAATAATAATAGTTAAGTTTTTTATTAATTAATTTCTTTATTTTTTTACACTCTATATTCTATTCCCCCACCTCTGACCATCCTCTCACTGTTCCACATCCCATACCTCCTCCCCACCTCCTGTCTCCTCATAGATGTCCCCACCTCCAACCCCACCTAACCTCTAAACTCCCTGGGGCCTCCACTCTCTTGAGGGTTAGGTGCATCATCTCTGAATGAAAACAAACCTGGCAGTCCTCTACTGCATGTGTGTTGGGGGCCTCATATCAACTGGGGTATACTGCCTGTTTGGTGGTCCAATGTTTGAGAGATCTCAGGGGTCTAGATGGAGACTGCTGGTCATCCTACAGGATTGCCCTTCTCCTCAGCTTCTTTCAGCCTTCCCTAATCCAACAACAGGTGTCAGCTGCTTCTGTCCATTGGTTGGGTGCAAATATCTGCATCTGACTCTTTCAGCTGCTTGTTGGGTGCAGTCATGCTCGGTACCATTTTGTGAGTGCTCTATAGCCTCAGTAATAGTGTCAGGCCTTGGGAACTCTTCTTGAGTTGGGTCCCACTTTGGGTCTGTCACTGGACCTTCTTTTCCTCAGGGTCCTCTCCATTTCCATCTCTGTAATTCTTTCAGACATGAACAATTATGGGTCAGAGTTGTGACTGTGGGATGGACCCCTCCCTCGTTTGATGCCATCTTCCTACTGGAGGTGGGCTCTACAAATTCCCTCTGCCTACTGTTGGGCATTTCATCTAAGGTCCCTCCCTTTGAGTCCTAAGAGTCTCTCACCTCCCAGGTCTCTAGTGCATTCTGGAGAGTCCCCCAAACCTTCTATCTCCTGAGGTTGCCTGTTTCCATTCTTTCTGCTGACCCTCAGGGCTTCAGTCCTTTTCCTTCCCCCAAAACCAGATCATGTTTCCCTCTCCTCCCCGACTCCCTACCCCCCCATCCACCTTCCCTCCAAGGTCCCTCCCTCCCCACTTGTGATTGCTTTGTTCTCCCTCCCAGATGGGACTGAGGCATCCTCACTTGGGCACTTGTTGACCTTTTTGAGTTCTGTGAACTGTATCTTGGGTACTCTGTACTTTTTAACATCCACTTATTAGTGAGAACATACCATGCTTGTCCTGTTGGGTCTGAGTTACCTCACTCAGGATGATATTTTCTAGTTCCATCCATTTGCCTGCAAAACTCAGGATGTCCTCATTCTTAATAGCTGAGTAGTATTCCATTGTGTAAATGAACCACATTTTCTGTATCTATTCTTTTATCCTGGGACATATGGGTTGTTTCCAGCGTCTGGCTAGCACAAATAAAACCACTATGAACATAATGGAGCATGTGCCCCTGTGGCATGGTGGGGCATCTTTTGGGTATATTCCTACGAGTCGTACAGCTGGGACTTCAGGTAGATCTATTTCCAATTTTCTGTGGAACAGATTGATTTCCAGAGTGGCTATACCAGTTTGCAATCCCACCAGCAATGGAGGAGTGTTCCTCTGTCTCCACATCCTCTCCAACATAGATTGGTCACCTGTGGTTTTGATCTTAGTTATTCTGATTGGTGTAAGGTGGAATCTCAGGACTGTTTTGATTGTCAAGGGGATCCAAATTGGCAAAGAAGAAATAAAGGTATCACTATTTGCAGATGATATGATAATATACATAAGCAACCCCAAAAATTCTACCAGAGAACTTCTATAGCTGATAAACAACTTCAGCAAAGTGGCCAAATATAAAATTTACTGAAATAAATGAGTAGCCTTCCTTTACACAGATTTAAGTACTTATAAGAGAGACTTCACACAGCACCAGGCTACCTTCTACACATGAAGACACACTACAAAAGTCCTGATCAGACCAAATGCTAGTACCCAGATCCATCTTCCCAGGCTCCGGAGGTGTGAGCAACCCTGTCTCAAAACAAAACAAAACAAAAACAAACGAAAAAGATTAAGACATGCTCTGACTGACGTTTGAGCCTCTTCTGCTGACTTGGAGTTTGCTCAGCAGTCAAGGAGTGTTAAATATATTTTCTCAGTCAAGTCGTTAGCATTCTACTAAGCTCATTCTACTAAGCAACTATATCTTAGTTTTCCAGTGGAATGGATCCCGTAGAACACATACCCACCTGTGGCAATTAAGTAGCAGCCAGACTGGAGGAACAGAGTCTCTGTAGAGAAAGGTATTGCTATTGGCACGTGCAAAAATCAAGTAGGATTGTTTTCTGAGAAAGTACAAACAAAAAAATTAAAAGCTTAGGAAAAAAAAAGAAAACCATGAGAGAGTAAAAATATCTCATTTCAAGCCAGCAGTTGTTCGAAGTATAAACACTATTAAAATCTGACGGTTCCTCTCCCTAGCATGGCTGTAGCCATTTTGTTCCCTGCCTGCCAGCTATTTCATAATGTTGCTGTAGCATGCCAGCCAGTCACTGGCACAGAGAAGTGACTCGGGTCAGAGTAAACATGCTGGCCACACACCCTGTGTGGTTCTGTATGTTCTGAATGTTCTGTATGAGGTTTGCTAATCTTGAGAAATTCTACAAAGGGTGCCATCAAATCCAAGGTCAGTAGGAACTGTTATGTTTAGAACATCTTGAGTCAGAGCTGGCCACCAGGCAGCATTTCCTGAACCTGTATATGAATTTGTGGTGGGTTTTGTGGATAAATCTGAACTATGTCCCTGGCCAGTATTAGGGTGTGTATTCAATAAACTATTCTTGCTTAACTGAATTCAGTGTTCACATAGCTTGTGTGGTGATTTCTGAACCCCAACAAATACCAAGGGAATAAGGAACACATGGAAAAAAATAACAATGACTAACATCATAAGAAGGACTAAGCTGAGAGGCTGGAGATGTGGCTCAGTTGTCAAAGTGCTTCCTCTGCAAGTAAGAAGACCCAAGTTCAGATCCCCTGTACCCATGTAGAAAAGTCAGGCAGAGGCAGAGGCTGAGGCAGAGGCAGACGCAGAGGCAGAGGCAGGCAGATCCCCAGACCTCACAGGTCAGCCAGTTTAGCTGAAAAGTGAGTTCTGGGTTTAGTGGGAAGGCCATGTCTTGTGGGAGGAGAAGACAGGGAGGCAAGAATAAATAAGTAAGACATGGAACATGAACCGCTGACCTACACACACACATACACACACACACACTCACACACACACATGCGTGTACACCCCCAACACAGGCACATATAAAGACATATACACATATATACACCATAACCCACGCATAAAAATTAATGACTAATTTTGCATATTTTTAAAAAGTCACAAAGCTAAAAAAACAACCAATTAACTGCTTAGTTACATATTTGAAGTGTATTGATTGGTGTTTAAATTCTTAACATATAAAGAAAAACTTTTAGCTAGACTTTTAAAGAATGGACACTAATGAAAATGGGCCAAGATCTAAACATAAAATTCACAAAATAAACTTTAAAAGGCACACAGAAATTCAATTTCTGTACTGATCAAAGAAATAAAAGTGAATTCAGCCAAGCCTTGACAGAGCTTGGTGAGAATGTGGTAAGAATGAAGGTCCCCAGGCTCTTAGAAGACTCATGCAAACACGGAAAGTCTTAAAGATGTGCACACAGCTCCTCACGGCAACTCCAAGGAGACGAACCTGTGCAAATCTTAAATACATTAAGAGGGGAAACTGAGGTGTTGATGTACATGGTATTCATAATACAGATATTTGCTGCAGAAAGACAAGCAAACAAAAATATTTCCAAAGAAAAGCATTATATTGGAATGACACTGAGCTATTAAAATGTATTTATGATGAAAATTAAGCCAGGCTTTGTGTCACAGGTCTATAATCCCAGCTAGCTGATAGGCTAAGGCAGAAGATGGTACAAGTTCAAGGCTTGCCTGGACTACATCGTGAATTTAAGGCCAGCCTGGGCAATCTAAAGAGCTCTTGTCCTAAAAATTAAAAAGAGGGGTGGGGACAGAGCTCTGTGATTGAGCTTGAAGCCCTAAGTCCAAGTCCCAGACTGTAATTAGTTACTTTATGCCATGATAGCAGGGGCATATTATATAGGTAGTGATAAAGTAATTAGAAAAATATGAAGAATAAGGTCTTTTGTATGAAGTACTTCCATACATAAACAAGCAGAGTCAGGTGTATCTGTTATTGGGAGGTGGCAGGAGAAGAGTTTGATGTATCAATAACCACGTTCTATATTCAACACCAAGGATCAGAAGGCAATCAGATATTGTCTTAGTCAGGGTTTGTATTCCTATACAAAACATCACGACCAAGAATCAAGTTGGGGAGGAAAGGGCTTGTTCAAACTTATACTTCCACATTGCTGTTCATCACCAAAGAAAGTTAGGACAGGAACTCACACAGGGCAGAAACCTGAAGGCAGGAGCTGATGCAGAGGCCATGGAGGAGTGCTGCTTACTGGCTTGCTTCTCCTGCCTTGTTCAACTTGCTTTCTAACCCAGGACCACCAGCCCAGGGATGGTATCACTCACAATGAGCTGAGCCCTCCCACCTTGATCACTAATTGAGACAATGCCTTACAGCTGGATCTCATGGAGGCATTTCCTCAAGGGAGGCTCCTTTCTCTGTGATAACTCCAGCTTGTGTCAAGTTGACACACAAAACCAATCAGTACAGATATCATCATGATATCTATGAGTGCTTGGTCTCACTGGACAGAAATAATTCACACCATAATGCCTATAATGATAAGTAATTTTCCGACACTCTCAGCGCTGATTTCCTGGGCTTGCTGCAGTTTCTAGGCTAAAATAAAAGAGGAATCTCATTTCAGTTACCCAGGTACAGTAACTTTACATATAAAGGTAAAATGTGAGCAAAGACAAAACTTTCTGAGGCAAGTTCTAGACATATATTAATGACTTTTGAGCCTCTCAATTAATTTTGAGATTGATGAGTTGGGTCTAGAAATGAGGAGGGAATCTGAAAGGGGATGTGCCAGGAAAGTTTCTTGACAGAAATCTGAGGTGAATTCTTGCAAATGCCTCACTTGAGGCCAGGCCATGGGAGCTCAGAGCCTGACTGTGTCATGTTCATTTCAGCAAGAATGAGAAAGTCATGTCTGGCTTTTGTCTGAAAGACCTGAAGGCAGAGAGACACAGGCAAGCTCATTCGGGGATGGCAGCAAAGGGTTCGTTGACAGAACGAACCAAAAGCTGACAAGTTGCCATGACAAAGGATGTATTGTCATAGGCATGGATCTGAGTCCCTAGGGCACTCTCTGAACTTCCCTGGTTCTTCTGTGTTATGACAAAGAACCGTACCAGGGACACTGGTTAATGTAATAGAAGCAGAGACCATTTGTTCGGGAAGGGAAAGGAAGTGAGCTAGAAGGGGGTGAGCTGAGGAAAGGCCTGTGCTCAGAAGCAGTGGGCCGTGGGGTTCAAGGTCCTTTGCAGGCCATTTACGTAGCTCCTGCCTTTTCTCCCCATATGGTCTGCATCTGTAACCCAGGCAGAAAGGGGTTCTCAGTCCTTGTCACTGGCTTATGTCATCCGTCATTCTGTAGCTCTCTCTGGTCCTGGGTCTCCAGAACACTACATGGACTGGCTGCCACTCTTGAGACGAACTCAGCTGGAGCCATTTTAAACCCTGCCTGCGTGTTTACTCAGCAATGAAACTGGGGCTTGGGAGTCAAGGCCTATGAGATGATGCGTGGGCTGTCAGTCTGGCTGGGGCTTGGTCCTCGTTGTTTTAGTCACGTCCCCATGTTGCTGTGAAAATGTTTTTCTGATGTGATCAACTATAGAAAACAGAAGTAAAGGTTCAAGATGTGGATTCAAAGCCACATCCAAGTCACTGAAGCCTACGAGTAAGATTGGGCTTTTCCACAGACGAAGCAATTCTATCTGGACACTATAACATGGAAACCCTGTGGCATACACCACTGTTTGCATTTCAAGCACAAGTCTCAACTCTTACTCTGAGCCTCCTCAAACAGATTTTGGATAAGCCAGCTCCACTCATCATATACAATGATTATTTAAAACAATGCTTTCAGAAATGTGTGTTTGTGTGTGTGTGTGTGTGTGTGTGTGCACGTGTAAAAATAAGCAGGGGTGGAAAATGATGAGTATATTTTACATTCATTTATGTATTTATTATTTACTCGTGTGTATGCCTGCTTGACTATGCCCTACGTGCATGTAATACTCAAGAAGGCCAGAAGAGGGCGTGGGTCATGGGCGCTTGTGAGCTTCTGGTGTGGGTGTGGGTATTAAATCAAAGTCCTTTGCAAGAGTAGTGAGAGCTCTTGACCACTGAGCCATCTCTCCAGTCCCTCCATTGAGTATATTTTAAACTAATAATAGACTTAAAAAATAATATAAACACACCCTAAGAGTCCTACTTGTCCTGAGTACCAAATAGAGCAAGCATTACTTTTTATGATTAAAAGCATCAATATTAAATTTTTTAATATCAAATTAATGAGCATTGCCATATCTGTTATAAATCCTAGCTGACTGTATTATCTGTAATACTGCCTAGCAATGTCTTTTATCTAAGGATTTATGTGATAAATATTTCCAATAATAAACTTGGCACCCTTAAAATTTCATTTTTCCAGAGGGAAAATATATATTAAAATTTACAACAAAAAAAATATTACGTTTACTCCTACAAATATTGACTAGCAGACAATTATATGTTATCCATGAGCAGGTAAGAACAAAGTGGATTCTGTTCTCGCCCTGGGAGTTCACTAACTGGTGAGCAGTTATGACAGGAATAAGTGTAGAGACACCAGTGGGCCTGGTGTGTGAGGACCACTCCTAACGCACAAAGGTTTTCGTCTCTCTTTCACTCCCCTCTGCACGGACCCCTCTCTCCACTCATCCACTCCAGCCTGCCATTACCTGAACACTATGCTCTGTAAGGACAGCATGAGATAAAAAGGCAGAGTCTGGCCAGGTAGGCACTGGCAGGGGAGAAGCTAAAGATGAAAAGTTTGGAAATGCTATGAAAGGCACTAAGGAGGAACTCAGCCACTCCGCCTGATCACTGACAAGCCATGATCACAAGACCAACGACAGCTCCTATGAAGGGAGAGCTCTTTGGACATCCTAATGCATTTATTATAAGAATTCATCGTTGAAACATTAGCACAATATGAAATTTTAAGTAATATTGAAATGCTGATGACTCTAATTTATCATCCAATCAGGAAATACTAACAGAAGCATTTGTCTTAGAATCCCTGTGGTCTCGGCCCTGTTTCTGCTTAATTTCTCACTGCCACGTGACCCAAGCCCACAACACCCTAGCGCCAGAAGTGACACAAATAGAAATCAGATAGACAGGTGGGGCAGAATGTCTCTCCAACAGTTTCCAACGTGCGCCAAATATACTACGCTGTAGCAGAGAGAAACTGTAAGTTATTGTTTTAAGAAGAGGAAATAAAAAGAATGGTCAATGACTGCCGACAGCACAGCGGGGCAGCCAGGTCGAGCGTTTACTAAGGCAGCGAGAGCAGAGGCCATTTAAAGGGGAGGATCACGCTCCCAGGATTCTGAGCTAGGGTTGCCTGCGATGTCAAGTGGGACTGACGAGAGAGCTGTTGTACATGGATCTGAGACTTAGGAGAGAGGTCTAAGGTATAGATGGAAAAGGGAACCAGAGGGCCTAAACTGTTAGGATGCAGATGAGCATTCAAACTTTATAGAAGATAAAATATCCTAGTGATGTGAGTGTGAGCTAAAAAGGGAGACCGGGCTCAGACCCAAGTGAAACAGGGTAAAAAGACAGGAAATTCGGGACATGTGAGAAAGGCCGGCCTTCTCCCACAGATCCAGCCGAACACAGCGAAGACGACTTCCCACAGAGTCGATAGGTGCTTCTGGCTGTCCTGCTTTCCCAGCTGTAGCTTTAAGAATCTCTCAGAAGCCCCATTAGAGGGAAAGGACAGGTACTGAGCTCCTCCAGATCTCACCTTATGGGATTACAATCCCATCAGAGGCATCTCTAGAGCTGCTTTGCACCCCAGCGATCAACGCAGAGAGAAAAGGAGAGTTTGTCAGCAACATTGGAGACATAACCGGGAGCAACCGCGCTGGTGTACACGCCTAATGTCGAGACACTTGGCTGTGACCCTCCCCTCCCCTTGAAGGGCCCATGCCCACACTTGGGTGTATTTTTCTTTTCTAAAAGCCCCCCTTCCAACATTCACACTTTGAGTCTATATCACAATAGCTTTAATAAAAGCACCATCTCTATACCATACTGTCTACCAGAAATTCTCTTCTATGTTGAAGCCACAAATGCCACTTTGGCTTGTGTCAAGGTCCCTTTAAAAATGAGGGGAACTGTGTCTTATGGCTAATAAGTGAGTACATACCATGAGTATCCTTTTGGGACTGGGTTACCTCACTCAGGATGATATTCTCAAGATCCATCCATTTGCCTACAAAGTCCATATTGTCTTTTTTAAATATTTGAATAGTATTGCAATGTGTAGATGAACCACAGTTCCTTTATCCATTCTTCAGTTGAGGAACATCTAGGTTGTTCCAGTTTCTGGTTACAAATAAAGCTGCTATGAACCTAGTTGAACAAGTGTCTTTGTGGGATATTGGAACATCATTTGGGTAGAGGCCCAAGAGGGGTATGGCTGTATTTTGAAGTAGAACTACTCCCAGTTTTCTGAGAAATCGACAAATTGATTGGAACTTCACTGAAAGACCAAACAGAATCAACTAACCTGGACCCTTGGGATTCTCAGAGTCTGATCCACCAACCAAAGAACATACACAGGCTGGACCTAGGCCTTCCCGCACATATGAAGCAGGTGTGCAGCTTGGTCTTCATGTGGGTCCTGAACAACTGGAGCAGAGGGGGTGGGCTATCCCAAAAGATGTTGTCTGTTCGTGGGATATGATCTAGCTGGGCTGCCTTGTCTGGCCTCAGTATGAGAGGATGCACTTAACCTCACAGAGACTTGATGTGCCAGATGGGGGGACGGGAAGGGGAATGCCCAGAGGGTCCCCACCCACTCAGAGGAGAAGGGAGGAGGGGATGGAGAGGATTGCGTGTGTGGAGGGTGACCAGCAGGGATGTAAAGTGAGTGACTAAATAAATAAATCATAAATAAATAAATAAATAAATAAATAAATAAAGGAACCCCTTAGCCTGCTGGGGATGATAAATACCCTCACCACTGTCATGAAGCACTGGATTTAGACATCAGAGTCAAGAGTGTTTGAGACTCTGTAGGTTCTAAGGGACAGATAAAAATTAAAACTGTGAATTAGGAGCTTCGGAGAATGTATTTATCTTTATTGTGACCAATATTAAAAGAAGCAATCTAACCGAACCAAGCAGTGTCTAACTGTTTTGGAAGCTGTTGCTCCTCATGGTTGGGAAGGCATGACGGATGATGACCTAGCAGGTATCACTCCATCTTGGTGGATTAAGGAGCAGAGAGCTTCGGCTCAGATCAACTCCAAGGTTCACCGCAGTGCGCTGCTGCTCTACTGAGGCCAGAGCCCCAAAGCTCTCCAGCCTCCCAAGAAAGCACCGTTAGCGGGAACCAGGTAGTCAAACACGCGCCTCTGTGGGGACATGTCACATTCAAGCTGTAAGAAGGAATGTGCCTGCTCTCGATACGGCAGTTGTTCTGTCCCACACTTTTATACTCTTGACATTAATCTTTCCCCATTCTCTGTTGCCCTATAAATCTATGTTTCCCTAATTTTGCCTACTTGTTTCTTGGTAACGTTATAGGCAACATGAGCTATATTAGACAATTTCTCAAGAGAATAAAAAAGGAGCCTCCAGAAAAGCCCACCATAGTATACTGTCTGCACCAGACCCCCAACCATGATTTCTGTCTCTTGAATGCAGATGAGGGATGGAGGCCTTTGTTAAACGACAACCAAAGAAGAGTGGGGTTTTTTGGGTTTTTTTTTATGAGTTCTATTTGCTAAATTCTCATCATTAAAATCTTTAACACAGACACTCAAGCCTTTTACATTCTCAAAAGCAATTTTGGTTTAGAATAATTTCAGTTTAGAGCAGGATCTAAGGTCAAGAAAATAATTCAGAAGGCTCTCACTTGATACAGGGGAATTTACACAACAAAGAAGAAACTATTAATTCAAAATCCCTTAATTTGCTGTTGAAAAAGAAACTTGACCAATCAATTCATTTCTGAAAGAGCCTTTTAGTCTCTTTAAAGGCAAGCAAAATCATTGTGAATCAAATGTAAAGAGGCATCCAGTATATCAGTGGGTTGGCAACAATTTACATATATTGTTCAAATATAGAGTTAATTATTAACTGACAGATAGGTCATTAGTATGTAGAAAACTTATGTGTACTGTTATACAAAACAAAACTGAGAATAAAACAGCATTTTTAAAATTTTAAATGACCTTGCTTTTTGTTTTTATTTTAATTGTTTTACTGGATATTTTCTTTATTTATATTTCAACTGTTATCCCCTTTCCAAATTTCCCCCTTGGAAACTCCCTATCCCATCCCTCCTCCCCCTGCTTCCATGAGGGTGCTCCCATACCCACCTCCCACCCTCCATTCCCCTACACTGGGGCATCGAGCCTTCACAGGACCAAGGGCCTCTTCTCCCACTGATGCCTGAGGAGGACATCCTCTGCTACATATGCAGCCATGGGTCCCTCCATGTGTACTCCCTGGTTGGTGGTTTAGTCCCTGGGAGCACTGGGGGGGGGGGGGGGGAGGGAGTCTCGTTAGTTGATATTGTTGTTCTTCCTATGGGGTTGTAAACCCCTTCAGCTCCTTCATTCCTTTCTCTAACTCTTCCCTTGGAGATCCCATGCTCAATCCAATGTTTGGCTGCAAGCATCTGCCTCTCTATTTGTCAGGGTCTGGCAGAGCTTCTCAGGAGACAGCCATGTAAGGCTCCTGTCAGCAAGCACTTCTTGGCTTCCACAATAGCACCTGTGTTTGGTGAGTGTATATGGGATGGATCCCCAGGTGAGGCAGCCTCTGGATGGCCTTTCCTTCAGTCTCTACTCCACACTTTTTCTCCTTATTTGCTCCCGTGAGTATTTTGTTCCCCTTCTAAGAAGAACCTAAGCACCCACACTTTGTCTTCCTTCTTCTTGAGGTTCATATGGTCTGTGAATTATATCTTGGGTATTGTGAGATTTTGGGCTAATATCCACTTATCAGTGGGTACATACCATGTGTGTTCTTTACTGATTGGGTTACCTCACTCAGGATTATATTTTCTAGTTTCATCCATGTGTCATTCTTTTTTTATAGGTGAGTAGTACTCCGTTGTGTAAATGTACCACAGTTTCTGTATTCATTCCTCTGTTGAGGACATCTGGGTTCTTTCCAGCTTCTGGCTACTATAAATAAGGCTTCTATGAACATAGTAGAGCATGTGTCCTTGTTATATGTTGGAGCATCTTTTGAATATAGGCCCGGGAGTAGTATAGCTGGGTCCTCTGGTAATACTATGTCGACTTTTCTAAGGAACCACCAGACTGATTTCCAAAGTGGTTGTACCAGCTTGCAATCCCACCAGCAATGGAGGAGTGTTCCTCTTTCTCCACATCCTCACCAGCATCTGCTCTCACCTCTGTTTTTGATCTTAGCCATTCTGACTGGTATGAGGTAGACTCTCAGGGTTGTTTTGGTTTGCATTTCCCTGATGTCTAAGGATGTTGAACATTTCTTTAGGTGCTTCTCAGCCATTCAAGTTTCTTCAGTTGAGAATTCTTTGTTTAGCTCTGTACCCTATTTTTTTTTCTTTTTTTTTTATTCGATATAATTTATTTACATTTCAAATGATTTCCCCTTTTCTAGCCCCTCCCACTCCCCGAAAGTCCCGTAAGCCCCCTTCTCTTCCCCTGTCCTCCCTCCCACCCCTTCCCAGTTCCCCGTTCTGGTTTTGCCAAATACTGTTTCACTGAGTCTTTCCAGAACCAGGGACCACTCCTGCTTTCTTCTTGTATCTCATTTGATGTGTGGATTATGTTTTGGGTATTCCAGTTTTCTAGGTTAATGACCACTTATTAGTGAGTGCATACCATGATTCACCTTTTGAGTCTGGGTTACCTCACTTAGTATGATGTTCTCTAGCTCCATCCATTTGCCTAAGAATTTCATGAATTCATTGTTTCTAATGGCTGAATAGTACTCCATTGTGTAGATATACCACATTTTTTGTATCCACTCTTCTGTTGAGGGATACCTGGGTTCTTTCCAGCATCTGGCAATTATAAATAGGGCTGCTATGAACATAGTAGAGCATGTATCCTTATTACATGGTGGGGAATCCTCTGGGTATATGCCCAGGAGTGGTATAGCAGGATCTTCTGGAAGTGAGGTGCCCAGTTTTCGGGGGAACCGCCAGACTGATTTCCAGAGTGGTTGTACCAATTTGCAACCCCACCAGCAGTGGAGGAGTGTTCCTCTTTCTCCGCACCCTCTCCAACACCTGCTGTCTCCTGAATTTTTAATCTTAGCCATTCTGACTGGTGTAAGATGAAATCTTAGGGTTGTTTTGATTTGCATTTCCCTAATGATTAATGAAGTTGAGCATTTTTTAAGATGCTTCTACGCCATCCGAAGTTCTTCAGGTGAGAATTCTTTGTTTAACTCTGTACCCCATTTTTTAATAGGGTTGTTCGGTTTTCTGGAGTCTAACTTCTTGAGTTCTTTATATATATTGGATATTAGCCCTCTATCTGATGTAGGATTGGTGAAGATCTTTTCCCAATTTGTTGGTTGCCGATCTGTCCTCTTGATGGTGTCCTTTGCCTTACAGAAACTCTGTAACCTTATGAGGTCCCATTTGTCAATTCTTGCTCTTAGAGCATACGCTATTGGTGTTCTGTTCAGAAACTTTCTCCCTGTACCGATGTCCTCAAGGGTCTTCCCCAGTTTCTTTTCTATTAGCTTCAGAGTGTCTGGCTTTATGTGGAGGTCCTTGATCCATTGGGATTTGAGCTTAGTACAAGGAGACAAGGATGGATCAATTCGCATTCTTCTGCATGCTGACCTCCAGTTGAACCAGCACCATTTGTTGAAAAGGCTATCTTTTTTCCATTGGATGTTTTCAGCCTCTTTGTCGAGGATCAAGTGGCCATAGGTGTGTGGGTTCATTTCTGGATCTTCAATCCTGTTCCATTGATCCTCCTGCCTGTCACTGTACCAATACCATGCAGTTTTTAACACTATTGCTCTGTAGTATTGCTTGAGGTCAGGGATACTGATTCCCCCAGATTTTCTTTTGTTGCTGAGAATAGTTTTAGCTATCCTGGGTTTTTTGTTGTTCCAGATGAATTTGATAATTGCTCTTTCTAACTCTGTGAAGAATTGAGTTGGGATTTTGATGGGTATTGCATTGAATCTGTATAGTGCTTTAGGCAAAATGGCCATTTTAACTATATTGATTCTACCGATCCATGAGCATGAGAGGTTTTCCCATTTTTTGAGGTCTTCTTCCATTTCCTTCTTCAGAGTCTTGAAGTTCTTGTCATACAGATCTTTCGCATGTTTGGTAAGAGTCACCCCAAGATACTTTATACTGTTTGTGGCTATTGTGAAGGGGGTCATTTCCCTAATTTCTTTCTCAGCCTGCTTATCCTTTGAGTATAGGAAGGCCACTGATTTGCTTGAGTTGATTTTATGACCTGCCACTTTGCTGAAGTTGTTTATCAGCTGTAGGAGCTCTCTAGTGGAGTTCTTTGGGTCACTTAGGTAGACGATCATGTCGTCTGCAAATAATGATAGTTTGACTTCCTCCTTTCCAATTTGTATCCCTTTGACCTCCTTATGTTGTCGAATTGCCCGAGCTAGTACCTCAAGTACAATATTGAAAAGATAAGGAGAAAGGGGGCAGCCTTGTCTGGTCCCTGATTTCAGTGGGATTGCTTCAAGTTTCTCTCCGTTTAGTTTGATGCTGGCTACCGGTTTGCTGTATATTGCTTTTACTATGTTTAGGTATGGGCCTTGAATTCCTGTTCTCTCCAAGACTTTAAGCATGAAAGGATGCTGAATTTTGTCAAATGCTTTTTCAGCATCCAATGAAATGACCATGTGGTTTTGTTCTTTGAGTTTGTTTATGTAGTGGATTGTATTGATGGATTTCCGTATATTGAACCAACCCTGCATTCCCGGGATAAAGCCTACTTGATCATGGTGGATGATCGTTTTGATGTGTTCTTGGATTCGGTTGGCAAGAATTTTATTGAGTATTTTTGCATCGATGTTCATAAGGGAAATTGGTCTGAAGTTCTCTTTCTTTGTTGGATCTTTGTGTGGCTTTGGTATCAGCGTAATTGTGGCTTCGTAGAAGGAATTGGGTAGTGTTCCTTCTGTTTCTATTTTGTGGAATAGTTTGAAGAGTATTGGTGTTAACTCTTCTTTGAAGGTCTGGTAGAATTCTGCACTGAAACCATCTGGTCCTGTGCTTTTTTTGGTTGGAAGACTTTCTATGACTCCTTCTATTTCTTTAGGCTTTATGGGACTGTTCATATGGTCTAGTTGGTCCTGATTTAATTTTGGTATTTGGTATCTGTCAAGGAAATTGTCCATTTCCTCCAGATTCTCCAGTTGTGTTGAGTACAGGCTCTTGTAGTAGGATCTGATGTTTTTTTGGAGTTCCTCAGTTTCCGTTGTTATGTCTCCCTTTTCATTTCTAAGTTTGTTAATTTGGATACTTTCTCTGTGCCCTTTGGTCAGTCTGGCTAAGGGTTTATCTATCTTGTTGATTTTCTCAAAGAACCAGCTCCTGGTTTTGTTGATTTTTTGTATGGTTCTCTTTGTTTCTACTTGATTGATTTCGGCCCTGAGTTTGATGATTTCCTGCCTTCTACTCCTCCTGGGTGAAATAGCTTCTCTTTGTTCTAGGGCTTTCAGGTGTGTCATTAAGTTGGTAATGTATGCTCTCTCCATTTTCTTTTTGGAGGCACTCAGGGCTATGAGTTTTCCTCTTAGCACTGCTTTCATTGTGTCCCATAGATTTGGGTATGTTGTGTTTTCATTTTCATTGTGTTCTAAAAAGTCTTTAATTTCTTTCTTTATTTCTTCCTTGACCAAGGTATCATTGAGTAGAGTATTGTTCAATTTCCACGTGTATGTGGGTTTTCTGTTGTTTCTGTTGCTATTGAAGACTACTTTTATTCCATAGTGATCAGATAGGAGGCATGGGATTAGTTCTATCTTCTTATATTTGTTGAGGTCTGTCTTGTGACCAATTATATGGTCGATTTTGGAGAAGGTACCATGAGGTGCTGAAAAAAAGGTATATTCTTTTGTTTTAGGATAGAATGTTCTATATATATATCAGTTAAATCTAATTGGTCCAAAGCTTCAATTAGTTTCATTGTGTCCTTGTTTAGTTTCTGTTTTCCTGATCGGTCCATTGAGGAAAGTGCAGTGTTGAAGTCACCCACAATTATTGTGTTAGGTGCAATGTGTGCTTTGAGTTTTAATAAAGTTTCTTTTATGAAAGAGGGTGCCCTTGCATTTGGAGCATAGATGTTCAGGATTGAGAGTTCTTCTTGTTGTATTTTTCCTTTGACCAGCAAGAAGTGTCCCTCAGAGTCTCTTTTGATGACTTTGGGTTGAAAGTCAATTTTATCTGATATTAAAATGGCTACTCCAGCTTGTTTCCTGAGACCATTTGCTTGTAAAATTGTCTTCCAGCCTTTTACTCTAAGGTAGTGTTTGTCTTTGACCCTGAGGTGTGTTTCCTGTAAGCAGCAAAATGTAGGGTCCTGTTTACGTATCCAGTCAGTTAGTCTGTGTCTTTTTATTGGGGCATTGAGTCCATTGATGTTAAGAGATATTAAGGAATAGTGATTGTTACTTCCTATCATTTTTGACGTTATTTTTTAAATTTGATTGCTTAACTTCTTTTGGGTTTGATGAAAGGTTACTATCTTGCTTTTTTCAGGGTGAAGTTTCCCTCCTTGTATTGGTGTTGTCCTCCTATTATCCTTTTTAGGGCTGGGTTTGTGGATAGATATTGGGTGAACTTGGTTTTGTCGTGAAATATCTTAGTTTCTCCATCTACGGTGATTGAGAGTTTTGCTGGATATAGTAGTTTTGGTTGGCATTTGTGTTCTCTTAGAGTCTGCATGAGATCTGCCCAGGACCTTCTAGCCTTCATAGTCTCAGGTGAAAAGTCTGCTGTGATTCTGATAGGTCTTCCTTTATATGTTACTTGGCCTTTTTCTCTTACTGCCTTTAATATTCTTTCTTTGTTTAGAACATTTGGTGTTTTGATTATTATGTGACGGGAAGTATTTCTGTTCTGGTTCAGTCTGTTTGGAGTTCTGTAGGCTTCTTGTATATTCATGGGCATCTCTCTCTTTAGGTTAGGGAAGTTTTCTTCCATAATTTTATTGAAGATATTTGCTGGCCCTTTAAGTTGTAAATCTTCACTCTCCTCTATGCCTATAATCCTTAGGTTTGGTCTTCTCATTGTGTCCTGGATTTCCTGGATATTTTGGGTTACAAGCTTTTTGCATTTTGCATTTTCTTTAACTGTTGAGTCCATGGTTTCTATGGAATCTTCAGCACCTGAGATTCTTTCTTCTATTTCTTGTATTCTGTTGTTGATATTTGCATCTCTGTCCCCTGATTTCTTCCCAAGGCTTTCTATCTCCAAAGTTGTCTCCTTTTGAGTTTTCTTAGTTGTTTCTACTTCTGATTTTAGATCCTGGGTGGTTTTGCTTAGCTCCTTCACTTGCTTGTTTGTGCTTTCCTGTAATTCTTTAAGAGATTTTTGTGTTTTTTCTTTCATGACCTCAGCCTGTTGACCAAAGTTCTCCTGTATTTCTTTAAGAGATTTTTGTGTTTCGTCTTTCATGACCTCAGCCTGTTGACCAAAGTTCTCCTGTATTTCTTTAAGTGTTTTTTGCATTTCCTCCTTGTTGGCTTTTGTATTCTCCTGGATTTCTTTCAATGATTTTTGTGTTTCCCTTGCAAGGGCTTCTAACTTTTGATCCATTTTCTCCTGAATGTCCTTCATGTGTTCCTGTACCAGCATCATGACCAGTGATTTTAAATCCAAATCTTGTTTTACTGGTGTGATGGGGTATCCAGGATTTGCTGGTAGAGGAGAATTTGGTTCAGATGTTGCCATATTGCCTTGATTTCTGTTAGTGACGTTCCTGCGTTTGCCTTTTGCCATCTAGCTCTCACTGGTGTTACTTGGTCTTGTCAGTGCTGGACTCACCAGTGCAAGCTGCCCCTTCCCCGTTGGCCTCTGGTGCACAGCTTACACTCTGCACTGCCTGTAGACAGGGTGCTGTTGTCCAGGCTGTTCAGATCCCGAAGCAGGCACCTGAAGGCTCCCGCTGGGGCCCGCAGGATTTATTGGAGCACACCGACTTCTCCCAGCTGGCCGCCCGGAAGCCCCCACTAGCCTCTTGATGGACCTGGAGATGTGGCGGCCACCCAGGCTGATCTGAAGCGGAAAGAGTTGACCTGAGGGCTTCTTCCTGAGGCCTTGCCCCAGATTGTGTCTGTGGGCCAGATGGAACCCGTGTGCACCCACAGGGAGCTCCGAAGGTGTATGACCTCCCCTGTGTTCCGCTCACTCCGCTGGGCAGCCGATTTCCCCAACCGGGCTGGCGCACACTAGGTTAGCCTTGTCGCCCGGGCCCTGAGTCCAGGCAAACGCCTGGGAGGCCAAGGTCCGAGCAAAGTTCCCAGAGGGCTATGACTGTTATTTGGGTCTGCCAGGTGACCCGGATGGCGGGCTCGCGCGTCCGCGCTCCCCGAAAGCACCGGGAGAGTCTGTTGTGCTAATAACCTCCTGGGCGGGTTGACACACAGATGGCCCACCAAGCCGCCCAGTTCTTGGGGTCAGTACTGTGCCTTTTGGGGCCTGGACCCCCGTTTTGTTAGCCTCAGGCTACGCTTGTTAGCAGTCTCTGCCCTCCCGAGCACTCTGGCTCCTGTAGGCAAAATGGCGGCGCGTGCGCTGGCTGGGGCAAAAAAAAACTCCTGGCTGGGTTGGCGCCCCGATGGCCACTCGAACAGCCCAGGACCTGGGTGCAGGCCAACGCCCGTCTGGCTCAGACCCCTGCGGTGTTGGGTCTAGGATTATGTTTGTGTACCTCAGTCTGACCGATCTCTGGAGCCCGGGATCAAATTGGAGGTGAGTCTCTCCTGACTGGCGGGAAACCTGTACCCTATTTTTAATAGGGTTATTTTGTCCTCTGGAGTCTAACTTCTTGAGCTCTTTGTACATATTGGATATTAACCCTCTATCAGATGTAGGATTGGTAAAAATCTATTGGTTGCCATTTTGTCCCATTGACAGTGCCCTTTGCCCTATAGAAGCTTTGCAGTTCTACGAAGTCCCATTTGTCTATTGCTGATCTTACAACGTAAGTCACTGGTGTTCTGTTCAGGAAAATTTCCCCTGTGCCCATGTGTTCGAGGCTCTTCCCCACTTTCTCTTCTATTAGTTTCAGTGTGTCTGGTCTTTATTTTTAACAGTTGAGATTATATCCATGACTTTGAGATTTTGTCATAAATCTTAAATCAATAATGTAGCTCTCAGTCTTGGCACTGTGAGTCTTCTCCTAAAAAGTGGTTAAATAATACAGACCTTAGAATTAAACTCATAATTAAGACTTGGTGCTACAGCTTCTTATATGGCCTAAATACTTAGCCTTTCCAAGCCTTCAGTACATGTCTATTAAGTGGTCACATAAGAGTCAGTGAGCTGTTGTAAGGATTGGACAAGACAGGCCATATGACTCACCTATGGACTCAACCTATGACCCTTACTGCCATTTCAGGGTATCCTTATAAAACCGTCCTTCCTGCATAATGTTCCTGAAAACGTTACAATGGGCTAAGAAAATATGTCACTGTTGACAATAAAGAATATTCTGATGGCAGCAAGTGGAGAGTACACTGGGGAAGAGGCAATATGCCACTTGGACTCCTTCACATCTTCAGGTTTAAACATGAATCAGCAAAACAATATGGTGTCTATAATGACAAATGTCCCCTCTACTGGGGTTTGCATTATTATATACTACATAACTGGAGAAAATGCCACCTCATTCTTTTCTTTTATTTTTATTTGGTCATGGGTATATCTTTATGGGGCAATGGAAGCAGTTTAGAGGAGAACAGAAGGAATTTGGTGATTGCATACATAATACTCAGAAGAATGCAGAGAGAGATGCCTAAGTTAAGTTCCAGAAGTTTTCATCATTCCAGTTTCAGAGATGAATTAATGGAAATTTGGGAACATTCTGATTAAGCAACCTCCATAAAATATTTAATTAGTGAAGTTATCTAATGCCTTTGCCATGTCTGCCCAGTGAGAAACTGTGTTAATGCCTCCCATGCCCCACTCTTCCCCACTGTACATCTTTTGTATGTAACTACAAGTGTAGTATATACTATACTACATAACCAAAGCATGGATCCTGATCCCTTATGTTATAGTGTGGAAAGTGAATGTCCCTGAGGAACTATGGAAAGGCTCAGCTCCCAGCCCGTCACAGTGTGTCATAAGGAATTGAAGGAAGCTTTAAAAGGTGGAGCCTGGTGGTGGGAAATTCTATCAACTGACTGTGTAGTCAGATTCCTGTATAGAAATGGAAGAATGGACTGTAAAGATATCTCCTAACAGGGAACTGAATGAATTAGCTTACAGGGTAGGGCCATGGCAACTCAAAAATTGCAGTCAGCATGCTGCAAAGAAAGAGACCCAGGTGAGTTCCTATTCAGGAAAACAGGAACTCCAGCAGTCCTGATCGAGCACTGGAAGCCTGAAGACTCCCTGGGAGAATCACTACTGTTAGGTCCTGTTGAAAGGTCAAAGAAACTGGAGTCAGATGGCAGCAGATGCTGCAGCAGCAACACACACACACACACACACACACACACACACTCTCAGAAAGAAAGGGGCATGCATGCATGAGTACATGGTCTTCTTCTGACTTTATATCAGGGCCACCAGCCCAGAGAAAAATACTAAGCACATGCAAACTGCACTCCCAAGACACTGTCCTATTGCCCATCCTCCCAGACAGGGATGAGTCTATCAGACTTCAACATCTCTTAATTCAGTCATGCTGACACCAAGATCAACCCTCACACAGGAAGGCTGCCCTGGAGAGACAGGTTGGACTTCAGCTACCGTCTTTCTCACTTCTCCTTGGCGTCTGTAAGGCAAGCCATTTCCTTTACCATGTGCACCTACCATGACATATTCCTTTGCCACAAGCCCAAAGAATGAGGCCAAGTATCCACAGGGTGAAACTTCTGACACTGTGGGGCATCAACTTTCCTCCATTTCAGTTTGTTACCATGAGAGAAATCTAACTAATGGCTGACATTTTACATCCAGCACCCTGAAGCAGCCAGTTAGAATAAGAGATAGTAAGTTAAAAGAAATAAATGTCTTCTTTCCAAATCAAGTCTATTGATTTTTTTTAACTCAACTGATTCGATCGAATGCAAATGTATTACCAGGTTTTAACAGAACATTTTTGTCTCACTTATCAGAAAGCCCCTTTTGTGTTTTCCAAATGAGAGCAAAGGGCCACATGTTGCTCAACTCCTCCTGATTTCCCCAGCCTGAGTTTGTCTTTATTTTTCCAACCACAATCTTCACTTTCTTCAGCATTACAGGCTACCAGTGGGTCCCAAGACCAGCCAGCCCACCCACTCTGGGTTTCCTGAATGTTTAGCAACTTATAATCATATTGCAATTATCCTGATATAGAACAGGTCTTCATTATTTATTGAAACCAGTTATTTATGAAGCAATTTCCTGAACATAGATGTCACCTTCAAAATGCTAAATGATAACTCTGGTGGCTTTCCACCAGTAGCAGTCTGTGCTAAATACAAAGCCATTCATTCAAAGTAAAGGCTCTACATTCATCAAGTCCCCCAGGTGGCTGCCTCCTTCTGTGTTCATTCTCCTACATCATCCTTTGATTGATCTATTTTTTCAACTCTTCAATAAGCGGCAATGAAAAATGAGGACAATGATCTTGGGGACAGAGAGAAACACTGACTCCTCAGAAACACTATCATTAAGCGTGTGATTGATATCACTTCTTCATCGAAATTGCAATGCTTGAATGTGTGTATGTATAAGGAAATATACGTGTTTGTTTTATTGTTTCTTGTTAGAACCTAGGTAAAATAATTAGGCCCAAATGTAATGTTAAGGCCTAGTTAACTGTTACCTGGATAGCCTGCCATTATAAGGAAATTTTCTCATATGTTTCTGCTGTTACTAGGAAACTTTCTAGTGCCAATATTGATTAGATATTCTGTTATGTTCTGTGCCCTTGGAAACCAATCATGATAGAAGTCCATTGCACCGTTTTGTGTAATTAACTACAATAAGCTTGGACTCAAACCAACCACCCAACGGCACTTCCTGTACCTATGTATGTATAAGCTTTTATGGTATTTGCCTTTATAAGCTGCGCCTGGGAAAACCCCAACTTGAGAGATACCTGTGCCAATATAAGAAACTATATAGAATAAGACTCCCGTTTTGAATAGGAGTCAAGTAAAGTTTAAGCTCCCAAGACCTCCCTGGAAACTGACATCCTACTTGGCAAGAAGAGAAATGTATGTGGGTAATTGACATCCTGGTTGGCAAGTTAAGACATACATTTTAGACAAGTCCCATCCTGGTAGACAAGTTAGAACATCCCCTGCTACAGTTGAATAGTGTACAAAGACATGATCCTAAGGAAATTTCCTCATCCCTAAATCCTGATTGGTGAAATTACATGGCACGGATATTTGTGAATTTTGAGCTTAAATACTCTGTGGAATCTTAACTCAATGTCATGGTTCAGTTCCCAAATTTGGACCATGGCCCTGGTTGACCAGAACTGGGGTATATGCCCAGTAAACTACCCCTGTCTGACTAAGATCAGTGTTTGTGTGGTTTGTGAGGTGATTCCTGGACTCCAACATTTCTAATCGGTTATGATTTTTATAGGATAAAGACTATGACTTTCCTTCTCCATAATTTTACTGTTCATCATCAATTATCATCATACATAATCACTAACTATTTGGTGAACAAATAAATAAGTTCCCCCTTTATTTCCATGATAGTAAACCTGTGGGCAATCATCTTTGATTTTAATTCTCTTCAGTTGTTTTATAATTATTGTAAATGTAATTTTTATTCACCAGATGTAATTGCCATCTTGGAGGCTTATACTACTGAATAAACTCATCCTTTCTTGTTCTTTCTGAACTCTAGCTGACTGATTCAACTCAGCTGTTCTGGTTCAAACTGACTGTTTCAAACTGGCTTCTCTTGGTTTCTTGGCCTCTAAATAACTCTAGTAATCTATTCCTATCTGACTCCCTCTCATTTTCTTACTTGTTTTGTCTTCACTTACAACCTGTGACCCCTTATCAAAGGAGCCATATTGCCGGGATAAAATACCTCTACAAACTAACATGGGAAATAAACTACAATAGCACCTGGCTTATGGGTCTACTTTGTTTTACTGTTCTTCACTTCACTTTATTAAAGTACTCCCATAGAGGTAGGAGACAATAGTTACTTTAAAGTTATTGAATCTCAAGCAAAGGTAGCAGAGAACATCTCTTCCAAAATGCTTTGAGTTTCAAAATCAACAACACCCTGAAAGTACAAAAGTCCATTCTTTTATGCCTTTTTCTACTATTTTTCTACTTTCTTTGCCTGAACAAAATATATACCACACACAGGAAGGAAGGATGGAAGGAAGGAAGGAGGGAAGGAAGGAAGGAAGGAAGGAAGGAAGGAAGGAAGGAAGGAAGGAAGGGAGGGACAGAGAGAAGGGGGACAGAGAGAAACACTGACTCCTCAGAAACGCTATCATTAAGTGTGGAAGGAAGGAAAGAAGGAAGGAAGGAAGGAAGGAAGGAAGGAAGGAAGGAAGGAAGGAAGGAAGGAAGGAAGGAAGGGACAGAGAGAAGGGGGACAGAGAGAAACACTGACTCCTCAGAAACGCTATCATTAAGTGTGGAAGGAAGGAAAGAAGGAAGGAAGGAAGGAAGGAAGGAAGGAAGGAAGGAAGGAAGGAAGGAAGGAAGGGGCAAGCAGGCAAGCAAATCAAATCAAGTCTGGAGTTAGATTGGGTAGGACTATTGGCTTCCTCCTTCTTTTGGAAGCCTGTATGGTACCTTCTGGTACCATGAAAGCTAGTCATCAGGAAGGGTGCATCCAAGTCAATTACAGCTCAGGAATTTCTGGGTTCTGTTTATGAAGTGTATGGTATCTTCAGCAACAGAGACTTATCTTCCATTTCTGAGAGGTAACCAAGAGCAACACCAATAGGCTGTATACTTTGGGAATCTCTTGGTCAGCCCTGACCAACAACCCAAAAGAGCCTTGTTTATGTTATAGATTAGGGGTTAGTTAGTTGGGTTTTTGGATCTTAGAGGGAACACTGTGAGCCCAGATAAGAAAAGTTCATTAAAACTATGTACATGTATTAAAGGATGTTTGGGGTGTGTAAATAGTATGAGATCCTTTGTGGCTTTTCCAGACATCCTTACTGTTATTTTACCCACCTTCCTCTTTCTGTAGTCATCTTCCTTTCTCTTCCTAAAAGAGGCCCCACTTTTTCAATTTCCCCTATTAGATCACTTGCAACCTACTATTCCCCTTTGCCAGCTATGACACATGACCCCTATGAATCACACCAATGACTAGCACAGCAGGATAACTCTAAAGGACTAGTGGTGGCAGGCATACATTGGCAATAACTAAAAAAGCTCTCAAATTGGACTTAAACTCCACTCAACAAGAGGGAAATTGGGCCTGGTACTGAAAACCTAACTAACCAGTACTATTGAAGTTCATGTATCCTGAAAAAGAAGCACAGCCTCTAGTTTACTAACCCAGCATGAATCCTAACAAAATTCTGTAAACAGTTGCCCTTATACCCACAGCTAAGGATAGTCCTCACCCTTCATCAAGGAAACTTCTCTTTGCAACATACAGACACCATTACAGAAAACTACAACCAATCAAAACATGGGGTTGTGGAGCCCAGTCCCAGTGATACATCTACAGAACATACCCATACCTGTGTTTCAGGGAATGTTGTGGAAAGACAGGAGGCAGAAGGATCGCATCCTTTTTAGACAAGCTGGAGTTGTGGACAGTCTCGTTGTGTGATGCTCTCTCTGATCCTCAGGGAAGACATGAAGAAAATCCATTCCAGCTACTGATTACCCAGTTACTAAAGTCTGTGCGCACGCTGAAACAATGGCTCTCAAAACGCCACTCAGGTGCCTTCTCTGGGCTTACTTCCATCCGTTCTTAGTTTCTCTCTGCCATTTGATCATCACTATTCTCTCACTGCACCAGAGTGATTGTTATAAGATGGTGTTGTTTCCATTTTGGAGAACCAAATAGTTCCTGGTACTAAGAGAGGTAAGCTTCAGCATTTTATGGAGTGCTCTCCTGTTCCTTCTCACCAAGTCTATATGTATACAACGTCTTTAAACCTTACATACAACTCTAGGTATTCCTTGGGCTGTGGCTAAGACCCTGTAGCCCATGAAGAGCACAGATTTCTACCCCTGTACCTGATGGCCTCTCATCACCACAAACTCCTAAACCATTTCCCAATCATCTCGTCTCCATCGAAACACTCAAAAGTCAAAATACACTGAATTCACTAGGACTTGTTTTAGCAGGTTTTAGTTAAGGTCTCCTACATAGGTCCTGGAACATCTGAAACTCACTATGTGGACTGGGCTGGCCTCAAATTTGTGGCAATCATCTTACTTCTATCTCGCCAATGCTGAAGGTTGGGATTAGAAGCATATGCCACATGCCCAGTCTAAGGTAGGGATTTTATGATGTCACTTTGTTATAGATTGGATATGATCCTGTCCCTAATAGAATTATGTATTGAATACTTGGTCCCCCTGCCAGTAGTAGTTAGATGTGGGCTTTCAAGAAGTGACAGCTTTCACTGATGGGTTAAACCATCAATGGGTTTGATTTTGAATAGACTGTAAGAGGCTGTAGAACTGTAGAAGAGGGTATCTAGTTGGTAAAGTGAGTCACTGGGCATGTGTCTTCAAAATATAAACCTTGCTCCCAGCTCCTTCCTGTCACCCTGCTTCTGGGCCACCATAATGTGAGTGTCATCGGTCACACATTTCCCTGAAGCCTCTCAAACGCTGAGCCAAAATTGCTCATTTCTTCTCAAGGCCATTTTGCTCAGATGTTTGTCACAACAGAACGTCCAACTAATACACACTTGCAGTGTCTGCAGCTCGGTTTCCCCAGGACAGTAGATGTGGCTAGTGAAGGGCAGAGCTCCCAGCAGTCACATGTGTGAACCGATGTGCTTTGGTAGGGCACAATCTCCTGTTTTTTATTTTTAAAAGACTGTGTGTTTGTTTCAGTGTGACATAGGAAAACACATATTCATAGCTTTCATAATTTAAGATATAAAACATAATACACATGACACATCTAAACAGTACTGTGTGATATTATTATGAAGTATGAAAAGTAAATTGTTCTAAAATATGCTGGAATATATGTTAATATATAATAATAGGAGATAAAATGATTATCAGGGATATATGAATGTTGGCCTCTCTGAGGTCCATCCCAGTACTGGGTACCAAGAGTACTGAATTCAGGCTCTCTGAATAAAGATCTTATTCCAGAGTCAATAAAGAGGAATATCACAGATATTCCTCACTCTCAGCAAGTGAAAGTGCTAAGTTTCTCTCCATTTTCAGATGGAAACAAAGAAAGATTTTAAAGGAGCTGATATCTTCCAAGAAGGCTTTGCTGAAAACAAGATTCTGACTTGTTCCCTTGAAATTGACTCGACAATTTTGTTTGGGACCAACTGATGGTGGCTCTGACTCAAAACATAAAAGAACCCAAGATTTTCACCTGATGATGGTCATGTCCACATTCGGATTTAGAGAGAAACTGCAGCTGCTCCATCTGGTGAGTCCAAGTTTGATGAACAGATGGCAGCTTCCTCTGGGAATGGGAAGATTTCAGGCGGCAAAGCAGAAATTGCACCAAGTGAGAACCACAGGAGAAGTGGGTGCGACTACACCCGGTGCATAAGAATTGTCACATGGCCTGGATGCTGCACGCCTGACAGGGGAGATCATTTTGCATTTAAAATGTTGATGATTCAAAAACCAAGAGACACTGAATAGATAGATGATACAGACAGTAGATGGATGGATCTAAAGAAACTATTGTCCAGATTGGGGGTTTTTTTTCTCCCTAAATTTTAATATCAACATCCTAAAATCCTTATTTTGCATAACAGAGGTCCTAGAAATTAGGACCTCTGGCCTTTCCTCCTGGCCCTCTAGAGAAGTAACTTGCCATATGCTGTAATCCCCAGTATAAAATCAAGCCTGGGGAGGGAAAAGGGGGTAGTTCAACAGGTAAAGTATTCAGTTTTGCAAGCTGTTAAGGCAGTCTGAGGCACAGCCCCTGTGAGTCTACCTACCAACATTTATACTGCACACTTTAACCTCATGGAGGTGGTCTTGAAAAACACCATGTCTACTCTGATAAGCGTAGGATCTCAATCTGAAGGTGCTTTGAAATCCTGAATTGAAATAAGTCCTGAACAGGGCAATGAAAGACACAGCACACATTCAAAGCTTCATCCAACAAATGCCCTCAGGAGTCAGAACCCTTAGAAGGAGTGTAAGCAGCCTTAATGTGAGCATGAGGAGTAGTGTCAGGGACACAAAGGGACCTCTACACAGCAGGAGAAGCAGGGAGTGCTGGGTCACTTATCTCATAAGGAGTTTGTGATAGCAAAGTCTAGACCAAAACATGGTGGGTTTGATGGAGAGCTGGTAAACAAGACAGGGCGCGGGTCACTTGCATGACTGACATAGGTAACAGAATATGGACACCTCATCAGGAGACCTCTTTGGGTCCTCACTGGTTCCCAGGCACCCATGCTTCCCAGAATTTTCATTTCTGAGAGAAAACAAGATGGTCAGAAGAGTTAGATTAACAGCAGAGTTCTTGGAAAACTGTCGTCCTCACCTCTAAAGCAAGATCTGGGTGCCCTGAACCTAGGGCCTCTCCCTGCCCCCAATAGAATGCTTATAGAAAAGGGCATTTACAGAGTTTGACATAATACTGGTACTAGGCCTTGCCCTCCCCATCTTCATAACAAGCGCCCTGACACTTCATGGGGAGGGGACCGTAAAACTGTAGATGGGGGCAGGTAGGCCTCTGGGTTGTCTTGCTGTGTCTGTGGCCCAGATCTTAGGTATTGAGAAAGGAAAGCGATGGAAGATAATCCATCATAGACCTTATGGCTATGACAACCTGGGAACAAGAGAGGAGAGAAACAAGCAGAAGAGGAAGAGATCCACAGTATGGTTGTGTAATAAAGCGAATTACGTTATTTAACAGAAGTTATTGAGAGTAGAAGAATTACGTTAGCTTAAAATTAATCCAAGACAAGAAAAAAAAAAGGAAATGGAGTAATTTAACAAGACCTGTTAGGAATCTGTTATTTTTTAGGAAGTTAAAGAAAATTTATTTTAAAACACTCTTGCCATATTTTACACATCAAGAGCTTAGTAGAATTAGTAGAGTCACTACAAATCACAACTACTATTTACTTTTTTATTAGAATTCTGTTATCTTCTCATATTGGACAATTTTAAGCACTTTGATTGCTTTTGGCCTGTGATTGGCTTTATAGCAACTGTTTGCTCATCTCAGGGTCTCTTCGGAGCCCAGTGCTCATGATCTCCGTATTTTGGTTTGTTTCCTGTCCAGGTGGTGACTGTAATCAAGGGAGATTTATTAGAAGGCCATGTGGGTGAGGCTGCGCTGGAGTCCTTCCTTGTAGAATGTCATTGGCTGGTCTCAAATATAAAAGATACTCTAACTCAGTGTTTCAGTCAACTCACAAGACTTTGCCTAAAAAATGTCCCTGGACTTTCCCTTTCTCCAAGTAGATGAATCTGAGAAATGTTATCACTCATTTCCAATATTACACCCTGTTGCTTGGAGAATTTTCCCTTTGTCCTTAGAATGCATGAAAGTTAAGGGAATCAAACACTAATCTGCGTTGATACACTGAATGACGAGAGCCCGCTGAAGATAACAAGATCCAGGCTATGACATTTGGTCTGTTTTCGCTGCTCTCTAGTTGTCATCCAAGGGACCACAATTCTCAAGAATACTGTCTTTGTTCCCTTTGACACTCTGCTTTGGACTTCCCTGAGTTTCAGGTTCTGAATCGTAGTCGGTTTGTATCAACTGGAGGCAAAGCAGTTGACAGAAGAGGGAATCTTAACTGAGAAGATGCCACTATACAAGCGTTCTGTAGGCATTTAATGGATTAATAATGAACGTGGGGTAGGGCGGCTCACTGGAAGAATAACTACTCCTGGGCATCTTATACGCCAGGTGGCCCTGGACAATATAAGAATGCAAACTGAGCAAGGTAGGAGAGCAAGCCGGTTAGCCAGGTTCCTCCATGGCTTCTGCTTCAGTTCCTGCTTCCACGTTTCTGCCTTGAGCTCCTGCTGTGAATTTCTTCATGCTGGCATACACCTGTCAGCTGAAAAGAACCATTTCCTCTCCAAGTTGCATTTGGTCATGGTGTTTTATCACAGCAATGGAAAACCTAGCTAAGTCAAAATGGATCCCGGAAGAGCAGGCCATATATAAAAAAAAAAATGTACAATGTACCTGCTCTTCCAAAAGCAAAGTCAGCACGTGTGGAGAAAGAATAGTAAGTTATCTTTCTTCACAAGCTCTGGAGCTTTTGTTGAGTTAACAGATAACATATCTTCTCTTCTGGCAGACAGCAGAGATAACACTGTTTCACAAGACAAAATCCGAACAGCATAGTCTAGTTTCCTGTCTGTTGCTGTGATTTAAAAAAAAAAAATCACTTTGACCAAAAGCAATGTGGAAGAAAGGGTTTATTTCACCTTAACCTTCCAGATCATATTCCATCATTGAGGGGGTGCCAGGGAAGAAACTCAATTCAGGGACTGGAAGGCAGAATTGCTTGCTACTCCAGATAGTATTACCTCCAGCCAGAGAAATGATTCCAAGAAAATAGACTAGGAAACATGGCGGTTGGGGGTGGGGCATGCTTCTTAGTGACCAGCTTGGCTCATTCCCAGATTGTTTTCTTCTATGGTTCAGGACCATTGTCTAGGGATGGTGTCACCCACAGTGGAATAAACCCTCTCTAATCATTAAATCAAGAAAATCCTTCACAGAGAGGCCCACAGCCAATCTAATTCAGGAACTAGCTCACTGAAGGCTCTCCTCTCAGATGACTCTAAGTCATGTCAAGTCAACAGTGAAAGCTCACTAGATACTCCATCCATTGTCAACTTCAATACATGGCCATCACTTTAAACCATAACCCTTCAGTTCTCCTCACATTGATGTCATAGGAAGCAAGACACAACTTTAAAAAATTATCCTAGTCTTAAAAATTCTACCACTTAAAAAATCTGAAGTCTTTTACCTCTGAACTCCTCTAAAAAACAAAAACAAGTTAAATACTTTCTTATTGTAAAAGGGAAGAACCAGGACATGGGAACAACTGGATCAAAGGAAAACCAAATCCCATGGCTCCATCCAACATCTGGAACTCACGAATGATCTTCTGTGCTCCAAAGAGCTTGAGAGAGCTCACTGCTCCGTCGATGCTGTCCAGACTACACACCATTTGTCTTATAGTCTCAGGCTAGCCCTATCCCTTCCACTACCCTTGAAGGTCATCACATGGTCCCGGCATCTCCAAGAGTTTGGGGGTCTCTACTGCACTTTCACCAATGTCCTCTCCTGTCCTTTCGCTGCAGACTCAAAATGGTGCCAGGCCTCAGCAGCAAGCTGTATCCCCGCAATCTCTTTTCCATTCCTTTAAAATCAGTATCACGCAGGGACTATTACACATTGCCTACTCTAGCTGCCAGCTTAAGGTGCAGCCCTGGCTCCATTAAACCAACAACACCCAGAGGTCATTGTGACCCTGTTGTCATAATGAAGCACTCAAGATTTTGTCTCAAAGGAGCTGATCTTACTAGCAACTAAAGAGGGTTTTTTTTTTTTTGCATTTTTAAAATGAAAATAATTTCATTATTCCCTGTCTTCTCCCTTCAGCTGATCCTGTACCCTTCTCCTTTCCCTTTCAAATCCAAGGTCGTTCTTTAATTGTTCTTGTTTTATACACATACACACACACACACACACACACACACACACACACCACTTCAACCTTCTGAGTCCGTTCACTGTTGCTGGAATGTCTATAATTTCAGGATCTACCACTTTGTGTTGGAGAACCAATTATGGGCTCTTTCCTGGGGAAGATTGATCTCCTCTCCGCATTATCAGGAGTCTATAGCTCTCTGCCTAGGGGTGGAGCCCTGAGAGACGCTTTTCCTTTCCATGCTAGCATGTCTATCAGTGCTGCCGCTGTTGAGGTTTTCTTGTTCCCTGCACCAAAGATGTAATTCAAAATATGCCACAGAGAGTCATAGGGTCATGTGCCACAGATGTCATATGACACAGATGGTCAAGCCAGTGCTGAAAGATATGAGATATGCCGTGTCCCCATTGGGTCCCTAGCAAGACTGAGACCTAAGCACTCCCCGCCCCTGCCCCAGCTCATAAACACAGTTTTGTTGATTTTCTCTTATTTCTTCATCGGTGCATGCTGCCTCTCAGTTAAATTACATTTCTATTTCTGGTTTCTAAAGCGTATTGAAAAAAAAACAGAAAAACTTCGTATAAAAAATATGTCTACATTGTGGTCCACACACAAAATTGAAACACGATTTTTTTTCATTTGGTTGGCTTGTTTTGGTTGGTGGTGGTGGGTTTTTGTTTGTTTGTTTGTTTGTTTCTCTTTCAAACAGTATCATGGAGCCACAATGGGTTCAAGGCCAGTTCATTTGGTTCACTATAACAGGGATGGACCCGTTCTTGTGCCTGCAGAAAGAGCTAGAATGTACAACTGCAGGCACTGGCATGATCCCCGCAGCCAGTACAGCTAACATGACATTAGCACACTCATATTGCCATTTATACATAATCTTTAGGAACACAGCTTAAACATTTCCTCACCATCCGTAGAGCCTATTAGCTCTGGCATGCTCCTGGAATTCGACCACCCCAGTCCAGGACCTGCCCTGCTCAAATAGAACACTTGCGCCCAGGTGTTTATTCTCAGTGTTGCTTTGACGAGAATACCAATGACGATGTCTATGTTATAAAATAATATTATGCAGTTGATCATTGTTGTGGCTTGGGATTTTTACATCGCCTTTATGTCGGTGTGTGTGGAGGGGGAGGAGGCGATACTGGGTGCTGGGGTACAGAAACCATGGTGTGCACTTGGGGGAGGAGGTGACATGGCCGCTGGGGTGTAGAAACCACGCTGTGCACTCGGAGGTCAAGGGCCAACTTGCTTCTCTCTTTCCACTGTGGCCTCTGGGGATCACATGCAGGTCACTCGTCTAGTGGAGTGGGCACCTTCTCCTGCTAAGCTGTCTCTCCAGCCCCGGTTTTAAAAAGAAGGGCAGTTCTTAAAATGCAACTCGGTAATAGAGAGTTTGCCTGTATGTGCAGGCCTCTGCGTTTGATCCACAACATTGAGAGAGGGGGGAAAAAAGGGAAGGAGGGGAAGGGACTGAAGAGAGTTTCACCTGAGAGAGATAAAAATATGCCATTACTTTTCAGATAGCAATGCTGTACAACATACACTGTTATTGCTTTAATACATTGCAACAATACAATGTATTTAATACATCATACATTGTTATCATTTTAATTTTTGCTATCTGTTTCCCTCTCATCCTTTGTTGGTCTGAGAATATGAGTTAAATCAGAACCACTCCCTAACCCACAATCTCCTCTTATATCTAATTTCTCCCTGATGCTGACTATAGGACAGTAGTTCTTCCCAGAATGCCTTTTGCTGCTACCAATAGCTGGGACCAGACAGTGAGACTGACTGACTGACAGTCGGGGTTTTACTTTTACTCTCTCCCTACAGATTCACACAAACTCCATTCTGTCCACAAGGACATGAATACTATGATCTACTAGCATGAAGTAATGCTTAACTCAGAGCTTTCTCAAATCCCTGGGGACCACTTGGAGCTTCGAAGAGCTACACATAAACTAGGGAAAGGCTAGCAGGAGTCGCGCAGTACTGTGTGATCCCCGCAGAGGTAGCACAAACCTCTTAGGACCGCTTGGAAGTTTTCAGTGAGCACGGTTATCCTATTTCAGAGTTATATAGATTCTTTATAAGGAAGAAGAGCAAGAAATGCTCTTTTTTATTATTATTAAGGCAGAAGACAATATATTAGGATAGGAACAACTTTTGCAGGATTTATCAGCACATCTGGAGAATGCTACTTGCACTTGGCTGGAGCCCAGGCTTTGCTGTGGCTGCTGCTGTGTTTGGTCTAGGAAGAAGCTGGTGGCTTACAAGAAGCCTTTCCCTACATTTCATTTGCTTTGCAATAAAAGCCCCAAAGCTCTGGCTTTAGGCTGCTGCTCCCACCACTAAGCTACTTAATCCACTTGCCTTTGAGGTTGAAGTTCAAATGACGGTCACTCCAGAGTCAGCCTCACAGCTTCCCAAGATATCCATGAGGCCACTGGCCTCGGGGGGCTTTCGGCCTCAGAGGGACCCTGTCCAGTGCCGAGAGACATTTACTACTCACTTTTATCTGAAACGTGTAAGCCTCAGTGAACACGAGGCCTGGACTTTAGTCAGCCCTTCTGGTGTTTAGTTATGCAGCATTGCTATATGGGCTTATGGTTGAATAGAACTGGGCTGAAATCATGTGAGCAAATGACCCAGATACACCCCCAGCATGACCTACATTGCATCCTCAGACCCAGGGGTTCTCCCTCTCACAGCCTTAGGCACAAGTATGCTACAACACAATTAAAAGAGAAGAACTATACCAGAGCGTTCCTCAAAAATTCCCATTTTGGAGTTGACAGGCTTTTGATCCAATAGCTGACAGCTAACACTAAATACTCAACGTATGCCGTACACTTTCGAGTACCTGCCTGCAGCGCCACATTACTTGGTGATGTATCTCATCCCAAGGGCTCTTCTTACACAGGGAGGCTGACACTTCCCTTATTGAGTGGTAGGATTTGCAATTTGTTTTCCCTACCGTGATAATAAATCTTGGTGCCTGCTTGAACCCATCTCAGGTGACAGAAGTGATGCCACGTGACTTCTCGGGCTGGTTCATAAAAATGAAATGCCTTCTACATCATCGTATTAAAACAAAAGCTATCAGAACCCGGTTCGCATGCCGTGGTGAGGAAGCCCAGGTCACACACAGTGGCCAAACTGAGGTTCTAGACACCATTCTTTTAAGAACATGGCATCTAACAACACAAAATCAGCTTAACCTCTCCCCTAGAGCCTTCCTTATATATGAAACTGGGCAAGTGCATACGTCTCTGGAAACAATCGCCAGTTCCTTCCCACGCATGCCTGCAATGCTAGAAGCTGGGGACAGCCCAGGCATTATTCATGCCGTGTCCGTTGTGTCTTCCATTACCCCATCACTCATCTGGGCTGAGCACTGACCACATCTCTAGAGAGCACAGATTTCTCTTGACTGCTGGGACAAATGTCGCTGTAAAATCAGAAGCCAGAAGATGAAAACTGTGTGATTATGTAGCATCAGTGTCAAAGCAGCCATCTGGGGAAAGCTGAAGTGAATGTCCACACTTCAGGTGGGAGACGGAAAGGGTGATGAGCTATGATCTCCAGAGTGGCATCAAATCACGTGGTCGCACTTACTGCACTATGTAAGTAAGTGCAGGGTTTGAGGAATCTAACTGAAAACATCTTACCTGATGGCCTTATCAGGTGTGAGCCGCTCAGGTGTGTGGAGACTGCTAATGTCACAACCTTGTAGTGCAGAAAGGCTGTCACTTTTGCGACAAGCCTCTTGGGGTAAGAAACGCCGGAAACAGGAACAAGTTCCATAAAAACCAAGTGTAAATATCTGTGAGGAAAATCTGCAGCCTGCCTGCGTCCCAGGAAGCGCTAGCTGAGAGAGGACAGATTGTGGGGAGACAAGCAGACCCCAGGTTTCCAAAGAATGATAAATTATTTCTGACCTCAAAAGTTAAAGAAATGAGTCCCCAATGTGTGTTTAGTGCCTGTCCGATCCCCCACCCCCACCCCAGCTTCACAATGAGTTTCCCAGCACTAGACGGAAAATCTATCAGGACTCAAATAAATAAAAGAAGGAATTACCGCATCTCAGGAGGTCAGCCACAGCCTCAGATGACTGCTGGGAAAATTGAGATTCAGACGAGTCCCCGTTCCTTCTGGTTCTGTCTAGTCCTTTCTAGTGGTTGAAAGTCTTTTTTTTCTGCTTCACCTTAAGAGTCTCTCATATTCCAACATAAACCCTCACCCCAAATCCAGCCTCCCTGCCTTCTGACTCCCAAGCATACTGCAGGTGATGCCTTATGAACGCCACTTCAAGAAGCATTGCCTCAAAGGTTGCCCATCAGACTCTGTATGGCGTATCCCATACCTCCTTTAATTAGGCTCACTTTCTCCAAGGTTTCTTACCTAATATCCTTTTATGTAAGTTTCTTTCCCCCACCACCGTCTTCTGTTATTTTTCCCTTTCTCGGCTACACGTTCCTCAAATAGTCTTCAGAGTTAGAACAAACAAGTACTCAAGGAGAGAGCATGCCTTTGAGTACCCCATCATCTGACAGTTTTATTGCACTAAGTGTGCACACAGGTGGTCACAGGGCACTGTCCTGTGCCAAACTGTGGTAGGAACCAAAACTGAACTAAAAAATTCAAGCACATGCTTTGTATCTATTAGCACTCTGCCTTGGTTCTTGTCTTCTTCTTCTTCTTCTTCTTCTTCTTCTTCTTCTTCTTCTTCTTCTTCTTCTTCTTCTTCTTCTTCTTCTTGATATTTTGCTTTGTTGTTGTTGTTGTTGGAGGTAGTGGTTTTGTTTGTTTCTTTTGGAACAGGCTTTCTCTGTGTAGCATTGACTGTCCTGGAACTTGCTCTGCAGACCAGGTTGGCCTCAGACTCGCAGAAATCTACCTGCCTCTGCCTCCTGAAAGCTGAGATTAAAAGCAGTCTGCCTTCTTAATAAGTAAATGTTTAGGGTTTAATATAGATATAGTGGGTTTAAATCTCCACTATCCCAGGCCATCCAAAAACCTGAGGCACATTGGTAGAACACAATTGTTAACCTGCGTCTTCCGGTCACGTTGCTTCAGTAAAGACAATCAGCAGCTGTGAATCCCTATAGTGACACACAGTCAGGTCTGCACTTGTTTTTTCCTGCCCAACGGCCAGCAGATCAGCTCCCTGGAGAGTTTTCCTCACAGATTCAAGGTCCTGATGCCCCTCCACTTACAATAAAGCTTTTGGAAACACTGAAATATCACAGAGTAAAAAGAAATGCACCAAATACACCTAGCATACCGAGCATTGTAGCTTAGCACTCCTCTGGTAAGAACACTGATCTGAGAATACAAGAGAACATAGTACTACTGTCATGAACATGAGAAAATACCAATCTACGCATTTGAAGCCCGGTGTCTACTGAATGTGTACTGCTTCTACACTGGTAGAAAAAATGTCATGAGTTTCACCAGAACTTTCTGTGTCTGTGTGTCTGTCGGAATGCTCTGATCATCAGGAAACACTTAAGCACATGTGGAGGAACTTCCTCCCTGAAGTCCACCTTTCTCTTCTCATAAACAAAACAGAAGGGGCTCTGCCAAGACATTTGTCATACTCTGTGGATCTCCAAGTCTATTCAAATATAAAATAGAGATTGCCAAAGTCAAATTTTCTCTTCATAACTGTGCTCCTAAACACTAAATGTAGAAATAACCAACACTTACCAGATTAGAGAGGAAATACTTCGTGAAGGAAAGCCTTGGGTGATGTAGTCTCCTACTCAGAGACAGACAGGGATAAGGTGGTGGCACACATGACAAGCTGGTGGAATCCAGGTAAACTTTTACAGCAGTGGTCCCCAATCCTCCCAACACTGCAACCCTTTAATGCAGTTCCTCATGTTGTTGTGACCCCAACTGTATAACTGTTTTAATTTCTACTTTATAACTGTAATTTTACTACTGTTGTGCATTGTAATATAGATATATGTGTTTTTCTGGTGGTCTAAGGTTCCCCCCACCTCGTGAAAGAATGGCTTGATCCCAAAGAGGTCATGACCCACTGGTTGAGAACCACTGCTTTAGAGCCTCATGCTGAAGGAGAAAGCCATCACCAAGGTTATATACACCATGATTGCACTTATTTAACATAAACCAGACACTAGATAATGTGGTTACCAATAGAATGGCATGTGTGAGAAGGCCTTTGGCACTTGCTATGAGCTGGATGAGACATCTTTAGTTGATGAAAATGTTTTGTGCCTTCATGACACCAAAATCAATATCTTAGTTAAGATGTTGCCACTTGTGGAAAACAGTAAAGGCTACAAGGGGAATTCTTCCTGAGTTCTTTCAACTGTTTAGAACACAATCTCAAAATCAGAAATGCAACTGAAAACAATAAAACTCAAAGCAAAAGCATCGTCTTAAAACTTGCGAGGGTAGGCTCTATTCGAGCTTGCTAGCTGAGACACCCAACCTCTTTCATCCTGAGCTTCTTCCACAGGGGACGAAGTTGAGCAGGACCACTCACTGAGTCCCAGCAAGTGGTACAGCTGAGTGACCTGAGAACTGCTCTCCATCCACCTCAGCCTTGGAAATGGAAGGAAGCTGTTAGAAATGAGTCATTTGTGTAAACATGACAGCAAGGAGCATTGTAGACATGGTTTCCAGTAAACATAATACACAATGGTCTGAGTAACAACAACAAAAACTGAAAGGAAAAAAAAAACCCTCAAACATGATCACACCAACAGAGTCATGACCAACACAGGCAGAGACTCTCTGTACAATAAAGTGATTAAACATAGATTGTGTTTACTGCAAGCACCAAGGCCATCACCGTCTTGGCCCAGTACACCCCGCCCCCATATTCTTCTTTCATCATTAACCTCTTCTCATCCTTGACGCTCTCTCCTGAGGAACTACAACACAAACAGGAAGTCCTTGAATATCACCTACATTTTTAGAGGGGAAAACCCCAAGCAACTGAGTAAGACACAGAAAGTTCAGTCAAATTATCGTGTGCTCTTCATGTCGCTGAACGACCAGCATGCTTTTTTTTCCCAGCAGATAAACTGAGCTTAGTATTTGACATCAGATATAAAAACAATGTCAAAATATAAGCAGACTGAGTTGTCTGTCACGTGAAATTAGGAGCCTTTACTCCTTTCTGGAAGGACCTTACATCTCATATACATTCGTTCTTAAAGCAACGAAGACTTTTCTTTTAGCAACATAGAACGAACAATAACAAGAAGCAGTAGCTGTTACCTGGAGTACTTGAGAAGTGGGGGAGGGTGAGCCTCCTCTCATATGATAATGCTGTAATGAAGTTAGCCATACATATTTCCACCACTAAAACTGTGTGCAATATCACTTGTCCTTTTTAATTACTTAATAGCACCATAAAACGTGACCATGTCTCAGAGGATGGGCACGACCTCATCTGGTGTTGCAAAGAACTGAAAGGCAGGGCTTTGATAAATCCAAAAGCCTCAGAAAAAGCAAGGTGCCAACTTCAAAATGATTTTTCTTTTCTAGTCATCTATTGACTGGCTACATTCACTTCTTCCATATAAACACCCAGGCCAAGAAATGCCAGCCTTTATTATTTCCCATCTATGGATGGGTAAATGTTTTCTATATTAAATCTCCCCTTTGCTGCCTTTGTTAAGTTCTCAAGATTCCTGAGCTCCCCTATTATTGTGTTTAGAAGCTTCACACACCAGCTTCATAAAAGCAGGTCCATGGGCCTCTCCAACTTGTTTTAAAAATCATATTCAAGATTTCCTTCATTTTTTCCATATAAGTCAAAAAGCACGTCAACAAGTATTTGTATTGTCCCCACAGTGGGTAAGACACATTATCTTTAATGCCTTTGTTATATAAATACTATGACCTAGACTTAAGTATTTCGAGAATTAATGTTTATCTACTACTTTAAGATTTATTCTAAAAAAGCATTCCAATGCTTTCTTGTCATGAGAAATTTCACACAAAAAAAATGGTGCTAGATAAATGATTTTTTCTAAGATGTCTTGAAGTGTCATTCTTGACATAATTTCAAGTGCAAACAATAATAGAACCCCGAGCCCAGCATTTTAATGACATCCATCCTTCCCACAAGATAAATCTAACTCCTAGATATCATTCTTACAGATAGCAAAGTCATTTTTCTTATAAAGCATACGACTCACTTGATGGTGTTTGCTGGCAAAAGACCATAAATTTAGAAAGATCAGTGGATCAAAGATGGAGGATTTTAGCAGTGGTTTGGTGGGAACGGTCCACAAAAGGCTCAGTTTAACACTGGGCCTTTAGGCATATACTGAGGATCACAGAAATGGACTCTTTTTTTTTCAACTACAGAAAAAGATTTTATTAAATCTCTTTTCAAATTGATTGCATCAAGATTATGACAGACTTATTCCGGTTTATCTTTTAAGGATGTCTGGCTCCTCCTTCGGCCCATGAAATCCTCCTGAAATGTTCATCACCTTTGCACCTGAGCAGGAAAGGGGAGGAATACGTGTAGCTGCTCTCTAATCACCATCACCTAGGGTGCTTCTTATAATTCAAAGTCCTGACCCAAAGCAACTTGATTATGCAGTTTCCACGGGAGCTTTGTAGAAGCCAGGCTGCTCTCTCAGCTGGCTGTATATCAAGGCTGTTATTCCATAGCTTCTCTGACAACGAATCTCCGATGGAATCTGATATGTTCTTTCTTCTTCTTCTTCTTCTTCTTCTTCTTCTTCTTCTTCTTCTTCTTCTTCTTCTTCTTCTTCTTCTTCTTCTTCTTCTTCTTCTTCCTCTTCCTCTTCCTCTTCCTCTTCCTCTTCCTCTTCCTTCCCCTCTTCTCCTCTCTTCCCCTCCCCCTTTCCTCTCTCCCTCCCTGCTTTATGTTCACAATGAGATGAAGAAATGCCTTCCATGTGCTCCCACAGCCATGACGATGTCCAAATGCATGGAGCAAAACAACCACAGGCTGGTCTCCCTGATGGCTGTGAAGAAAACCTAGCCCTCCGTGAAGTTTTTGCTGCTAAGTATGTGGTCACATCAATAAGAAACTGACATATACAGCTGTCAGTGTCACAAAGAAATGTCTGAGTCTAGCATCCATTACTCAAATTATAGAAATGTCTGGTGTTGTTGTGGCAAGTATAATTGAATGTCTGTGCTTTCAGCATATTGATTATACACTAACTAACCAGCTTGGATTGTATTGCTTGTTAAGACAGTTAGTCATAGTAGAGACATAGAATAAATCTAACATAAACATTCACACTCATAACACCTTATACGAGAGATGTTCTTAAGAAAATTTCCTATGACCTTCATTCTCCTAACATCTGGACCTAAAAATAAAATCTACTTTTTAAAATATGTTTTTCATATGATGAGCATAAACATTAGAAATTTATGAACCACTGTCTTAGGTGTTAAAAATAAGGGCTTTATTGATATCCACTGGCTTTACAGTTTGGTGGATGTGGTGGTTTGAGTACACTTGGCCGAAGGAGTGGAACTATTTGGAGGTATGACCTTGTTGGAGGAAGTGTGTCATGTGAGTGTGGGCTTTAAGGCCATTATCCTAGCTGCCTGCAAGTCAGTCTTTTCCTGCTGCCTTCAGAACAAGATGGCGCACCCTGTCTGCCTGGACACTACCATCTTTGCCACCTTGATGATAATGAATGCTGCTATTCTTCCCAACACGATGATAAAGGACTGAACCTCTGAACCTGTGAGCCAGCCCCAGTTCAATGTTGTCCTTGTAAGAGTTGCCTTGGTCATGGTGTCTGTTCACAGTGGTAAACTCTAACTGAGACAGTGAGGTTGTTGACAGCTTTCATCCCCTAGCTGCTTGCATTGCACCTTCGATACTATGCCTGAGAGAGCTGGTCCTCGAGGCACAGGCGCTGATATCGGCTCCGTCTGGGTCCCTCCAAGTTTTGTGTCCAAAGGATGTGTTGTCTCTAACAATGGAGTCTTACTGTCAATTTGGGCGAGCAACAGGGGCAATGGCAGGAGCACATGTTGTTTTGGAGGTCTCTTAGACCCCCTGACCAACAACTCAAAGGGAGCTGTCTCTTGTCTGACAGTGGTTTTTATTAGATTGACTATGGCTCCTAGGGAAGAATTCATTCGCCCTGTGTGAGTTAAACTCAACTCAATTACAGATATAGTTTATAAAATTGTAGCCTAAAACGCAACTTGGTTATACAGAATGTTCTGTATGTTTTGGTAAATGTCAGATACTTCCATTAGCTGGTTGTATGTCAAGGATATAGGCTGTCACTTTATACCTTCTCTAAATATAAATATTAAATCTTTTTACATACTTTATATCACATATCTGTCAATATATTCCCAATGGTGCTATAATGACATTTATATCGTGGGGGTAATCAGTAGTTGTCTAAATGACCTTAAGGACTACTCAATAAGAGAGAACTCACAGTTGATACCATAAACCTAGCCAACAACCCATGACTGGAGAGGCCATCAACCCTAGAAGAAAACTATTACTGCCATTTTCATAAGTTGATACAGTTTCCAACTGTATTCCACTGGTCATCCTATAGATAAGCATAGTTCCCACTCCTTCATCAAAGAAGCTCTCTTTGCAGCAGAGACTATGACAGAGATCTACCACTGATCAAAATGCAGAAAGTGACAGTGGGGTACCCAGCCTGAACTGAGACATTCACAGCATTACTCCTGCTCGAACGGCTCCAGAAACATTGCAGAAGAGGAGGCAAAAAGGTAAGCCCTAGACAGACAAGACAACTGCTGTGAGATGACAGCATCTTCTAGATGGGACAAGGAGACAGGCAGTGCTGCCTATCAATTCTCAATAATGTGGTTTCCTGAGCAAGACTACATCAGTCAACATGACAACAAAGATGAGGAAAATGTCACAATGAGGCACCTCTACCCTAGGTAAAGAGCTACAACCATCACTGGCTTCCAATGAAGGGAGAAATCATTTCTCCACAGGAGAACACTCTAACAGGTTTTCCAATTCTGGGTGGTCCCTCCTAAACACACATAGGCAATACAAACTGGACACAGTAGATTCTAAATATACACATGTGCATGTGTGTGTGCGTGTGTGTGTGTGTGTGTGTGTGTGTGTGTGTGTAACAATGATAATTATAGAAGAATAGATAAATAATTCTCTCAAAGACAGAATTATGTAGGTGAACACCAGAGAAGTTGAAGAGACTGTGGAGAGATGAAGATGCTGGAAATACAGTGTACTTATCTATATAATTTTTTTTCAAAAAACTAAATTAAAATGAGAATAAGAGCTTTAGTGGAGGGAGAGAGGACTCGGTTGGTAAAGTTCTTGCCATGCAAGCACAAGAATCTGAGTTTGTTTGAGTCCCCAAAACCCACATAAAAACTAGATGTGGTGGCTCATGCTTGTAAGGTCACACTGGGGAAGAAGGCGAAGCAGATCTCTGGGCCTCACTGGCACCCAGCTAAGCATGCTCACATGCTTCAAGCCCATGGAGACCTTGTCTCAAAAATTAAGGTCAACAGCTCTTAAGGAACTGCACCTCAAAGTGGCCACTGGGCTCCAACATGCACATGCTCACATATGAGGAAGGGCTTTGGGACGTATGCAAACATGGAGGGAGGAAAGGGAAAGTGAACTTTGAGACAAACTGAATTATGTTAAAATCCTGACTCTTCCATTCTACAGCAATATATCCTTGAAAAAAAAAACCTCAACTCTGATTCAGTATCCTCACATATAAATGGTCGTAAAAACACATAACTTAGAGTGTTAGTGCAAGAATTAATTTGTCATGCAAGTTAAGTTCTTAACATAATGCTTTGTACAAATTATGACTTACATTTTTATGAAGTATTGCTTTCCCTTCCCATTGGAATGCAAATCTTGGACAAGGCTCTAATTTTTTATTATTCTTTTAAGCTGTAGTGCTCACCTCTGTATGAGGTATCTCCATTGTGGTCTGGGCAAAGAATAGTAGAATAAAACTAACATCTTCTTTATAAGAATAATACAGTTACAACTTCCTCTTTCTTTTTGTAGAACACATCAAAAGGTTGGTGCTATTTAATATTCATTAAAATAAAGGAATCTTATTTACATATACCATTGTAAAGTCAGGTCCATATGTTCTGTGCTGCTTTTCTGAAAGAAGTACTACTCTACTGAATTCCATATACAGTGCTGAATATAATATATGAAGATATTTTTGGACTGCTTGTCATAGCAACTGTCTGCTCTCTTCTGATTCCATGTCATGTGTAGATATGATTGGTACCCTTAGTATTTCCAGAGTTTGATCATACAAAATTTTCAACATACCAGGATGTCTCAACCAAGCTGATGTCATTAAGGGTTGTCATAGCAGAGGCTGATCTCTTCCCCTGTCATTCGACCATTCATCTCACACCTTTCCCAAGCTCAGAAGCAACAATATGACAAATTCCTTAATGCTCACAAAATTTTATTTATATATGCATAACAGAGTATCTTGGTATGTCAACTTTTACAGAAAAATGATAAGTTTGCTGTGACACCATTTGGTTTTTATCTAAGTTATTTGGGGACTAGGAAAGTTTATTTTTGTTATAAATAAGGAACAGGTTTTTCTCATGTCAACAATAAGAAAATAATTGGTGGTAAATTTTTAAAGCCCGCTTTTAACAAGGATTCGAAGTAGTGACCAGACACAGCCATCCAAAATGCCAAAGCCTGATTATTTAGTATGTTCTGCCACTGATACACAAGATAAGGAGGTGGCAGCACAATTCTAACATGGGAATGTATCATTTTTAGCTTCAATATTTGAAATCAAGGCCTTAATTTACTGGACTTTGGAATTTTATTTGGCTTTCCACTTATAAAGGTAAACTTCTATAAAAAGTGTTTAAGTTACAATGTCTTTATGTCATTTCCCCTTCATTTTACTCCCTCCAATCCCTCTCATGCACCCTCTAATCTGTCAACTTTATGGCCATTTTTCTAATTGTATATATATTGAATATGCATATATACTCATATATGCATATATGTTAATAAATATATAAACACAGCCTGCTCAATCTGTACATTGTTACTTGTATGTATATTGATTATTTCAGGGCTGATCATTTGGTACTGGATAATCAAACTTGGGTGCTCTTACCTGGGGAAGACTATGACTTCCTCTCTTACCACTCCTCAGTTTCCTGTAGTTCTTTGTCTAAGACTGAGGCCTCCAGAGCTCTCCCCCTTCCATGTTCATGAGTTTATTGGTATTGTCCTTGGTCCCGTCTTTTAGATGTTTAGACAGGCATAGTGATGAAACTTCACAGTTGTAACTTCTCTGTGTGTAGGAGACACAGTCTCACAACAAACTTCCCATTCCTCTGACTCCTACAATCTTTCTGCCTCCTTGCCCACAGGTCCACAGTGATCCTCAGTTGTAGGTGCGTTTTGATGTGTCAGTTGAGTCTGGACCATACGATCTTCTCTTAGTTTGGGTTTTACTTCTGTAAACAGACATCATGACCAAGGCAATTCTTAAAAGGACAACATTTAATTGGAGCTGGCTTAGAGGTTCTGAGGTTCAGTTCATTATCATCAAGGTGGGAGCATGGCAGCATCCAGGCAGGCATGGTGCAGGAGGAGCTGAGAGTTCTACATCTTCATCTGAAGGCTGCTAGGAGAAGACTGTCTTCCAGGCAGCTAGGATGATGGTCTTTTTTTTTTTTTTTTATTCGATATAATTTATTTACATTTCAAATTATTTCCCCTTTTCTAGCCCCCCACTCCCAGAAAGTCCTGTAAGCCCCCTTCTCTTCCCCTGTCCTCCCACCCACCCCTTCCCACTTCCCCGTTCTGGTTTTGTCGAATACTGCTTCACTGAGTCTTTCCAGAACCAGGGGCCACTCCTCCTTTCTTCTTGTATCTCATTTGATGTGTGGATTATGTTTTGGGTATTCCAGTTTTCTAGGTTAATATCCACTTATTAGTGAGTGTATACCATGATTCACCTTTTGAGTCTGGGTTACCTCACTTAGTATGATGTTCTCTAGCTCCATCCATTTGCCTAAGAATTTCATGAATTCATTGTTTCTAATGGCTGAATAGTACTCCATTGTGTAGATATACCACATTTTTTGCATCCACTCTTCTGTTGAGGGATACCTGGGTTCTTTCCAGCATCTGGCAATTATAAATAGGGCTGCTATGAACATAGTAGAGCATGTATCCTTATTACATGGTGGGGAATCCTCTGGGTATATGCCCAGGAGTGGTATAGCAGAATCTTCTGGAAGTGAGGTGCCCAGTTTTCGGAGGAACCGCCAGATTGCTTTCCAGAGTGGTTGTACCAATTTGCAACCCCACCAGCAGTGGAGGAGTGTTCCTCTTTTTCCACACCCTCTCCAACACCTGCTGTCTCCTGAATTTTTAATCTTAGCCATTCTGACTGGTGTAAGATAAAATCTCAGGGTTGTTTTGATTTGCATTTCCCTAATGACTAATGAAGTTGAGCATTTTTTAAGATGCTTCTCCGCCATCCGAAGTTCTTCAGGTGAGAATTCTTTGTTTAACTCTGTACCCCATTTTTAATAGGGTTGTTTGGTTTTCTGGAGTCTAACTTCTTGAGTTCTTTATATATATTGGATATTAGCCCTCTATCTGATGTAGGATTGGTGAAGATCTTTTCCCAATGTGTTGGTTGCCGATTTGTCCTCTGGATGGTGTCCTTTGCCTTACAGAAAGTTTGTAATTTTATGAGGTCCCATTTGTCAATTCTTGCTCTTAGAGCATACGCTATTGGTGTTCTGTTCAGAAACTTTCTCCCTGTACCAATGTCCTCAAGGGTCTTCCCCAGTTTCTTTTCTATTAGCTTCAGAGTGTCTGGCTTTATGTGGAGGTCCTTGATCCATTTGGATTTGAGCTTAGTACAAGGAGACAAGAATGGATCAATTCGCATTCTTCTGCATGCTGCCCTCCAGTTGAACCAGCACCATTTGTTGAAAAGGCTATCTTTTTTCCATTGGATGTTTTCAGCCTCTTTGTCGAGGATCAAGTGGCCATAGGTGTGTGGGTTCATTTCTGGATCTTCAATCCTGTTCCATTGATCCTCCTGCCTGTCACTGTACCAATACCATGCAGTTTTTAACACTATTGCTCTGTAGTATTGCTTGAGGTCAGGGATACTGATTCCCCCAGATTTTCTTTTGTTGCTGAGAATAGTTTTAGCTATCCTGGGTTTTTTGTTGTTCCAGATGAATTTGATAATTGCTCTTTCTAACTCTGTGAAGAATTGAGTTGGGATTTTGATGGGTATTGCATTGAATCTGTATATTGCTTTTGGAAAAATGGCCATTTTAACTATATTGATTCTACCAATCCATGAGCATGGGAGGTTTTCCCATTTCTTGAGGTCTTCTTCCATTTCCTTCTTCAGAGTCTTGAAGTTCTTGTCATACAGATCTTTCACATGTTTGGTAAGAGTCATCCCAAGATACTTTATACTGTTTGTGGCTATTGTGAAGGGGGTCATTTCCCTAATTTCTTTCTCAGCCTGCTTATCCTTTGAGTATAGGAAGGCCACTGATTTGCTTGTGTTGATTTTATAACCTGCCACTTTGCTGAAGTTGTTTATCAGCTGTAGGAGCTCTCTAGTGGAGTTCTTTGGGTCACTTAGGTAGACGATCATGTCGTCTGCAAATAATGATAGTTTGACTTCTTCCTTTCCAATTTGTATCCCTTTGACCTCCTTATGTTGTCGAATTGCCCAAGCTAGTACCTCAAGTACAATATTGAAAAGATAAGGAGAAAGGGGGCAGCCTTGTCTAGTCCCTGATTTCAGTGGGATTGCTTCAAGTTTCTCTCCATTTAGTTTGATGCTGGCTACCGGTTTGCTGTATATTGCTTTTACTATGTTTAGGTATGGGCCTTGAATTCCTGTTCTCTCCAAGACTTTAAGCATGAAAGGATGCTGAATTTTGTCAAATGCTTTTTCAGCATCCAATGAAATGACCATGTGGTTTTGTTCTTTGAGTTTGTTTATGTAGTGGATTGCATTGATGGATTTCCGTATATTGAACCAACCCTGCATTCCCGGGATAAAGCCTACTTGATCATGGTGGATGATCGTTTTGATGTGTTCTTGGATTCGGTTGGCAAGAATTTTATTGAGTATTTTTGCATCGATGTCTTAAAACCCACACCAACAGTGACACACCTACTTTAACAGGGTCACACCTTCTAATAGTGCCACTCCCTGGGCCAAGCATACACAAACCATCACAGATTCCTTATTCTCTGCATTTTAATCAATTATGGTTTTCTGTAATACTCTATCTATTCCAAAATTTATTTGAAGAAGGATAAGAACTACACTTACCTGTGAATATAAAGATAAATACTGAGAATATTGTTAGGAATGATTATGATTTGGTAACATGGCAGTTGTAGATTCTCCTCTATCTCCAATAGGGTTTTATTGCTAGGAAGAGTCTCCATGAACATGTCAACTCTTACAAAGGAAAACATTTAACTGATGATGGCTTACATTTTCACTGTGTTAGACCATTACTGTCATGTTGAGAAGCATAGCAGGATGCAGGTAGACAAGGTTATGGAGAAGAACCCAAGAGTTCTTCTACCTCTGACTCCGCAAGAGACTGTTTATTTTTTTCTTTTTCATTTTTATTAGGTATTTTCTTTATTTACACTTCAAAAGTTGTCCCCTTTCCTGGTTCCCCCTTCCCCAAAATCCCGTAAACCATCTCCCCTTCCCCAATTTCTTATACAATGGGCATAACTTGAGCATATATGAGACCTCAAAGCTCACCTCCATAGTGACACACTTCCTGCAATAGGGCCATACCTTGTAACAGTGCCACTCCATACTGCCAAGAAGTCAAACACATGAGTCTGTGGGGACCATACCTATTCAAACCACCACATCCTCCAAAATCCATGACTTCCCTAGCCCTGGGTGGTTGGCTGGGTTTCTGGTACCAGGTTTGATTTTTCCTCTTGTGAAGCAGCTCTGACTTCCAAGGGAGGGAATCTATATAAACTACCAAAACCACCATGGCACAACAATCCTAAACGTGCAATTGTGGTATGCATACCTTTATAATCTAAAGCTCTCTAATTCATCTTTTTTGTCCTTTTGCCACAATAATATGACAATCTCTCAGTTCTCATTTTCACCTATTGCCATATTCAAGATGGTTGAGGCACCTCAGGGATGTGATCTGTGAGTCTTGTTGGTGCCACGAGGCACAACTCATCTGGGTATAGAAATGTTAAGCATCTTGTTTCAGAAAAGACAAATGTGCTGCTGCTAGACTTTTAAGCATTTATGACTTCTAATTAAGTTTTTGAAACTTTTTTTAGCCATATTCAATTAAATGATTGGTTTCTATGGTGGCTTGAATGAGACATGCCACCCATAGGCTCATGTATTTGAACAATTGATCCCTAGTTGATGGTGTCACTTGGGAAGGTGAAGAAACTTCTAGGGTGTGGAGTCTTGCCAAGAGCTGTCACTGGGGCAGGCTTTAATAGTTTGTAGCCTCACCCCACTTCAGTTCGCTAATTATTTATGCAGTTTATTTATGATGTGATCTCTCAGCTTCCTGCTCTGGCCACCTGCTGCCGTGCCTCTACTACCATCATGAAATCTCCCTCCAGAACATGATTTTCTTAAAAAACCTTGACTGTCTCTCTGCAATGCCCTCTCGACTGATGCAGTATGCCAAAGGTGATGTCATGTAGCCTCCATGCTACGTTATAGAAATGTCACACACTCCCACTCCGGGCTCTTGATGGACTCAATCTTAGAATTCAGCTTCTCGGCTGAATAAAATGCATGCTTCAAGGATGATAGAAGTTTTAGCCAGTGATGGATCCATTGACTGGGTTGGCTGCATTCTGCCTCATGACTTGATTGTACTCTTTGTAGACATCCATATATGGTGGGTAGGTGAGACCATTTTCATTATGGAGGGCTTTGGTTTCTATACAAAGGAGGAGTTCAGCCCTTAGCACATGCTTCAACAACTACCAGGCATATGAATGAGGAAATTCAGATGGTTTTATCCCAAAGCACCTGCAGCCTTCAAGTCTTAAGTAGCTGAGGCTAGACATCATGGAGACAAAAGTTGCCTCTACTGTGCTCTGTTTGAATTAATGACTCAAAAATCCACAAGCATAATAAAGTAGCTATTTTATACCACTATCTATTCTGTCACACAGCAATCAAGACTAAAACAAACTCCTTTTTAAAATAAGCACATATCAAATAGGGTGCTAGGACATGGCTCAGTCAGTAATGTGCTTGCTGGGCAAGATTCGAGACCTGAGTTAACTCTTAACTGTCTGGGGATGTATGTACTTAAAATCCCAATTCTGGGGAAACAAAAGGATTTCAGGCTTGCTACCTAGCTACTCTAGTTAAACTGGTGGACTTCAGTGGTGGTGGGGGCATAGAGATGAAGCAGTAGACAATGGTATGGGATCTGAGTTTGAATACCAATACCCAGGGAAAGATCTAGATGTATGAGAACAACCAGTAATACTAGAAGTCAGGCACAGGATGATTCTTTGAGTTTGCTGGTCAGTCAGTCCACCCAAATCAGTGAGCTCCAGGTTCAGTGAAACATCCTGCCTAAAAATATTAGGTGTAGAATAATCTAGAAAGATACTTAACATTGTCCTCTAGCCTCCATATACATGCGTACACATGTGTGTACATACCTACAGTGTGCATGTACATATACACACCAGCAACTATACCTTGTACCAAAATGAATTCCAAGAAAGACCTGTGTCATGTCTTTTTTTTTAATTTTTTTTATTCGATATAATTTATTTACATTTCAAATTATTTCCCTTTTCTAGTCCCCCACTCCCCGAAAATCCCGTAAGCCCCCTTCTCTTCCCCTGTCCTCCCACCCACCCCTTCCTACTTCCCTGTTCTGGTTTTGCCGAATACTGCTTCACTGAGTCTTTCCAGAACCAGGGGCCACTCCTCCTTTCTTCTTGTACCTCATTTCATGTGTGGATTATGTTTGTGTTGAATTCTCTCTAATTTAGTACAATCCAAGCATAGATTTAGAAAGTTCATTTCAAGTTTACTCCAAAAATTATTGGTATTGAACCACATTTCCAAAACATACCAGAGTTGGTTGAACATTTTAAAAATACCAATTTCAATCTGAAATGGATGAAGAATGAAAGAAGAAATTTGACCAAGATCACAGTAAAGACATGATCTTTTTTTTTAATTTTTTTATTTGGTATATTCTTTATTTACATTTCAAATGATTTCCCCTTTTCTGGCTCCCCACTCCCCGAAAGTCCCATAAGCCCTCTTCCCTCCACCTGTTCCCCCATCTACTCCTTCCCACTTCCCTGTTCTGGTATTCCCCTATACTGCTGCACTGAGTCTTTCCAGAACCAAGGGCCACTCCTCCGTTCTTCTTGGACATCATTTAATATGTGGATTATGTCTTGGGTATTCAAAGATTCTAGGTTAATATCCACTTATCATTGAGTGCATACCATAATTGATCTTTTGAGGCTGGGTTGCCTCACTTAGTATGATGTTATCCAGCTCCATCCATTTGTCTAAGAATTTCATAAATTCATTGTTTCTAATGGCTGAATAGTACTCCATCGTGTAAATATACTACATTTTTTGTATCCATTCATCCATTGAGGGACACCTGGGTTATTTCCAGCTTCTGGCTACTACAAATAGGGTTGCTAAGAACATAGTGGAGCATGTGTCCTTATTACATGCTGGGGAATCCTCTGGGTATATGCCCAGGAGTGATATAACAGGGTCCTCCAGAAGTGTCATGCCCAGTTTTCTGAGGAACCGCCAGACTGATTTCCAAAGTGGTTGCACCATCTTGCAATTCCACCAGCAGTGGAGGAATGTTCCTCTTTCTCCACATCTTCGCCAATACCTGCTGTCTCCTGAGTTTTTGACCTTAGCCATTCTGACTGGTGTAAGGTGAAATCAAAAACTTCAGATCTCTGAAGAAGGAAATCAAAGAAGATCTCAGAAGATGGAAAAATCTTCCATGCTCGTGGATTGGCAGAATTAATATAGTTAAAATGGCCATCTTGCCAAAGGCAATCTACAGATTCAATGCAATCCCCATCAAAATCCCAACTCAGTTCTACATAGAGCTAGAAAGAGCAATTCTCAAATTCATCTGGAATAACAAAAAACCCAGGATAGTTAAAACTATTCTCAGCAGTAAAAGAACTTCTGGGAGATTCAGTATCCCAGACCTCAAACTCTACTACAGAGCAATAGTGATAAAAACTGTATGGTATCGGTACAATGTCAGGCAAGCGGATCAATGGAATAGGATTGAAGACCCAGAAATGAACCAACACACCTATGGTCACTTGGTCTTCGACAAAAGAGCTGAAAGCATCCAGTGGAAAAAAGATAGTCTTTTCAACAAATGGTACTGGTTCAGTTGGAGGTCAGCATGCAGAAGAATGCAAATTGATCCATTCTAATCTCCTTGTACTAAGCTCAACTCCAAATGGATCAAGGACCTCTACATAAAACCTGACACACTGAAACTAATAGAAAAGAAACTGGGGAAGACCCTTGAGGACATGGGCACAGGGGGAAAGTTCCTGAATAGAACACCAATAGCTTATGCTCTAAGATCAAGGATAGACAAATGGGACCTCATAAAACTACAAAGTTTCTGTAAGGCAAAGGACACTGTCAAAAGGACAAAACATCAACCAACAGACTGGGAAAGGATCTTCACCAACCCTAAATCTGACAGAGGGCTAATATCTAATATATACAAAAAACTCAAGAAGGTAGAACCAAGAGAACCAAATAACCCCATTAAAAATGGGGAACAGAGCTAAACAAAGAATTTTCACATGAAGAACTTCAGAGGGCTGAGAAGCACCTTAAGAAATGTTCGACATCATTAATCATTAGGGAAATGCAAATCAAGACATGATCTTTATTGTCCAGCTGACCCCTACATCTTGGGCATGCTCTTGATTTCTCATTACTTGTCGAGGAGGGAACTGTCCAGCAATTCTGCTTCCTGAATGAAAGGAACTCCACGTTCATCCTACAGCATGTGCTAAGGGCTGAACTCCTCCCTTGTATAGAAATCGAAGCCCTCCATAATGAAAATGGTCTCACTTACACACTATATATAAATGTCTACTAATAGTACAAACAAGTCATAAGACAGAATGCCGTCAACCCAGTCAATGGATCCATCACTGACTAAAATTTCTATATGCTTTGAAGCATACAGAACTTCTCATTTATCCTTTTAGCATCTCTTCCTGTTGTTGATTTTTTAAAAAGAAAAGGAAAGTGGACCTTAAGATGTATCACACTGTGCGGGTTCATCATGAAAGCAGAGTGTACTCCCTAACAGAAAATGCCCCAAGTGAAAGACAAAAAATGTCTTCCACATCCGGGAAGACATTTTCCCTTCACTACCATCCACATTCCCTTCACTATGGAATTAATTTGAAATTTTCTTTACAGATAATTCACAGTTGAATTTTTATGCTAAAATATTCTCCTGAAATTTAGTTACTAAAAGTCACTCGGCTAGAATAAGGAATCCTAATTTTGGCCCCAGCATTGTAACCTCAGTAGCCAGGAGCTAGACAGATGCCTGTGGGATGATCTGTGCTTCAGATGGTTTTGAATATTTAAACTCAGGTGTGTAGATGTAATAAAGCTTATTTTTATTAACTTCAAGCAAGATCTTTTTAATAAAGCATATTAAGGAAACGGGATGCCAGTATAGATAACTACCCAGTAACAAAGGAATGCTGGGTGCTAGGGAGCACACTGTGAATGCACTGAAGGGACAGGTAAAGTGTACTATGCAGGGCCTGCTTCTTATTTAACACCTTGGGAGTGCTGCAGTTTTCATCATATTTTTATCTCTACTAAACTGTTCTGCAGACTACATTCCTACAATAACATACTTTAAAGACCAGAGTAAGTTTCTATTTTCTACCAAGAAACATCTCTGTTCTTTTTCCTTCTATAAGCATTTTTTGCCCTCCAGAACCATACATGGTTCATATCTGTTCATATAAAGAACACTCGAGTTTGACGTTGACACCAGCCCAGTAGAGATACTATGCCGATTCCCTGCATCCCTTTGGATTCCAAGTATGCACTTTGGGATGATCAAGTAGTTACCATGGTGACATAAAGTAGGGTTCACATCTTACTAAGGTCATGTCATTCTTTCCCACAGTGCAGACCTCGTATTCTAAGACTAATCCAGTATCTAAAAATATACCCGAGACAGTTCATGCTGCCATTTATGGCAAAATATGATTGAGTCAGTTAACTAATTTCCCTGTAGCATAAAAAAAAAAAAGAGTCCTTGGTTGGCAAACTAGGAGATCTGAGATTTAGGAGAACAAAAATGAGAAAGAGAAAGGGAAACACTTCCTGTTTAGTAGACTGATTTCTGAGTCTGAGAAAAATAACAGGAGTGGAGAATGAAGTCCAACAAAAAAGCATTCTATAAAAGTCAGGAGAGAGGCTGGTGACGCGACTGAACTTGTTCCTGCGCTGCATACACACATGCGCTGACAAGCAGGCACAGAAGCATCCCTCCGACTGGAACTTCCTGAAATCGGTTAGCTCCTGCTTCACTGTGGCTTTGCAACTGCATGAGACATAGAACTGCCGGTAACCTCAAACAGAGTGTGTCTGGCTTATCTGTGCCTGTGCTCCCGGCTCGCTCTGCACCTGGTCACCCTAGTTCAGTGGAAGAGACCTGCTCAGTGTTTCTCCCTCGGGCCCGCTTTGAAGTTTACAACAAGAGTCTTTGATTTGATCTTTAGACTTTAGGCAAATTCAGACAAATTCTGAATACCAAAAATGGCAAGTAGAGAGACATAATGTTATAAAAAAAATTCTTAGCAGGGGATGGGCCTGCTACTGCATATGTGGTCTGGTTATATAAACTAGCTTGGCAAAGAGAAACTTTACAGTAGGGCCACACTACTTTATTACTGGGTGTCTCAAGCTTGACTACAATATGTACTGCGTTTTTTAGCTAAACCCCTCAGACATCCAACCACCAGTTTCCTCACATTCGCATTCTGGGAGTGAACAAAAATTACTTGTCTCTCAGCTTCACTGCACACGGGGAGGATGTCTATCTAGTTCTATGGCCTTCCTTTCAAGCATTGGCCATTCATTTCGAGGTAATGACATTTACCCAGATTCTCATTGCCAAAGATCTCTCTCCTCCCCTTTTGATATATAACCTGGTTCTAATCTCCCTGACTCCCTATAATGTTTAAAGTTTTTTTTCAAGAGGTTCTGTAGACATAGGCTAAGATTGACTCATAAGAAAGCCTAGACAAAAGGTTAATATATATATATATACACACACACACACACACACACACACACAGGCATGGGGGATAAGATTTGCCTGTGGACACATTTGACAATTCAGAGCTTTTATTCTGTGCATAAGCCTGACTTGATGATCTAGAAATAAACAAGAGAGACTCCTTTGGCCAATTCTAGAAGAAGGGATTGGTGTGGGACTGCTATTATGAAGTAACTAAAAAGGAGGATTTAACAGCCTTGAAATAAAGATAGCAAGCTCATTTAAGTACATAGCAATGCACATATAATCTATCTTCCTCAAAATAGTATGTACCCTGAAATGTCTCACAGAACAGAAAGTTGGATTGGGATCTATCTAAGCTTACCAAATGTGAACAATCATAATAAACATGAATGATAAGGAAATGTGTTCTCAAAATCATCATCTCCAGGAGAGAAGCTTTTGGGTGCAAAACTGCAGCAGGAAAGCTAGATGTCAGGAAACTGGGGACCCCTGTGTGGGAGACCAGGACACAGCCCAAGGTTGTACTATAAATCTCTATGGAAGAACACCAATGTTTAAAGATCCCAAAGCTGTGTCTGTAGTCATGGACAAAGTCGGGAAGTACAGCTGTCTTCATTTAGTAGAGCCCCTCCAACCAAGGTACAGGTCAAACAGGGAGCAGGGGATGCCACAGAGAGCTAGGGCAGCTCTCTCAGGAACCTGACCCTGAAAGCGGGTCTGTGTAAGCACTGCTGCTCTCTTTCCCAAGGTGTTGTCCACAAAGGCTGAGCAGATACGCCTGAGAATTTCTACTACCCTTCATTTATCCAGGGATGATAGTCAGCTTCCTTATCTTTACCTAGACCTGACTCAAAGCAGTTGATAAGAGGGTTAAAACTGGAGGAGATAAATTATTTAGAGCGCCAATTTACAGCACCAATTTACAATGCTTTATTCTCTACACAAAACAAAAAATCTAATGTTATTAGTTCTAGGTTTTTGCACTATAGTGATGGAATTCCTTTCCTTGAATTATTTCTAAAGGCTGAAAACCACCCCATCATATCAGCAATGTTAAATGAAGAAAGGTTCATCCTTTGGCAAGTTCTGTCTTCCAAGTCAGAGTGTACAAACATGTAAGTGGAAACAAAGTCTTAATCACAACTGGTGTTTCCTTGTGTAAACCCCTGAGAGGTAAGAGGTAGACATTTTGTTTTCTGTTGCCTAGAAACAGTAATAGCAAGTAGCTTGTCATGAAGAAAGATATCGAATGTGAAGATGAACTGGACATGGTGGCACTTGCCTTTAATCCCTGAACTGGGGAAACAGAGTCAGGCAGAACACTGTGAGTCCAAGGCCAGCCAGAACTGGAGACTGCCTTTACAAAAAGAAAAGGGTGTGACGTTGCCAGTCATTGCTTCTTGTCTCTTCCTGTATTGTTAATGATCTGAATTACCACGCTAGAGTGCAGAAGCCTAAACCTTGGTATACCAGGCTGACCTACAGGAGTTTATTAACTCCATACAGGTTCAGACAGAAGGATTTATATGAACCAGTAAGAGGTTTGGATTCCTTGGATGAGATTGCCCACTCTTAGCTTTCAATTATGGGTGGAGTAATGACTGGGTGAACTAATTCACTAGAGTGCGCTGGGGTTTCTCCAGCTGTGAAGCAGAGATTGGCAGCATTGCCAAGTCCAGCACGGGCTTCCCTCCATCCACCACCCAGGCTCCCAGGAGGAGCTTGGGAGCTTTGATCAAACTCCGCACCAACGTCACGTGTGAGAGAAACTGAGTTCATAATGAATCTGTTTCTGATTTGACTTCAGCAAATTCACAGGGAAAAAGCAGTTTAGAATTACAGTTATTATACAAGATGATATGTTTGTATGTGACAAAGTCACTTAAACTTCAAATCTAAGTATTTCCAGTTGATTCTTATGAATCTGAGTGAGAACATGTCCTCTAGATGACTTCAGATAGGTTACTTAATCTTATCCCTTTAATTTCTAGATAGGTAAAGTGTAGTTAATAATACATATTTTATAAAGTTATTTGGGTGATAAATGAATTCATATATACCTAAATATTATATACTTATATACTATTATATATAATAGCATAATATTATATACTTATATACTAATATACCTATATATTATATACTTATATAATATTTATATACATATAATATATTGTGTATATGTGTTTATATAAACATAATAATTTAATAAATATTACTTTAATTTGTCATGAAATTTTGGTCATAGCACTCTGGAAAATAGGCACACGAGGATGTTAGGGTGGTAAAAGGGCAAGGGTGAGGCCTTGTTAATGGTTTCATTACCCTGAAGTGGAGATCTGGTGATGGTGCTGAGGGCTGCTGTTGCCATGGTGGTGGAATATGGATCTGTGCAGAAGTCAGTCGTAAAATGAGGCCTGACAGTATCATGATTCTTAGTGAGAGGCCAGGTGCATCTTGTTGCTGGAAGTTCCCTGCTTCCATTTGAGTGGCAGGTGCTCTCTGAAGGACCAAAAAGAAACATCCCTTAACACTGTCAGCAAATCTTTTCATCCTGCAAAACAAGATGGACCATGCTGGCTTCGCAGCTGTTGAGATCCAAAGTTAAGTTCTAAGTCTTAATTACCATGCCTAAGCAACCCATAAAATAAAACTGCCTCTAACCTGTAAGCCCCCTTGCCCAAGAACAGATACTTCCTGAAATGGGGGAGGCTACTGTCTATGGAAGATAACAAGGCACGTGCTTCCACGCCCCAAAACAAGCTTGTTTGACCCAACTGCACCAAATGTGCTTGATCACATAAAGGTGGGAGGTATATAAGTAGGAAATACTTCAGGATGGATTCTCACCCCACCTGGAAGTACTCAGGCAGGAAGTATATCAAGATACGTGTTTGCCTCTGACTGGACCGGTAGGAAGTACATACATAGCATTACTGGTTTGTCTTATAAGCTTCTTCAAAACGTGGCCATCTTCTAGGAATCCTGGGCTGGTCTTGTCCAGTGTCCATAATCATGGCGAGTATTTCATTAAAGCTTGCTTCATTTTTGACTCAAAAATTGTGGTCTTCTTCCCAGCTAGCGGTTTTAACACCGTGAGCAGCGTCAGTCCAAGGCAGAAAATGTAGCCCAGGTTATCCCTCCCTGAAGCCCCCCCCCCCGACATATATATAAATATATCCCAGATGTATAAAACAGGGTAATCCATGAAAAGCAGTCCAGCTTTTGTCTAGCAAACACGGAGCCATTACCTCCTGTGGTGACCTCACATTGACGGAAGGAACCTGCTGGCCTCTGTTGACTCCTCAAAGCAGATTTCCACTGAGAAGGTAACAAAGGTTCTTGGGATGTCGAAACAAGGCAGTCACAGGACAAATCGATACCATCAACTAGGTACCTTTTAAGACCTTAAAAGAAAATTTAAAGGCTACACGTGCTGGAAACATCCTGTATGTGGGAGGGAGGAAGGTAAAGATTGCTTATGGAAAGGAGACTCAAACCTCAAAGAAGATACCATCTGGAAACGCCATGTGGGTGTCTGGGGGCAGACTAGGGAGATGGAACCGAGGATGGAGACTCAGAGTGAGCCAGGAAGGACTGAGTGAAGGTTTGTCCAACAACAACAACAAAAAAAAAAATCAGAATGAGTGGAGCAGCTGAGGGCTCCATCTTAGATCTGAGGCTAGCCCTGAGACACACTGAGACCTGAGGCTAGCCCTGGGACATGCTGAAGCTGTCATGGTGACCACAGCGGGAATTCCAGGAATGCAAAAGACCCAGCTGTTCTCTAATACCTGTGAAAGCTCCCATCCAAAAAAGCACACTGTGACCTTCGCCTTTAAAGGCCTTTAAGCTGGGCCTCAGGCCCAGATCAGAACTTGGGAACCGAGGACAGCTGCAACCTAAATAAAAGACTGGCTAATTGCCAACTGGCTAGAGTCCAGCGGTCTCTAGATGTTTTCAAATTCCATAACACAAGTTCATTCCTCTCTCCTTTAAGAAACAATTTGTGGATCTCAATTTCTGCTCTTCTGTCCCTCACGGCTTTTCAGTATGATCAGCAAACAGTGTAAGAGTGGGAACCACATTTTCTAAGGCAGGTGATTTGAGAGCCTGCACAGTGAGCAGTACAGTCACACTGGCCGCTGCGTGTTCAAGACGTCCCTTGTTTAGAGAAGACTGGAAATTGTCACGAAGAGGAATTTTAAAAGCTTGCCTCCTGTTCTTTAAAGATCACAGAGTCATTGATAACCCGATGAAGACAGTGTAGGGAGTTGACTGTGGCCTCGTTTTGCAAAGGAGGAGAAGGAAGTCCCTGGAGCATAAGCAACCCCAGGGTTTTGCTGACAGAATCTGGACCAAATTCCTGCCTTACTCACTTGTATTAACTGAACGTTTTTTTGTCTTGGGGCACATGGGAAAGTCAACAATTTAGGTTTGTCACCTCCGAATGCATATGCATATGAAATTCATATTTCTAAATTTAAATGTAAGCATCCCAGTTTTTGTCGGTGAACACAGCTGTAACTTCACAGCTTGCAAAAGACAGGTGGATGTGAATGATGCACACACGTGAAAGGTGCAGCTACATGAATACCAGAGTCTGTGTTAGCACAGCAACACCTGGATTCACTCCGACGGCTTGGTTTAGTCAGCAGGCATGTACGGAACTCTTATTACATTCTGGATGCCACTGTGCTGGAGACTTGAAAAGAGTTCATAAAACACACATAAGGAAAAAAATGCTTCAAGCTTTACCCCTGTAAGATGCCTTCCTTCCTGAGAGAGAGGCAGATCCTAAAAGAGACATGACACACACACACAGAGAGAGAGAGAGAGAGAGAGAGAGAGAGACAGAGACAGAGACAGAGACAGAGAGACAGAGAGAGAGAGAGAGTCAGAGAGAGAGACAGAGAGAGAGAAGCAGCTGGGCAGAAGAGAGAGCAAGTTGGGACAAAGCAGGGGAGAGGAAAGAGAAATTCCCAACTCATATGAGAACTGTTCCTTACACAATTCCACATATGAGAACCCCAACAAATAAACACTGCAAATGGTAGAAGGGCCACATGACATTGTCATCCATCCAAGACAAACTGAGCCTCAAGACTGCAAACTAAACATTCACCATTTACATTCTCTGAGGAATGGCTGGAATTGATGGCATTGCCCTGGCCAAAGAATAATAATGAATAATAATGACAATAATAATAATAATAATAATAATAATAATGAAATCTTATATATGATGTCTCCTTACCAGGCTTGTAAGCAAATTCTAAATGTAGTATCACCCCAAGGGTCTATTAAAGATCCTAAAAAACAACCGTGAAGCCAGGGTATGGCTCAGGGGTAGACAGTTCTCCTAAGAGATCAGCCCTAAGGGAATCTTTATCCTCCTCAGCTGGGATGCTCTGCATTCCAAAAGGACAGGTGGGTAAAGTTATCATCCTGCCCTCCCTTGTGGTCTCATCACTGGGATGACAAAACAAATGGATTTGAAAGGCAATGGGGAAAGGGTCTAATCAGATTTCTATAATAAATGCTGGCAGGAAACAGTGATGGGGAAAAGCGAATGACATGGTTCTGGAAGAAGGCAGCCCCAGCTCCCTGCGGAGGACACCAGAACCATCAGGCCACAGACAACGTTTGCCCAAGACACCTGGAATCACCTCTGTTCCTGGGCCTCATCAATTTCCACCTGCTACAGGAGACAGGATGGAATCACGCAGACAGGAAGAGATTCCACCACGGCCCTAGAATCAAGGTGAGATGAATGACCAGCAGCAGAGATTGCAGTTTGGAATGAAAACCTAATACTTGAAGCTCTTGGTTCAAAAAACCCAAAAATATCTCAGAAAGAACTGCAAGAAGAATCCTGAATTGAAGAAATGAAATTCCACTATTATACAAAATGCTACTGGAATCAATTCTCAGAAAAGGCTAATAGGACATTCTTCATGCTACAGTGTCAGTCTGATAAATAAGCAGGTTATGGTGCTTGCTACCAAGCCTGGGGGCCTGAGCTCAAGCCCTGAGACCTGCAAGGTATAAGGAGAAAAGAGATTCTCTCAAGTTGTCCACTGATCTTCCCCCCACATACACCATGGCATGTCCACACCCCACCAGCATTGCTGCAGAAATACGTGTATTCTTGTTCCTTTCCAAATTAAGAGATAGTTTCCTTCTTGTGTGGAACCATTCTGGCATTGAGGTTTGGAGGTTAACAGAATGTCAACTGAACCCAGGAACTACTATGTGACTGTTCCATCGCCGTGGTCTAGCCTGGGCCTAATGAAAAGGTTAAGAGACTAGAGATGCCTGAGCCGTGAAAACTAAATCCAATGGGCAGTAGGCCAAGTTATTGATATGTTATAGTCTAGGAAGTAAATTTGATATATCTATTCTATCTGTAATGCTGAGTAGAATCTGACCCAAGAGTTAAGACATCAAAGAGTGTAGATACAGATAGTGAGCCTTGTATCTTAGTGTCTCAGGCTTAAGTGAGAAGTAGGCATTCTTAGCAAAATAAAGATGCCCTAAAGTCTCTGAAAAGTAGCCTAGGAAACTGTTACAAAACACACGTCAGGAGCTAATGAGAAAGTAGTCAGGTATGGTCCGGCTGTATGACCTCTGTAGTCTGCAGCTTATAGGCTAACAGATCTAGTGAAGCTGGAAGACTTATTTTGTTTTGTTTTGTTTTGTTTTTTACATCAGGATAGAGGTTTATTATGAAGAGAGCATGATTCTGCCAATACCTGTGTTGACGCTGAGCACTTATCAGGGTCGTTTCATGTGACAGGCTCCTTCTCGGTAATAATGTTCCCTTGCCCCTTTAAAAGAATATTGCTTGTTTGCTTATTTGCTGACAATTTCATACACGTATGCAATGTATCCTGATCAAAGCCAGCATAGCCCTTCCTTCTCCTTCCTCTCTGAGCCTGCTCGGGGCTGCCTTCTCCCATCTTCATGTCTTCTTAGCCCACTGGGTCCATCTTGTGCTGCCTTGAGTGGACATGGCTGTGAGACCATCCACTAGAACACTGGCAACCTACCAGCAGACAATTCCTGAAGAAAAATGGGTCCTCAGCCAGGGGTGCGCCTCATGATCACCCTTCTCGCCGTGCTAGAATTTTAACTGCCTTGATTTTGTGCAGTAATCACAGCCTTTGTGAAGTCATGGGTCGTGTCCAGCCATGTCGTGTCCAGCAGGCAGCCTCTCACAGCGCTCCCCTTGCCCATCTGCCACCTCTTAAGATCTTTCCATTTGGTCTCCCAAGATGATCACTGAGTTCCCTGGGAAGGATGATACGCCAGTTCCACTTACTGCTCACCGCTCAACAGTCACTTATTCTCAGCTTTCTGACCAGTTCTGAGGCTCCGCATGGACCACTGCCCACTGTGAAAAGAACCTTCTCTGGCCAAGGTTGAGGGCAGCACTAATCTCTGGCTATAAACATAAATCCTTAAAAGGCAGTTTGGCAACATGTCCATTTAGTAAAACAGCAGTAGTAGGTCATACCCTAAGGCCTGTGGCCTCTCCAGTCATGGTCTTTGAACAAAGTTTGTGGTACCAAGCACGAGTTTCCTCCTATGGAGGAAGTCATAGATCAGAAAGCCAATAGTTACCCCTCATAACAGTCATACTACTGTTATACTGATGGGCACATCTTGCCCAGCACATCTTGTGGTAACATGTAGGGATGTAGGTAGAAGGCCATTGTTTCTTCTCCCAAAAGGCTTTGAAGCACCTTCTGGCACTATGAAAACTAGCTGGGAGGGGCAAGGTTCCCAGGACAGTTCCAGCTTGATTACTCTATGTCCTACAGCCAACGTGAGTTGTGCCCTCAGTCATGGGGTCTTACCATCTAGTTTTGAGCGACCAAGAGCAATGGCAAAAGCTTTTGTTTGGGGAGGAAGGGACTGGAGCCTTCCTGACTAATAGGGAGTTGTCTCTTGTCAGACACAGATAGTTTCTTTTATAACCCATGTCTTCTATGTAAAGCATTGCCTACCTCTATTCAGGCTTCCCCTCTCTCCTCTCCTGTGCCCTCAACAGACACTCTGAGTGAAATGCACAGGTCTAAAAAGTGAAAGTTAGGCTTCACATACTATTAAGAGTATGTGGCATTGGTCCTTCGGAGTCTGGATTAAACTTTGTCTTTCATTTGACTACTTTTAGCATGGTCTAATCATCGGGAACTTCTAGTCTACAAAGATACTGGCCTTCTAGACAAAGCTGTAGAAAGCATTCTTTTTCAGGGCTGACAGATTATGGGCCTGGGGTTTATTTGCTTTATTGTGGTCTGTCTCAGAAGTAAGCAGCTGCAGTGTTTATCAACTCCAATGTTTCTTTTATCGAGAACAGCCTCCAGGGCGTGAATCCTGCAGCGTGTCCATGCTATCCTGCCCATGGACCAGGGATGCACACAAGAAAGGGGACACCTTTGGGCAGGAAGAGGGGATGAGGATTACATCAGCATATAAGTGATGGATGCTCAGCCAGGGAAAGAGCTGGAGGAAGATGACATTATCTGTGCCAGAGTGACTGGAAGAACAGCCCGTCCATCCTTAGGGAAGGAGATGTGGTCTTAGGCAAACAAAGCCAAGGCATGTTTTCATTTGAACATTTAAGGACACAAAGGTTTTAGGCAGAGTAGCAATCAGAGTAGGGGCTCTTTTGTAATTCCTGGTGCCCTTTCTGAAAAAGAACATTTCACCAACATACTTGAAAAGCCTAAAAAGTAAATGCTAAAGAAAGAAAAGCATAAAGCAAAAGACCTAATCTTTTCTACCATCATTACCTTACTCCTCCCTGTCCCTCGGTGTAGCTTTGCTCCAGATACTTTCCTAACTATGTTTGTTCTAATGCAGCAAAGTTTTGAACATTCCACTAAATATGTCCTCATCTAAAGCTGATTGATGTCTGTATTGTGATTCCACCAAAGTCTTCAAGTTGTCAAGTCACATATATACTTTGTCTACCAACAGCAAAATTTTTGCACATTTATAAAGACTTGACTCTAGAATGTCATGTCCCTGGTCAGGAGCAGACATATGTATGACGTGGAGGGAATCCTCGGATGGGAGGATGGGTACCTAAACAGAGAGACATATGATGTGGCAGAACATGTTAGCCAGCACCACCTAACATGAGCAGAGGGGCCCAGACCAAGGAAGGAAGGAAGTTCAGGCTGCAAAGAGGAGGTTGCAGACCAAGTCACAGGAGGTTCTCAAGTCAGGACTGTGCGGACCTGTCATCATGTCAGGGTTCACATGAAGAGGAGATGAGACAAAGGCTGTTTGAGGGGAGAATGAAGAAACAGAGGGGAGGAGAACAAAAAACTGAAGGCAAGATGATCCCTCTAAGGTTGATTACCAACTTAAGCATGAGTTTTTCATACTTTACAAATATCTCATGATTCATAATCAAGTGCATACAGTTGCACAGGTTTTGTGAAAAAGAGACCCATTGAGACAGTAAATAGAAGAGACAGGAGCTTTTCTTTCCTTTGTCCACCAGCTGAAGCATCTTTATTCAATTCCAGCAAATAATAAAATAAATGTGCTAAGTGTCTTAGTCAGGGTTTCTATTCCTACACAAACATCATGACCAAGAAGCAAGTTGGGAAGGAAAGGGTTTATTCAGCTTACACTTCCACACTGCTGTTCATCACCAAAGGAAGGGAGGACTGGAACTCAAGCAGGTCAGGAAGCAGGAGCTGATGTAGAGGCCTTGGAGGGATGTTCCTTACTGGCTTGCTTCCTCTGCCTTGCTCAGCTTGCTTTCTTATAGAACCCAAGAATACCAGCCCAGGGATGGCACCACCCACAATGGCCCCTCTGCCTTTGATCACTAATTGAGAAAATGCCCCACAGCTGGATCTCATGGAGGCACTTCCCCAACTGAAGCTCCTTTCTCTGTGATAACTTCAGCCTGTGTCAAGCTGACACACAAAACCAGCCAGTACACAAGGTGAGGCCCTGTTTGGAATTAATGCAAAAAGGAAAACTATATACCCAGAAAGAAGAGTGTGACTAAGTAGATATTGATGAAACAGGGAGAATCTGCACCAAGGAGACTCTTACATTGGCACTACCAACACCTAGCCAACAGTGATGGGGGGGAAGTAAGTTTGAATGTAAAAACATGGATTGGGGGCTGGAGAGATGGCTCAGCTGCTCTTCCAAAGGTCCTGAGTTCAATTTCCAACAACCATATGGTGGCTCACAACCATCTGCCGTGGGATCTGATGCACTCTTCTGGTGTGTCTGAAGACAGCTTGGGTGCATTCATATAAATAAATTTTTTTAAAAAATATCATGGATTGGCATAGCTATCATCCATGTGTTAATAAGTCCCACTTCATTTTTCAAGGTACTATAATGGATTCATAGGTTTTACAATAGTCTTGTTTATATATATATATATATATATATATATATATATATATATATATATATATATATTTGTTTATATATATATAGTCTTGTTTATACATAGTCTTGTTTATATATATATATATATATATATATATATATATATATATATGTGTGTGTGTGTGTGTGTGTGTGTGTGTGTGTGTATGTTTATGGCTATAAGAAAAACATAAATGGCCAAAACCAAGTAGAGAAAGATTTACTCCCTCCTTGGTTAATTGGTAGAACTGACATAGAACAACTGGACAGTATTAGGAAAACAGTCCTCTGTTATCCTTGTTCTCATCTTTGCATTTACCATGTCTCTTACAATTGAAGAAAAGTACATACATACACACACATATGCACACATGCATACACACACACACACACACACACACACACACCTGCAAATATTCCCCCTTAGCACTCTTGGTAATACTGTTTTCAGTTGTGACCTTTTCCAAACAGCTTACTCAGCCACAGTGAAATCAGAAAGAAATCTGAAGGAGCCTCCTCCATCCCTTTCTCCTTTAAATTGGCCAGGAGCTAACTCTTCAATATTTATGACCACTCTCTGAAAATGCATGATTGTTCTGCTGGAAAATAAGATTGCCTTGAGCAGAGTTGCAGGAAATGTGATTTGAAAATCCAAGTCAATGATGTCCACAACTCGAATAGGCGATGTTGGAACTGAACCTGAGTTAGTAAGAACAGCAAAGGAGTGATATACTGAGACTAAGAAGGCAAGGAGGTGAGCCAGGGGCTCTGGCGACAGTTGGAGTGGCTACGGCTTGTGCTATGACCAAGAAACAAATTAAAAGCTAAATACGAGCAAAGAGTTCATTTCTGGATTGTTTCTCAAGATCCTCGGGCCCTGAAATATTCAGTATTATGGAGGGTTTGAATGATTTCTAAAGAGATACAATGTGTTGACAGTGGCTAGAACATTAGCTTAAGCTTCTGTGGACCCAGTTGTTAGCTTTGCCAATGAACAGAGCGCGTTGCTGGTGTTTCTGAGACACTAAACCTCTTACCTAAAAACCGGTTCTGATGCAATCTAGCTGACATGATCTCAGAGTACCTAGCGCAGACCCACTTAAACAGTGCACAGTTAACCCTTCGTGTTCTCCTCCTCCTCCTCCTCCTCCTCCTCCTCCTCCTCCTCCTCCTCCTCCTCCTCCTCCTCCTCTTTATCCCTAGGCACATGATAGCTGCTAGAGAGAGAAGAGTTAGTGCTTATGGACTGCTTCATTCAGGACAGGTAGGTGTGAATGCAGAATTATCCTTCAGAATGAAGCCTTATCAGGAGACAGGGCTTCTTGACCATGGGAGGCCTTGGGAGGCCTGGAAATGGACAAGCATTAGAAAGGCACAGCATGCTTGCAGCCTTAATGGAAAGAGTCTCACCTTTAACACCTGCTTGCCCAGATGTGGCAGCCTTTAAGCTCAGCAAGTAGGAGGCAGGGGCAGGCCAACCTCTGTGAGTTCCTGGCCAGTTTGGGCTACTGGGCTGCATAGTGAGACGCTGGTTTTGTTTTGTGTGTTTAAAAAAATAAAAGCATAAAGCAAAAGTAAGAAATAGCTGTCATGGATAGGATGATGGGCAGGAAAGCCTTTGAAAGAAAACGCCTAAACAAAAGGAAATTTCTATATCCTTTTGGGGGTGTTGTAGTAGAAAGGAGTGTGTCATAATTTAGTCTAGGATAGCGTAGCCAAAAAGTACATGGAGAAGTCAGATATTGGTTATAGTTATAGAACTCCAGCACAGATGGATTCTTAACTCTCCATCTGAGAGAGAGAGAAAGAGAGAGAGAGAGAGAGAGAGAGAGAGAGAGAGGATTGTGAGAACTGACCAACTTGAAGTAGTGTCTTAAAGTGAAAGTCCCAGGAGCTAACAGCAGTCTAACTACCTTGCATGGCACCGGAAATTTAAACACACTGAACATTGCTCAGAAGTAATGAGTATTGGTATTTATCTACTCCTGAGACAAAAGGCCAAGATATAAGTAACTTACAGAAGAAAGGGTTTACTTAGAGTAATGGTTCTAGAGGGTTAACAGTTCTTGACGCAGAGTGGAAGCAGCAGCAGACATGGTGACTGGGGCAGGAAGCAGAGAGCCATAAAGCCCGCCCCCAATGACATATTTCCTCCAAGGCCATACCTCCCAAACTTAACACCAATGATGGACCAAGTATTCAGGCATCTGAGTCAGTGGGAGACATTCTCATTTAAGTCCCCACATAACAATAGGTTTGGCAGTACTATTGTAACACTCTCTCTGCTAACAACTGATGTGTGTTAGCACACAAGGGTCCCTCCCATGTGTCAGTCTTGTATACACAGTTTTAAAGTGTTGTGTACACAGATTCTAAGGCTGGACTTGAGTCTGCCATTTAACTTGGCAGCCTCTGTTTGCTCTGCTTCAGTTTTCCTAGATACAAAATGACAAGTAATAAAATCATATTCTTTTGCAGGAGCTAAATTATTCAATCCGTGGTAGGAAATAGTGTTATATCCATGACTTTCACTGACAATTGGAACATTACATCAAAATTTCAATCCTGGCCCTAATGGGGTGGCACAGACACCCAGGAGACAGGTAGATCTCTGGGAGTTCAGAGCCACCCTGGCCTACATGATGAGTTTCAGGACAGCCTGGGCTATACGTGAAGAGACCCTGTCGCAAAGAAAAAGAATAAAATAAAGTAAAATAAAACTAACGAAGGGAGAAAGAAGAGAGTGTTGTTGCCGTTGTCAATCAGTCTTGATCCAATAGCCACAGAGGAGGAGGTCTCAGAGGCAGTGGTGGTGGAGGCAGTACATTTCTGGCTACCTGCCCCAATGTTGTTCTTTCCTGAATGAAAGACTCCCTCTCTCCTTCTCTCTCTCTCTCTCTCTCTCTCTCTCTCTCTCTCTCTCTCTCTCTCTCTCTCTCTCCCTCCCTCCCTCCCTCCCTCCCTCCTTCCCTCCCTTTCTTGCTGTCTCTCTCCCTGACCCTTGTCTGGGCATCCTAAAAGTCCCACCTCTGTGTCCCTGCCTAGGCACTGACCACTGGCAAGTTTACTTACCAATCAAAACCAACAGGGGGCACAGTCCCTCGGTGTCTGACTGTAGATGTGCAGATTCCTGTGTAATTTGGGGGACCAAATCAACATAAGTAGCATTAGATCCAAATCCACAACAAGAGAGAGTCAGGCTGAATTTTCACACTAGAAAATAGGCACTACAAAGGCCTTTTATCGTGATTTCTCCAAGTAGAGAACTAGTCTTTAGCTTGTGGATGCAGAGGGTGCCTGGAGGTTGGCACTGTGTTCTGTGTAAATGGAAATCATCTGTGAGCATAAGAGTCCATTAATATCTGTCTACTCACTGTGAGGAAGGCTCTATGATGATGAGTTACTGCCCAGAAACACACAGTATGCTCAGTCTCACTTAAATATTCACAGAATGTGCTTATTGAGGGTTGAGATTTTAATTTTATTGTCAACTTATATTAACAGAGAATAAGTTTCTTCTGGAATCCATATTGTGATGGTTTATATATGATTGGCCCAGGAAGTGGCACTATTAGGAGGTGTGGCCTTGTTGGAGTATGTGTGTCACTGTGGGTGTGGGCTTAAGACCCTCACCCTAGTTGCCTGGATGTCAGTCTTCTACTAGCAGCCTTCAGATGAAGATGTAGAACTCTCAGCTCCTCCTGCACCACATCAGCCTGGATGCTGCCATATTTCTGTCTTGATGACAATGGACTGAACCACTGAGCCTGTAAGCCAGCCCCAATTAAATGTTGTCTTTTATAGAACTTGGATTGGTCGTGGTGTCTGTTCACAGCAGTGAAACCCTAAGTAAGATACATATGAAATAGGTGAGTCAGAACAGAGAAATAATCACGTATGTCCATGAGTGGGTTTCCCTGCTGGATTCAGTCCTTAGAGGTATAAACGGGACCTTATACTTAGTTTTGGGAAAGGTGAGCATTTGATTTAACCTGCCACAGCACTTTCAAGTTATCATAACATTCAAGATGGTTTGCCTTTGCACCTGCATCTACAAACATTGGAAACCAGAGAACACGGACCTTGTACATACAGCTAATGGAAGACCCATCGATCAACTACGGGATTCCACCTTCAGAATATAAACAGATCTAAGGAACAGAGAGCCTTTGGCCAAGCTGGACCTCAGCAAAACTCACGTAACTTCCACCTTTGAGTTCTGGCCAGTGCCAGGAAGGTACATGATCCCTATCTGTGTCTCTTTGGATTTGTTTTCGTCATCCGTATCACCCTCCTTCCCTCATGAAGGAGGAAGGCAATATCCCCATATTGCTGTCCACCCAAGTCCTCTTTGCTTTGCTTTACTTTGTGAAAATAGGCTGTTCCCAACTATACCCTTCTGCCATGGGTACTGCAGGATGCTGGAAGGCAGGAGGATGTTTTCTTGCTGCCCCATGTTTTCTTGCCCTCTGGGTCAGTGTGTGTCAGCCACGACTTCTACCCTGAAGGAATCAATTGGTCCCAGACTCAAAAGTACTTTCTGTGTCACCCTCAGAACAAGACTGTCCTTACCCTCTCAGTGATACCTGAATTTTAGGATAAAGGTCTGAACTCTGGGATTCCCAGCAAGGGAGACTCAGCCCCACACCTTCACTATACCAGTGAAAGCCTTTGGAAAGTAGCAAAAGGAAATGTGGTCATATTAAAGAAGAGACAACCAAAGAGATAACCGCCAGTCTATCTGGGGCCCTAAGATGAGGCTTAGATTTGAAAGAGGAATGTGAAGTCAAACAGGACTGGCCACTGGAGACTTCCAGTGATTGTTGAATCATCTTGTGTCCAGCCTTTCTTGCTAAGTGGCCTGATTCATGTTGAAATTTCTTCGGGGGGGGGGGGGGCGGGCAAGTTCAATTCTTTGACAAGCACAAAGGCTCCATCCTTTCCTGTCTCCCAGCATGATATTCCTAGGAAAATGTCAATTTGGGGGTGCCCATTGATTCCATGGTCTGGTAACATCAAGGACAGGAATAAGTGTCTCTTTGGGCTGTCTTCCATCCTGACTGAGCAGATACCACATCAGCGTCCACAATACCAGTGCTGCCTTTCCCTGGACATTGATGTGAAGCACCACAGTCTTCTCTCCTCTCCACGTTTACATTCTCATTGACCCTCCCTCAGTTCACCTGGTGGCGGAGGTGTGGCTGCTTCCTGCCTGACTGTCTCTGTGATAGTCTCCCTTTGTCCTGCTGCTTTCTCCTCGTCCAACTCCTCATGGCAGACTCTCTCTTTTGAAATAGCTCATGATTTGTGTCTCATCTAAAGGACTGCATACATGGAAATAACAACATGAAATGAAATTCATTCCCTATCATTCTCCATAACCTTATCTATACCATCCTTTTTCTATAAGAAGGCACAAGCAAGCCTGCAGAAGAGTTGATTTCTTAATCATGTTGGCCGCTGAGAATGGGCTACATTTAGACTGACCGTTTTGAAAGGCTTTGACAGCGTCTTGTTTTCTTTTGTGAAAGAATTGTTTACTGTCTGTAGAGTTTTGGGACCAGATCAAATACTGGCAAAAGAGGCGGCTGTAAGGATGATATGAGATGATGTCCTTGCTCTCACAGAACTATGGAGGAATGAGGGCAAACCAATGTGCACAAATTAATAAGTAAAATATATGAAAGCATAGTATGAATTGAGTTAGTGATACAATCATAGATACATTTAGAGATGGGAAACAGGAGAGGCGCCAAGAGTCAAAGCGTCTAGGGAGGATTTCACATGAAAGCCTGACTCACTTTTAGAAAATTTAAATGTGGGGGAAAAGGAAGAGACTTCGACCTTCCAGACTTCCACTCAAGAAAACTAATGAAACCTGAACAAAACACGAAAACAGTGACTTAGACTTTGGCATGCACAGCCACTGACTCCAGCTAATGCAAGCTCACCACTGTGCAGATAGATGTCCCTGGATCTGCTACTCAGAAGAATCGAGATCAGAGTGAATTTATAAATAGCCAAGCCAACTGGACTCTCATGTGCCACTTACAGAGAGCCTCTGACTATCAAATCAAGGGTCACTGAACTGTGCTAAGTTAGAAGCACAGCAGAGACACTCTTACTAACAGCTGGGGATTTGATATTTGAGATCAATATCTGGGAAATTCTTTTGATTGGCTTAGAGGCTTCCCCAGGAAGCCTCTATCTCTCTGAAATGATCCACATGTCAGACACAATGAAACCTGAACAAACCATGAAACTGCTCGGCAGAGAAACTTTCTAGAATTAACCAGAGTCAAATGGAGCCAAAGCTGTGTAAAGTATGGCGGTAAGTATGAAAATAGACGCTAAGCAGTTTTCAAGAAACCTGCTACAGCTCAATACCATTCATGGATTCTAGACGCCTTTTGGAAAATTAACTAAGGAACCAAGTAGATTATGGGATAACTTTGACTAAGAACTTTTGTAAGTCAGTAAACTCAAGTGGGGACAGAATTCCCTCCAATTATAAATGAGACAATAATCAATCATAGAATTAAATCCTGGCCTTCCCATAAAAGCAACTACCTTCTTCCCTACCTCCAATTTACAATAATGTAATCCACATGGAAGAAGTCAGCGTGTGTCTGAGAACCAAATCCTATACTGTCTTTCCCAGCACAAAAAAGCCAATTGCTCCTCTCCAGGGTCTGTCAGGATCACATTACTGCTCTGAAGTATTAAAAAGGGACCTGAGCTCAGGCCTCCTGCTGAAAAGTTAAGTTGCCAGTTGTTAGGCAGAAAATCAATCAGAAGCACATTTGAAACAACGTGTGCCTGGGCTGACACCGGGCTTGGGGAAAACAATCGACCTAGAAGCAGAAGAATACCAACGACTGCAGATACCCACACCAATTTAGACGGGGTGGATCAATTTATTTAGACACATCTGCTAAGTGAAAGCATGCCTGGGTGGCGTCTCAGATTTACATACAGTTACAGACAAAGCACTTAGGAATGTTTTCTGAAGTATCCTGGTACTCTATCCTGTGATATAATCCAGGATCTCTAAAACTGTTAAGGATTAGTTTATGTGTCTCCCATTCCTACCCCAGGGCCTTGCCATAGGTACATGGACACAGATTCCACAGTCTGGATAATTTATCATGCATTTATAACAGGTACTTAGAAACAGAATTTTTGTTTTTTTTTTAAGCTTAATGGCGCTCACTCCTCACTTGAGACCAGACGGAAATGGAAGTCAGAGACAGCCTGGCATCTCTGCCTGCATTTTGTGTCTGCCTTATGTCAGATTCTTCGCAAAGGCATTTTAATCGCTCACGGAGTGTGTCCACCTGACATGTCATGCCGTTCAAGGCCCATCAGTAAGTCTTGGCTCTAAACCTGCTGTTGCCTTGGATTTGAGGAACAGCTAGTCCCCCCGCCTTCCCTCTTAAAGGTAATTATCTCTGAGAATAAGGCTGTAGCACTGGGTAGGAGAACTTCTCACCCAAAAAGGACTTTATCAGACCTCCTTGCAGAACAGGAGCTGCGTCAATGATAGAACAGCGACTACGCTGACCAGGACAGGTTAGTCTTATATACTTCTCGTTCTCCTGCCCCAGGTCTTCCTCTACTGAAGCCTAAGTGTTGTGTCAGTACCCCAAAATGGACTTGGGTCACTCGAGCCATACTCTGTTCTTTCTTATGTAACCACTTTGATTAACTCTCTTTCTCTGCTGTTTACCATTGCTTGGCTCTTTCACTGGCTTTTGCCCTAAAGCTGCAAATTCAACAAGGGAACCCAGAGCAAAGGTTGCAGCAGAGGCCTTAGCCACCCAGAGAGTTGACCTGAGAAGGACAAGAAATACGGAATAGTCCCAAACAGCTTTTGTAACCACCCAAGAGTTTGTTGTTGTTGTTGTTGTTGTTGTTGTTGTTGTTGTTTTGGGTTTTTTGTTTTTACTTAAAACATATTTATGTATCTAATGTATGGAAGGGATCTGTCTCCATGTATGTCTTAGCACTAAAGCATACAGCACTCATGGAGGGACTGGGGTCACAGATGGTTTGTGAGCTGCCGTGTTGGGGCTGGGAATCAAACTCAGGGCATCTCAAGAACAGTCAATGCTCTTAGCAGCTGAACCATCTCTCCAGTCTCTGAGTTTACTCTTCTTTTTTTTCTCATTGAAATTAGCTTTTTTTTTAATAGAAATTGTTCTGATCATGGTGTCCCTTCCCCCAACTCCTCAAGGATCCTCTCCATCTGCCTATTCACTCAAATCCACACTCTTTCTTTCTCTTTTGTTGTGCTGGAGTACTTTTGTGAACCACCAAGGAGCCGATTCCAACGCAATCGCACTAGGGTCTCTTTATTGGAAGTTTGAGCTTGGGCTCCCCACCCCAGCCCTACCCTGTCAGCTCTGAGACAGCAAGATGGGAAGATGGAGCCCCCAGCCCAGTTTCAGGCAAGCATTTATAGAGGCAAGAAGGGGATATCTAGCGTGGATATACATCTGATTGGGGAGCCATTGTTGCCTTTAACATAATTGGCCGGTGCTGGGAGCCAAACCATAAACTTAACTTCTGCTTTCCTCCTGATTGGTGGCTGTTAGGAAGTGAAGTGTCCGGGCAGGCTTGTAACCTGGAGGTGTAATTTGTTGGGGGAATAATCTGAAAACTGGGGCTAGACACAGGTTTTGTTCGGAGTCACCTGGAAACTGATGTTAGACACAGGTCTTGTTGTGGGGTAGCCTGGAAACTGGTGCTTGGTACTGGCCTGTTAGTTAATGTGAGTTTAACCTAAGGCCAGGTTCTCTAAGATGGAGTCTGAACCTAAAAGATCTGGTCTCTGACTTACTCATTAGAAAACACACAAGACTATAAAATTAAACTAAGTTAATAAAATAAAATAATAACCAGACTCAGACAAAACAAGCAGAAAAGAGTCGAAGAAAAAGCACAAGATACGCATTCAGAGGTGAGTAAACACCCGGACCTGCACAGAGACGTCCCACTGAAGACACATAAGCAGAAATCATAACGGGAGAGCAAAAGACTAGTAAAGAAAGAAATGTCCAGACAGAGCCTGCCTACCCCACCCCCAAAAATCCCTCCAAAATTGTCATTGACTTTGCTTTGTGCTGGCCATCTATTGCTGGGCATAGGGTCTGCCCTAAAGTGCGGTTTGTATATACATCGAAACTCCACTGGGGGAAAAAACAAACTAATTTTCACCTTGTGGGTGGTTATCAGTTAGAGATAGCCTCTGGATTAGGGATAGGGCTCACTCGTTTTCCAAGGATTCTTTTTCTTGTGTTTTCATGTCTGCCTATGTTTGCTGCTTTCTACCACAGTTCAGTAGGAGAGAAAAACAAATGTTCAGACTCAGTGGGCCCGGAATTCTGACCTTTGTTACATTTTCTGTGACTGGTACAGCCTGAACCCTGCTGTCTGTTTCCAGGTCAGTTTGGGGTGGCTTTGAGCTGCTCAGGTTCTTTTTGCACTAATTTGAGTTTCTGATATTTGCTTGACAGGAAGTCTGAGTTCCTTGTCTTTGGGGCCCTTCTGAGTCACTAGCATTCTGTAGAACTATTTGTTTATCTCTGGTGTGCAGGGAGATCTGAGTTCTGTAAATTTGTGTTAGTGATTAGCAGGGAATGGGGGTAAAGTGCCCAGAAAGAAGGAGGGTATTGGTGGGAAAAAGCCCATTGTGCTTTCTGTAACCACTGGAAATTGTAAGCGTGCTTATCTGGGTGTGTATTGCAGAGGTTCTGCCTGACTGTTGCAGTGATAATTATAAGCCTGTGACTAAAGCGGGATGAACGGCTGATTGCTCTAGCAGCACACTCTGGATTCACACATTCTGGATTCAACAATCACTGTATCTGTCATTCTGTGCAGTATCCATTGACCTGGGTCTGTGCTGATCCACCGGATGAAACCTGAATGCCTATTGGCTGTGGCTAACAGTCCTGGTAGAGGGTTGAACTCTAGACTCTGAAGAGACGAGAATCTTCCCCCTGACTTATTCTAGGTGACTTTTTTGTGACTAAGGACTTAGCAGGGATATTGTAGGGAATCTGCCTCCCAATGTAACGTTGTCTCATAGGGAAACACTAGAAAAATGTACTCCCTTCCATTGGAAGGAACGCTCACGATTCCTTCAGAAGTTGTGCTGATGGCTTTTGTCATCATGAACCTTCATCTAACTCTTTAGTGTTCGGCCATCCTGAGATATGTAATAGGGGACATCTGGCCCACTGGTGACACTCTAGGAAGAAATTTCCATTAAGTAATACCATCAATAACCCAAAGGCTTCCTTAGCACCGACTCTAGCTTCAGCCACCAAGATGAGCCTAATTCTCATGGAGGAGACATAGAGAACAATTTTCACACACACACACACACACACACACACACACACACACACACACACACAGTGGCTCTAGCTCAGTGGTTCTCAACCTGTGGGTCTCGACCCCTTCTGTAGGAGGGTATTGATCAGCCTTCACAGGGGTCACCTAAGACCATGAGAAAACACCAACCTCCTCGGCGCTACAATTCATACCACTAGCCAGATTATGATTATGAAGTGGCAAAGAAAACAATGTTATGGTTAGTAGTCTCCCCAATATGAGGAACTACAATTAAGGGTGGCAGTGTTAGGAAGGTTGAGAACCACAGTTCTAGCTGACAGGGTGGGAAGCAGGCAAAATTCCCTAAGTCATACTCTTCAGGCTTCAATCCTTGTATCCTGTGCTATCTTCTCCAAGTTGTTTCTGAGGGGATGACACAGTCGGTTAGAATCTAGTGTCAATGAAACCAACCCTTGGTCACCTAGAAGTGATGATCTTGAAGGCAATAACTAATGTTCTGAGCACCTTTATGTACTCATTGGTTTATATGTTCCTGTAGCCCTCTGAACAAGAGGTAGAGGCTCTTATTCCCATTTTATAGACAGGAAAACTGGGGCCTAAAGAGTATGTCATTATTCAAGGTCACGTGGTTGTTTGAAGTATGAACTGTGAACTGAAGTCCTCTGATGAAGCCAAATTTTCATCACAGATCTTATAGGCTGTTTACCCTTAATAGCAAAATATTCTTGGGCTATTTTAGGCCCGGTAATAGACATTTACCTTAATTTTTGTATCAATCTAATATTCTCAAGATTACTATGTAAATGAATTGCTAAGCTTAGTATACTCTGAGCCTGCACCAACCCAAAGCTAAGATTGTTATAATACTTGAATCCATTAATAATGTTTCCCCAATTTGCTGTACTGCAACACCCACTTCTATGTTTAGTCTTGATTTATGACTTCCTTTGTCTGTGACTGTGTTAGGTATTTAGAAAGTTGAAAGATCAAAGGGCATTGTGGCAGAACTCCTTCCTCATACTCAACAGCCTATAAAAGAAGGACTAAAACAATGAGTCTTTAGCTACTGGTCAGAAGAATGGGGCCTCAGTCATATTTCTAGACTAGAAGGTGTGAAATCCTGAGGTGTCTGCACAGTTTCTATTGGATAACTATCTAAATGTGATTCCAGAAGCCTTATGAGACTACTGTGCAACCAGGGACACTCTAATGGAGAACAAAGACACAGCATTCTTTCCTCCTATAGAGTCAATCCAATCGGGCCTGCCAATCACCTAGACAGGACAGAGTTCCTCAGGAAAAGCTACTTGCTTTAGAGAAACCTCACAATATAATATAAAACCTACCCCAAATGTAGACCTGGACAGTGGTCTCCGGATGTCATTGTCCACTCTCATGTCCTAAGGTTATGTTCTACTGTATTCTGCAGATAAACTTGTCTTATCTTCTATACCAAACATTTGTCTGAATTTTTTTTTAGATTCAAACATTTTTAGATTGTTTTATTTTGTATGTATGTATGAGTATTTTACCTGAATGCACCTATGTGTACCACCTACACCCAATGCCTACAGAGGCCAGAAAAAGGTATCCACTGGAACTGTGTTATAGACGGTTGTGAGCCACCATGTAGATGCTGGGAATAGAGTATGGGTTCTCGAAAGAGCAACAAGTGCTCTTAAAAGCTGAGCCATCTCTCCAGCCCCTCTAAATCATTTTGACAGAGTTCACAAGCACCAGCAAAAGAAGTGTCACAAGCACCATGTGACAATACAAGTCACTGTTACTTCCTCCATGATGAAACGTGTCGTTTGTGGAAACATGAATCTGTGTTCTGCGGGTCACACTCTCCCACAGTTAGCTCAGAATAAACTATTTTCTTATTTACTTTAAGGCAGAGTCCTTGCATATGTCAATGGAATGAATAAGAAGTCAAAATCAAACTGAATGACCTAAGAGCCCCATCTTTACTGATTCTCCTACGTAACTATGTCTCTAAACACAATCTCCAAGCAGACCATTCTTGTCATGAACTTCTGTCTTAATCCCAAGCCAACTGCTTTTCAGAATGTCTATGCCAGTGGTCTTAAGGAAATCAAAGAGTCACACACAGAAACTCAGTGAGTGGGAACCATGACATGTCACATTTATGGTTTAAGTGTCTGGATCAGCTGGCTTGATCAACAATCTCAGAAAGTCTGAACCCAAGTCTGGCCCTCACGAGACAGCCAGTGAACCAATACCAGCTCCCTCTACAGAATGAGTCTGTCACTTCCCCACTGCCTTCCTATCCTGGTGCCACGCTTCTGTCCAGTCCACTGGAGCTTATAAAACACCAGAGTGTTTCTTTGAACAATTATTTCCTTCTGCTAAGCTAATATAACTACTTGGACTAATGGTTTAAATGCTACAATTTGATTTTTCCAAAGACTGTAGTCATTTATTCATATTAAATTATAGCTGTGGAGCCAATCATGAATCAGGGGGTCCACATGGGGTCCTAATCCTCCCAGCAGAACTCTTGCTTACTAATGGATTCTAGGGGAGGGAATAATCATTGTCTTTCCTAGTAGACCTGACAGAAAGACTGGAGAGTTTCAAATTTGTCACCACACAGAAACTCCTGGCTAAAACCAGTGGGTTACAAACCAACAGAAGAAGAAATGAATGTGGGACAGGGAGCTGTGGAGAGGAAGGGGGAATAACAGGATAGGAGAGAGAAAGGGAGGGAGGGAGAGAGAGAGAGAGAGAGAGAGAGAGAGAGAGAGAGAGAAGAGAGGGGGAGGGAGAGAAAAGAGAGAGGGAGAGAAAGTAGAATGTACTATGTACATGAATGAAATTGCTAAAGAACATATTTATTCAGAAAAAAGCCTTAAAGGATATATACCTGGCGATGGAGAGAAGAGGATAGCAGTTTAACAGATACAACAAGAAGGCATAGAAGGTCCCACAAGTACAGGTTCCTAGCCCCTTGCCAAGAGCCCACACAGGCTGAGCATGTAGGAAATGGGGGAAGCATCTGGTTAGACCGGTTAGTCCAAACCCTGCGAACTCTGGTGTGATATAATCTGCTACAGGTCACACAGTTCATAAGGCTGTTATTTCTTCCCCTGGGCCCCTCCCCCTCCCCCCTCCCAGCTTCCCCTCCCCCTTCCCCTCCCAGCTCCCCACTTCTACACTCTCAGCTCACTCATGTTTCAGTTCTTACTGTGGCCTGGGCTTTGTGTGTGACAAGCATGTATCCTACCTTTGAATCCCCCATGAGTGTGCACACACATACACACACACACACACACACAGATCCACACATATTCACATAATTAGATGTAAGACATCTTTATGGGATTAATACAAGGCAAGGTCCCTTCTTTATAAGGTGTCACGGAGATAACACAGCACACACACACAAATGCATCTGCCCAAATGCCTAGCTTCAAATCCCAGCTCTGCTGTGTATTGTGTGTGTGTGACCCTGAGCAAATTAATAACACTATGCCTTGTTACCTGTCTAAAAGGTGAAAATACCGCAAGTATCTAATTTATAGTTGGAAAGAGAACTAAAGTTCATAGAGAGCTACAACACAATTTCTAAAGTAGGTTAAATCTTTGCTGTTTATACTATTCCAAGACTGTTGTCCTTAATTGCAGAGAATGTCTCACCTGTACCAGGACAGCCCTATATCCTGCAGTCAAACTAAACTTACCATCTGCCATTCCTGCCCCCAGCTCTTCCTCTGGACCACGCCCAGCACCTACACCGACTGCCATATCTCACCCCAGCCCCACAAGCACCCTGCCTAACAATGTCTCTCAGAATGTGCAGCTTTCCTCGACACAGGGATGGTTGTGAATTTCTAGAAATTACTCTCACAGCGCAAACCTCTTCTCAGATACAACTCAAGTCAATTCTGTCTCAAAGAGCTTTTGACATCCATGGCCTGTACGATATCAAGGAACCCTCTTGCCTCTCCTGTCACAATAGTGCAGGCCTCACTGATCACGCTGAGCAGCGTTCAACAGTCTTGAGAAGTCCTGAGGACCTTCTTGGGTGTGTTTTGTCTTTTTCTGTTAAGTTTCAAACCCGGGACATGCGGCTGAGTTGCTGCTTTAACATAGCGAAGCAGACCTGACCTCCGGGTTCTCCCAGCATTCCTCAGTGCCTATCTGTCACAGGGTATGGCTGCCATATAGCAGCCTCCACCCTTAACCTCTCCAGCCCAGGGCTTGGCTGCCCTTCGTCCAGCCCCAGAGGCTCTTCCCTATATACCCCAGACATGTTTGGTTACCTGCTATTTTTATCCTTTTGTGCCGGTGGCCTCCTGGCTGCCGTACTTTGCTGCCCTCCCTCCCCATCCTTTACATGGTCTGGGGTCATAACCACTATGCTCTCCCCCAGATGTGTCTGCCTCTGCCTACGCTCTCCCACACATCTATAATAAACTCTCCTGCACCGCACCTAGGAGCAGTCATGTCCTTTCCTTCTTATTTATTTCTTTTTCATTCACTTCCCATCTTCGAGTCCTCACAGTAGCAGACATTACTGCTGCCTGTCTCCTGGGACCGTTCTTCCTTTCTTGCATTGAACTGGAACTTTAGAGGGGCACATTCCCACCAAATAAAAATTCTACTTCCTAGTCTGTCTTCCAGTAGCCACGTGACTAAGTTCTAGCCAACAGGATGTGAGCACAGGATCTGTCCCACTTGATCTAGGATGTGTCCTCAAAGCGAGAACCTGGTCTCCTCTGACCTGTTGTTTAAACGTGGAGATGAGACAGCTTGGGCCACGTGATTGAGAGCAGTACACAGAGACAGAAGTAGCAAAAGGAGTTTGAAAAACCGTTGTGCCAGCCTTGGCTCCCACCCGGCTAATCCAGTCCTGTCTCTTTTACACTCCACTGAAAATACCTTCTATTTGATTTGTTTAAGAAGTTTCAGTGTATTTTTAAAGAAATTGAGTTCCGTCCTCAACACTGTTTTAGCTTCATGAAATTCTTGCAAATCTTGTATTCCAATCTCCTGATTCTGTCCTTTTTAAATAGGAAAGAAGTTTTACCCTAAAGGCTATGTAATTGTTACTTCTTCTAGACACTGTGTGTGTGTGCACAAGTACTTGCATGCATGTGTGCATATATATAATTATGCGTGTGCATGTGTACCGGTGTGTGTGCAAGTGCATGTGTGTGAACGTGTGTATGCAAGTATGTGTGTGCAAGCGAGTGCATGTGTGTGTATGTGTGTGTGTGTGTGTGTGTGTGTGTGTATCACTATGACAAAATGCCTGGCAGAAATGACTTAAGAGAGGAAGGCTTCGTTTGGGCTCCTGGTTTCCATCAAGAGCTCATCAGTCCCTCGTGGTGAAGAAGGCATGGCAGAGTCATTTGCAGCGGAAGAATGATGCAAATGGAGAGAGATAGGTGGGAGCCGGAGTGGGTGTGTGTAGCCTTCAAGATCTACCCCTAGTGACCTACTTCTACTATATAGTCCCCAATCCGCAAAGATTTCTCAACCCTGCAAAACAGCACCATCAGCCAGAGGCCAAGTGTTCAGATACATGAGCCTGTGAGGGACATTTTACATTCAAGCCAAGAAAATGTCAAAAATTAATTTTTCTGCAGTTACTGTATATTAATCTTTGTACGTACCTGGTATCCATTTTATTGATTTCCATATGGCTTGTCTGTTCTAGAATTCCATATTTCCATGTGATAATGATCTAGACTATTTCTATTTTATACTCTGATTTATCTTTATTCTAAATGATATGAATTCTTGCCGACAAAACCTAAACTCAGAAAAGCAAAGGTATATTCACATATTTTTGCTATGTATTAATAACTTGTTCTAGCAAAAGCAATTTTCACCTAAGCATTTAGTATGCAATATGTGTCACTAAATACATATTATTTAATATGTATTTAAGTACTATTATTTTAGCTCATTATTATTGTGTTTTGTCCATAATTTTCTGACTTTTCAAAGATAAAGCTCTTTAAACACAGCTGATATTTGTGATAGGTGCTAATATGTTGTTTCTTGTTGTTGTGTTTAAAATTGCTGCTTTGTTTCAGAGGTTTGCTCTTAATTAATACTCCATTCATTGAAAGTTGCTGAGTCAATTTTTCCTTAGCTTTTAATTTCAATTTGTAACTATTTTTGCATGTATAAACACTATCAAATTTTAACAATTACATTCAAGAACTCAGACCAAGAATTTTGTTACTCTTTTCATTTGTTTATTTTAGTTGGGTTTGGTTTTTGAGACAGGGTCTAGTGAAACTCAAGCTAGTCCCTGACTTGTTAAGTAGCTAAGGCTGACCTTAGACTCCCCAACCCCTGCTTCTCAAGTGCTGGGATTATAGACTTCTGCCTCCACACCCAGACTGATTAATGTTTTAAATATAATATTTTCTTAATCCTTTGAGAATTTCATACATGCATATAATGTACTTTGATCATAATCAGCCTTCTGTCCCTCTCCTAACTCCTCTGAGATGCCACACCCACCCACTCCCAACTCCAGATCCCCTCCTCTTAAAAAAGAAGCCACTGAGATCAATTTGCTGTTCATGTACCCATGGGTATAGGGCCATCCAGTGGAGTTTGGCTGACCTGTCAGAAACCGCACCCTTAGTGAAGAATGACCCCTCACTCCCAGAAGCCATCACCTGTCAACATCACCTCAGCTAGAGGTGAAGGCTCATGAGCCACGCCCTCCATGGTGGGCTGTTACCTGGCTGAGTCTTGTGTGTGTCCTGTGTGGGCAACCACAGCAGCTATTGAGTTCATGAGTGAGTAGTCCTATCACATCTAAAAGATACTATTTCACCCTAGTCTCTCCTAGCTACTGGTTCTTGCAATCTTTCTCCACCCTTTTCTGAGATGTTCCCTGAAGTGTGAGGTGAAAAGGTATGATGTGACGGTCCCACTGGTACGTGAGCACTCCACAGACATTTTCTACATCTTGACTAGCTACAAGCTTTGGCGTTAACTCTCATCCACTGCACAGAGAAATGTCTCTGATGGAGTCTGAGAACTGCACTAACCTCTAGATAAAGAGAGATGAATTTAGAAGGCAGTCTGATGCTGTGTCCGGATTCATATCTGGAGCATATCAGATCCCAGCCATACGTTCTTGACTAGGTTTACAATACCAAACATAGGCTTCCTCTTGTAGAGCAAGCCTTAAATCTAATCAGAATATGATTTATTACCCACACCCAAATATCCGTGTACCCATGGGCATATCATGTCACACTGGATGTTATTGTAGCTCATAGAATTCACAGTTGGGTAGGCAGCCTGCATGGTATCTTCCAAAGCTAGTCAACAAGGAAGATTTCTAGACAATATCAGCTTGATTTCTCTGTCTTTATACAACAGAGTCTATCCTGTCGTCAATAACAGGGTCAGACCATCAAGTTCTTCTGGTGGGAAACCAGAAGCAGTGATGACAGCTTCTATTGTTGTAGAGAGCTTCAGGACACTATGAAGAAATTAATAACTCAAGGAATGGTAGCCAACACCTGACATTGGACCTTTGTTTAGCAACTTCTGGGAGAAGCATCATCCCCTGTGTAGGGTGACTTTAATTAAACTCTTTTATATGGTGTGTGTGTGTGTGTGTGTGTGTGTGTTACAAACTCAAAAGTTTCCATAAAACACATATTTATTAATTTTTGATCTGTCCAATTTATTTATCTTCAGAAACCTAAGATCATTTAATTTTTTACCACATATACATAGTTGATGTAATTGCTTTTTTAAAGGCATTCTGAATGCTACTATAAGGAAATTTTTCTTAAGCACTTAAATATTTAACTAAATTCAATGTATTAAAGTATAACAAATACTAGGGCTGGAGAGGTTGCTCAGTGGTTAAGAGTGCATTATTGCTCTTGCAGAGTACCTGAATTCAGTTCCCAGCACCCGTGTTAGGCAGCTCACAACTATCTGTAACTCCAACTCCAGGAGATCCAACACCTCCAGCCTCTAGGGCACTTATACTCACTTGTGTGCACTTACCTACACATCCATACACATAATTTAATTTTAAAAATGTAAATCATTTTAAAAGATAAAGTAAATGCCAAGCTTTCCTAAAAATCAATGGTATTTATAAATATAGAAAAATATACATTTCAACTTAAAATCATAAGTCAGGACAGTTGCTGATTTACATATTTCAAGTTCAGATCCCAAGGCTAGTCGGCCTTTAAATGTATACCTGTTACATTAAATAAACAGAAAAATGTAACTATTTTAGATTAAGTCATTATCACTAAGATCTGTCTGTGTTTCCCCTTTATGAAAGATGCTCTGTGCTCCTCAATAAAGAAGCTGAGGCTTGTCACCCCTAGTTAGTTCCACAGTGGCAAGCTTGGGATGGTAAGGCAGCTTATTTATTTTTATTTTTATTTTTATTTTTATTTGATATATTTTTTATTTACATTTCAAATGATTTCCCCTTTCCTGGCTCCCCACTCCCCGAAAGTCCCATAAGCCCTCTTCCCTCCCCCTGTTCCCCCATCACCCCTTCCCACTTCCCTGTTCTGGTATTGCCCTACACTGCTGCACTGAGCCTTTCCAGAACCAGGGGCCACTCCTCCATTCTTCTTTTACCTCATTTGATATGTGGATTATGTCTTGGGTATTCCAAGCTTCTAGGCTAATATCCACTTATTAGTGAGTGCATACCATGATTGATCTTTTGAGACTGGGTTACCTCACTTAGTATGATGTTCTCCAGGTCCATCCATTTGTCTAAGAATTTCATGAATTCATTGTTTCTAATGGCTGAATTGTGTATATATACACACATTGTTTCTAATGGCTCCATTGTGTATATATACACACATTTTTTTGTATCCATTCCTCCGATGAGGGACACCTGGGTTCTTTCCAGCTTCTGGCTATTATAAATAGGGCTGCTATGAACATAGTGGAACATGTATCCTTATTACATGCTGGGGAATCCTCTGGGTATATGCCCAGGAGTGGTATAGCAGGGTCCTCCGGAAGTGGCATGCCCAGTTTTCTGAGGAACTGCCAGACTGATTTCCAGAGTGGTTGTACCAATTTGCAACCCCACCAGCAGTGGAGGAGTGTTCCTTTTTCTCCACATCCTCTCCAGCACCTATTTTCTCCTCAGTTTTTGATCTTAGCCATTCTGACTGGTGTGAGGTGAAATCTCAGGGTTGTTTTGATTTACATTTCCCTAATGACTAATGATGTTGAACATTTTTTAAGATGCTTCTCAGCCATCCGAAGTTCTTCAGGTGAAAATTCTTTGTTTAGCTCTGTACCCATTTTTTAATAGGGTTATTTGGTTTTCTGGGGTCTAATTTCTTGAGTTCTTTGTATATATTGGATATTAGCTAGCCCTCTGTCAGATGTAGGGTTGGTGAAGATCTTTTCCCAATGTGTTGGTTGCCGATTTGTCCTTTTGATGTTGTCAGTAAGGCAGCTTATTAAGCAGTGGCTGTGGCTAGAACTGTTCTCAGATCACAGAAGACAAAATTAACCACACAGAGGCACTATGCATTGGAACCTCTAAGCCCATGGTACCAGACAGGTTGGTCTTATGACTCTCTGAATTCAAGACTCATGTCTTCTACTTCTTCAATCTGATTTGGGTCTACAGTATTCACAGCAAGCCTGAGGCAGCACTTGATTGGATTTAACTAATACAGTTACTGCCTGAATCTATTCTGAATACTCCTTATGTTCTTGCTGTAGGCTCTCACTACAGATGTTATAGATATTTTAATGACATGATTGAATTTTCCATGTTTTTTCATGTTTGGCTCTCCAGTCCCCAGACAATATCTTGGTAATAACAGCAAGGATGTACACGCATCTGCTCATTGTTATCGGACTCTCTTGGGATACATATTTGCCTTCCAAGTCTTTCATCCTACGAAATAATTTCCACCCAGACTCATATTGCTAAACCTAATATTGTTGTTGGTAAACTTTATCCTATCCCTCAAACACTTGATGTTTTTTTAATTCATTATAAAGACAGTATGAGCTTTCTTAGGTCCGAAAGCTTGACCTCTGTCCCCAGACTTTCCTGCCAACCTCAGTCAGTTGCAACATTAACTGAGAGCTGACACACTATTAAAATTGTCTTCTTCGAGTCTTGATAGGATAAATTTTAAAATTTGGAATTTCAGATTTCAAGAAAGTCGGGAAAGGTGCCAATAATTCCCAAGCCAGAACCAAGATTCCTCAAGCCTTATCATTTATCATATTGCCTTTATCGTGTGCAGATGTAGAAACTTCTTTTGAAACCTTTGAAAAGCCTTTAGCTTTGCATTCTTCAATTATCATATCTAAAAACCAAAACACATAAAAAGAAGGAATTTAATAAGATCAGCGAAATTTCATTACAACCACCGGTGCCAGTGTGACCTTTTTGTCTCTGACCTAAACTAACCAAATACTTTTCTAGAAAAGAAGCAAAAACCTAGATTCAAGTTATCGGAACATTTATAAATGAATTGATTAATAGTCTCACAACCATAATCTCTGAGCTGTATGATAACAGCTAGATCTCCTTCACTCCAAGCTGCTCACTTAGACACTCACTCGATGGCTCTTCCCAGTTTTATGAAACTAGACTTACCAGGAATATTGTCTTAGTCAGGGTTCCCATTCCTGCACAAACATCATGACCAAGAAGCCAGTTGGGGATAAAAGGGTTTGTTGAGCTTACACTTTCCACATTGCTGTTGATCACCAAAGGAAGTCAAAACTGGAGCTCAAGCAGGTCAGGAAGCAGGAACTGATACAGCAGCCATGAAGAGATGCTACTTACTGGCTTGCTTCCTCTGGCTTGCTTAGCTTGCTTTCTTATAGAACCCAGGACCACCAGCCCAGGGATGGCACCACGCACAATGGGCCCTCCCTCCTTAATCACTAATTGAGAAAAATGCCCCACAGCTGGATCTTATGGAGGCACTTCCCCAACTGAAGCTCCTTTCTCTGTGATAACTCCAGCTTGTGTCAAGTTGACACACAACACCAGCCAGTACAGTCATTGATCTCCATCCTAATGGCAAGACACACAGAAGTGACTTGTCATCTTCTCATCGCCTTCCCCAGTGTAGAATACAGCTCCCTCAATGCCTTGGGATTTCAATCCCTCCTCTTGGCCATCTCTTCCCTTGGGAAGATTCCATTTGCTTTCTAGCCTAGCAGTCTTCAAAATGAGTTATTTACATGGCATTTTCTACTTGGACTCTTTTAAAGACTGGCCAGTTTGAGGAAACGAAGAAAAAGAATGAACCTACAATCAACCTTCCTATTTCTCCTCGTCTCTGAACCTAAAACTCAATCATATCCATTCCAGTCAACCAAGAAAGTACGAGCCTAACAAACTGTAAAGACTTTAAGACCTATGCCTTGACATTATTTGAATTAGATCATTCAAGACAATGAGAAATTGTCAAAGAAAAATAAACATTTTTTAAAAGTAAAATAAAATGATGGAAAAGAGTCTATTTGAGATGTAGTAGAGTAAGAAGAAATGCAACTGAGTTGCCACATGCAGAATATTTAGGGACTAGAGCTATCCAGCACACTGGGATCACATGAAGCAAGTCACCTTTCCACTATGTGTTTTGTGGTCAGGCTTCAAAGCAACATGGGGAAGTCCTAGGTGATCCTGCTGTGGGTAGGAAGGCATCATCCATGCATATAAGGATTTATGTGTAACTGTGATGTATGACACTCACCTGGACATAGCAAAGGTTATAGAAAACAGGATGCGGAGGTCCTTGTGTTCACTCACAGATAAGCACTAGGGGAACCAGGAAGGTTAAACACATAGAGCTGTCCATTCAAAGAAAAGGATGCACAGTTGTAATCTGCCAGATGCCCAGAAGTGGACATGCGGATGTCCTTTGTGCTATCTGTGTGGCTGAGACCACAGCACATCCTCCCCTAGACTCTTACCAGGAGCTTGTCAATGTATAAGACCCATCTTTATGGAAGGTGTCACAGTTATTTTACCAAGGGCTTTGATGCAGTCACTTCTTAAGCTCTATTATACACATGGAATTGGGTTAATTATTACCAGGAACTTTTTTGCCAGATTATGCTGTGCTTCAATATATCTAAAATAAACTATTCAAAGTCAGACTCCTGAAGTTTGAACTAACACCAGCCACTTAGTCATGTTGAACAGAAATGCCTCCTTTTCTGTGGAGGATCATTACTCTGTGTCCACAGCAGTCGCAGAGATCCCGAAAGACTCGCATAGTTAACTTGAACATTATTTACCATCTAATTCAAGAAATATTTCTTTTTGATAAATATCAAAGTATCACCTCTACTGGAAAGAATTTTAAGCTCTATTATTTTAAGAAAATAATAGACTCAATATAAAGATAATTAAAGAGATACTAGAAATATACATCATAGACACACATAAATACCTATATGTATATACATGTATGTACATGTGTATATACCTGCATATGTATATACATACATATATACATACATGTATTTATGTGTATATGTGTATATATATGTATGTACATGTCTATATACCTACATATGTATATACATACATGTGCATATATACATATATATATGTATGTGCATGTATATATACCTACATATGTATATACATACATATATACACACATACACACATACACACATATATATACACATATACACATATATACACATATACACATATGTACATGTGTATAGATATAGTACCAGTTAAAAACAATTTTTACTTATCTCTTTTTACGTGAAATAATTTAAGAAATCACCTTATTTCCGCCATGAGATTTGTGACTCTTACCACACACCTAAACTCAGCCCGGCCAGTGCTCTGTGTGACTGTCATCTGCAGAAGCCTGCTGTGCGGCTGGCTCACTGCCCAGACTGAAATTTCCACCATCCAGTCAAGATGGAAGGGAGGTTAGAATTAGAATGTATTCCTTCCTCTTCCCTCGAATCATCTATCTTTTTAGTCCATGGAGGTACACGTCCACATCCTCTGTTCAAAGACAAGAAAACCCTTTGCCCTAGCCCTGCATTACTGAGAGCTGAGAGCAGAATCCTCTCTCCCACCACATCTGCCTCCTAACAGCACTGCCCTTGCAAGAATCAGTACAACAGGTCTCCTACTTCCATAGTGCCAAGGTCTCCACAACATTACTACAGTTAGAACCTTATATTCATGGTGAGTTCTCACTAGGGGATTTTTTTACATTTATGCCCTTCTGATTTTCCTTTCAGTTTTATATTGTTGTTGAGCATGAGTTGCTTGTTTAACTTTGCATGCACTACTGCACCTACTCACACACCTGATCCTGACCTTGATTTAGTGCCCTCTGGTCTAAGAGTAAACCTTACCCAAATGGGAATCTCACCAAGGCCTGAGGAATCTTACTGTTTGCATTCCACAGGTGTGTTGAAAGGAGGGCATTAAAAGGTTGAAGCTTCGCAGAATAAATATACTCATGTAAGTACTGACTGATTGTTTCTGTTTGATGACATCATAGCTCCCATCCCCGATCCGAAAGGCAAAGCCCGCCATCCTTTCACTCTTCAAGATAAGGCCACACGCATTTCAAGAGTCTAAGCACGACAGATTTGGAAGAGGCTACCAATGAATTTGCATTTTCTTCATTGTACATACATCAGCCCTCTCCCTCTTCTATAAGTAAAGTCTATTCAAAGTCCATTTCTCCAGTCAAGGGTCAGGCTCAGGTTGCAACACAGATGGGATTTACCCAAAGAACAGAAGCTCTTGTCTGTCATTGCTTCTCTCTCCCTTGCTATGATGTCCCTGAGGGAGGATTCTCTTCCAGGTCTTAAAAATAATAATAATAATAATTAATTAAAAGGCTCAAGCCAAGCTCCTTAAGCTGGATATCTAGAAACGAAATAAACAGAATAAAGAAAGTGACCTTGGACTTTTTATTATAAAGTTCTTGAAATAAGTGTTGTCCAGTGAAAGGCAGGGGCATGCGCCCATCTTTGTTCATTCACAGCCTTATCCTGCAGAACCATCAAGGGTGAAGGATGCAGAGTTAGATCTTTATGTCACATGTAGTCCAGATTCTCTCCTTTTAGGAGCTGCCATCGGCAGCACTAAGCAGTGCTCACTCTTAACCCCTTTTCTCCCAACTATCCTCAGAGCCAGGAAGAGAAGACTTAACACCACTAAACTGTGAAATCCAGAAGGTGAACATGGTCCATGGACAGACCACTTCTCAGGTCCCTTCTCAGCCCAGGCATCAGACAATGAGATGTGACCCTCCTAGCAGAAACACGATATTCTACACTCCATTTTTACCGTGAACTGTTTTCACCAAAATGTTTCACCCCCGTTTCCCATCATACATTCTTCAAGATCTCAGCCACCTGGCCTCCAGGTGGGGATGCTTCAAGGACAGAGACCGGAAAGTGGAAAGTCCCTCCTTTTGCTGACGTGGAGTTCTAACAACCACAGAATATGCTGTAACAGGCCCTACTGTGTAGCAGGTGGAAATCCTCAGGCATATGTCACGGCCCACACAACACGCCTCATCTCCAAGTGCAGAGCTTCCCCATGGAATGCCAAGCACCTTTGTAATGTAAACAGACATAAGAGAACGTATTAGTCTTGATAAACACCTAGGAGAGTGGAACGCGTGTGCAAAACTGAGACCGTCTTTAAATGGAAACATACATCTCAAAAAGAAACATTTTACTCTGCCCTTGAATGTCCCTATTATTCTGTCCCTTGTCATGATTATTGAAAGATTTCTTCTATTTTGTGCCCCAGTGCAGGTGGAGGAGATAAGATTGTGTGAGAACCCTCACAGCTGGAGTTAACAGGTACTTGCAGGATATCCTGCTTATTATACGAGTGTTGGGATCCAAATTTGGTCCTTGTGATTTTTTGGGGGTACTGAAACACTTCTCTGACCCTGACTTTTATATATATGTGTGTGTGTGTATATATGTCATTGATTATTTCCCCAATGCAGAGCCTGTTACAGCATATTCTGCGCTCAGTAGAACTCCATATCAGCAAAAGGAAGGATTTTCCACCTTCAAGTCTCTGTCGTTGAAGCGTCCCCATCTGGAGGCCAGGTGGCTGAGATCCTGCAGGTTCAAAAGTATTCCAAACCCTTTACCTAAGTCTGTCCCCTGCTAAAATGAGAGAATCCACGCAGTCTTCAGGTTCCACAAGTCTGCTCTCCTCAAAAATTCTCTCTCATCCCTTCTCATTCTTGTTACAATCCCTGCTGCCTGCTGTTCCCAGTGCCCGTGGGTCCAGAAAGCCCATAACATTCTACCTTCTGTGTGACATCTTGGGGGGGGAGCTATGCAAAAATGGTGCCTGTCTTGGCGTGGGTCTTTATTTGAGGGGCAAGTGCTTCCCCTCTCCTTCCTTTACCACAGGTTTGGGCTGCTCCCCAACACTTTCTCCTCCAGAGTAGTGTCAACCTAGAAGTTTGTAACGAGAATGTCCAAGTGCAAGGGACTGGGCAAGATAACCTAGGAAACATTTCTACAAGTGTGTAGAGAGAGGGGAGGAGCCATGTTTAATGAGAGCACCTTTGACCCTAAAAACTTCAGTTCATTTCATTATTATGTTCTACTTCACTAACTTTGAAGAAAACCAAAATTGTGTGCCTTTATCCAACTTATATTTAGGATACACCATAAAACAAAAGTCAGCACACCATTCTTTCCAAAATAGATAATGCCATGCAACAATTTCTTCGTAGTTGAGACATTCTGTTAGTAGAATTGTTCATTAAGATTCAGCAAGTCATAAAGAGAAGCTTATTAAGACTCAGGGAATCAACTACACACAAGTCTCAGGAATTCCCTGAAATTTAACAAAGTCATAAGGCTTCTCCCTCCCCAACATTATGTAAGCAATAAAAATGGCAAAGGAAAGAAGACTCTTGGATCCTGTAGAGCTGTCTGCGAATCCTGCAGGGTGATCCTGGCTACCAGCTGTCATGAGTTGTCACCATGCTGGCATGAGGTTTCAGAATGCAGCTCCCTTTCAGTTGTCCATGTTCCTGTATAAAAGTAATACCAACAAAATTATCGGTTCACTGAGTTGAACTGTGGTGGTATCATTGCATTGATCTATCATGAGTTCTCTATTTGGGGTGAGTAGGCATTTGTTCATAACACCCCTCCCTTCAATGTGTCATAGAAAAGGTGTATCTCCCTCTTTGTGGAATTCTAGGAAAGAAAATTTGTCCCACCTCAGATTCCAGGGTTTTTCATAAAATTCTTTAATTAAATAGAAGTTTTTTTTATTCGATATATTTTTTATTTACATATCAAATGATTTCCCCTTTCCTAGCCCCCCCACTCCCAGAAAGTCCCATAAGCCCCCTTCTCTCCCCCTGTCCTCCCACCCACCCCTTCCTACTTCCCCGTTCTGGTTTTGCTGAATACTGCTTCATTGAGTCTTTCCAGAACAAGGGGCCACTCTTCCTTTCTTCTTGTACCTCATTTGATGTGTAGATTATGTTTTGGATAATCCAAGTTTCTAGGTTAATATCCACTTATTAGTGAGTGCATACCATGATTCATCTTTTGGGTCTGGGTTACCTCACTTAGTATGATGTTCTCTAGGCCCATCCATTTGCCTAAGAATTTCATGAGTTCATTGTTTCTAATGGCTGAATAGTACTCCATTGTGTAGATATACCACATTTTTTGCATCGACTCTTCTGTTGAGGGATACCTGGGTTCATTCCAGCATCTGGCAATTATAAATAGGGCTGCTATGAACATAGTAGAGCATGTATCCTTATTACATGGTGGGGAATCCTCTGGGTATATGCCCAGGAGTGGTATAGCAGGATCTTCTGAAAGTGAGGTGCCCAGTTTTTGGAGGAACCGCCAGACTGATTTCCAGAGTGGTTGTACCAATTTGCAACCCCACCAGCAGTGGAGGAGTGTTCCTCTTTCTCCACACCCTCTCCAACACCTGCTGTCTCCTGAATTTTTTATCTTAGCCAGTCTGACTGGTGTAAGGTGAAATCTCAGGGTTGTTTTGATTTGCATTTCCCTAATGACTAATGAAGTTGAGCATTTTTTAAGATGCTTCTCCGCCATCTGATGTTCTTCAGGTGAGAATTCTTTGTTTAACTCTGTACCCCATTTTTTAATAGGGTTCTTTGGTTTTCTGGAGTCTAACTTCTTGAGTTCTTTATATATATTGGATATTAGCCCTCTGTCTGATGTAGGATTAGTGAAGATCTTTTCCCAATTTGTTGGTTGCCGATTTGTCCTCTTGATGGTGTCCTTTGCCTTACAGAAACTTTGTAATTTTATGAGGTCCCATTTGTCAATTCTTGCTCTTAGAGCATACGCTATTGGTGTTCTGTTCAGAAACTTTCTCCCTGTACCGATGTCCTCAAGGGTCTTCCCCAGTTTCTTTTCTATTAACTTCAGAGTGTCTGGCTTTATGTGGAGGTCCTTGATCCATTTGAATTTGAGCTTAGTACAAGGAGACAAGGATGGATCAATTCCCATTCTTCTGCATGCTGACCTCCAGTTGAACCAGCACCATTTGTTGAAAAGGCTATCTTTTTTCCATTGGATGTTTTCAGCCTCTTTGTTGAGGATCAAGTGGCCATAGGTGTGTGGGTTCATTTCTGGATCTTCAATCCTGTTCCATTGATCCTCCTGCCTGTCACTGTACTAATACCATGGAGTTTTTAACACTATTACTCTGTAGTATTGCTTGAGTTCAGGGATACTGATTCCCCCAGAATTTCTTTTGTTACTGAGAATAGTTTTAGCTATCCTGGGTTTTTTGTTATTCCAGATGAATTTGATAATTGCTCTTTCTACCTCTGTGAAAAATTGAGTTGGGATTTTGATTGGTATTGCATTGAATCTGTAGATTACTTTTGGCAAAATGGCCATTTTAACTATATTGATTCTACCGATCCATGAGCATGGGAGGTTTTCCCATTTTTTGGGGTCTTCTTCCATTTCCTTCTTCAGAGTCTTGAAGTTCTTGTCATACATATCTTTCACATGTTTGGTAAGAGTCACCCCAAGATACTTTATACTATTTGTGGCTATTGTGAAGGGGGTCATTTCCCTAATTTCTTTCTCAGCCTGCTTATCCTTTGAGTATAGGAAGGCCACTGATTTGCTTGAGTTGATTTTATAACCTGCCACTTTGCTGAAGTTGTTTATCAGCTGTAGGAGTTCTCTAGTGGAGTTTTTTGGGTCACTTAGGTAGACTATCATGTCATCTGCAAATAATGATAGTTTGACTTCTTCCTTTCCAATTTGTATCCCTTTGACCTCCTTATGTTGTCGAATTGCCTGAGCTAGTACCTCAAGTACAATATTGAAAAGATAAGGAGAAAGGGGGCAGCCCTGTCTAGTCCCTGATTTTAGTGGGATTGCTTCAAGTTTCTCTCCATTTAGTTTGATGCTGGCTACCGGTTTGCTGTATATTGCTTTTACTATGTTTAGGTATAGAGTTTTAAAAAATGTGCTGGACCACCATTCTGACTACACCAGATAGGATTTTTAAAGATAAATTAGTACAAAAATGTTCTCAGGGAATTTTATTTTTCCATAGGTCCAGAGGAACCAATGATTTTAAGTCATTAAAATAGTCAGTTTTTCTCATATGAAAAATATAAAAAAAATCATCATGTTCCCTAATATTGTGTGAATTTTAAGAAGAGTAAAGAAACCAATTTTTCTTGAAGGAGAGATAGAATCTGTAGAGACCACCTCCAGTAGATAGGCATGGCCCCTGGTTGATGGGGTGGCCCCATCCACCTCAAAGTTTTTAACCCAGAAATGTTCCTGTACTAAGAAAAGACAAGAACAAAAAATGGAGCAGAGACAGAAGGAAGGGCCATCCAGAGACTACCCCACCTGGGGATCCATCCTGTCTGCAGACACTGTTGCTGTTGCCAAGAGGATCTTTCTTATTGACAAGAACCTGGTATGGCTGCTCCTTGGGAGGTTTGGCCAGCAACTGACCAATGCAGATGTGGATCCTTGGAGCCAACCATCAGAGTGAGCCCAGGGATGCTGGTGGTAGTGCTGGAGGAAGGACTGTAGCAGCAGAGGGGGATTGCAACCCCATAGGAAGAACAACGTTGCCTGGCCAGAGCACCCAGTGCTCCCTGAGACTAAACCACCAACCAAGGAGTGTCCATGGCTCCAGATATATATGTAGCAGAGGATGGCCTTGTCTGACATCAATGGGATGGGAGGCCCTTGGTCCTGTGGAGGTTTGATGCCCCAGAGTAGGGGGATGCTGGAGCAGGGGGCGGGAGAGAGTGGGTGGGTGGGGGAACACCCCATAGAGTCAAAGGGGAGAGGGAAGAGGATGGATGTGGAATGAGGGGTTTGTGGTGGGGTAACTATATGACCAAGCATTGAAACACATGAATCTATGGGGGTCAACCCTATTCAAACCGTCATACTCACTGAGTCCATCTTTGGGGTACTGACATGAGCTTCAGCAGAGGACGAGGAGTGTGCATAGTTAGTTGGTGCTGCTCCTCACTGTCTGGACTTCCAGGCTCTGTTCAAGTATCCAGAACTGTCTGAAACTTCTTGGGACGTTCCCCCTCTGAGTCAACCACTCACTTGCCCACGCATGTGGTTCCTGGAGAAAGTTCAATTCTGTGGGCTTCATTGCTCCAACTATCTAGTAGCCCAGGACTCTCTTTAAAAACATCATCTCTCCCCATGGGATGATTGCACTGTTGCAGAATAAGTTGCATTTTCCAAAAACTAATTATTAAAGACCTAACATGAGCATTTCAATATGTGACTATACTGGGACTTGGAGCCTTCCAAGGAGCTGTTGACATCCAATGAAGCCAGATGGGTGGATCCTAGTCTAATGAATATACTAACATCTTTATAAAAAAGGGTATGTTAGGAAGCAGAATCGTTGATGAAAGACCATGAAAGACACAGGCAGAAAAGGACCATCTACAAGCTAAGAAGAGAAACCTGAGAAGACACCACCCTAACAGAGCCTTGATCTTAGACATCTAGCCTAGGAAGTAGGAGGACAGAGATTTCTCTTGTGTAGGACATTCAGTCGGGAACATTTCATTAAACAATCCCAGCAAACTAAGGCAGCCCCCTTAGGAAAATAACCTTTCCTATCTGCTCCTGCCACAGCCCACTACCTGCCAGGCCTTGGTTCCATTGAGAACTCTCTGAATAGGGCTTAAGAGAAAATAAACAAAATCTGTAGCAAGCAAAAAAGGCCACTTCTTCCCCCGTCACTGGTTTCTCTTCCCACCCTCTGCACTAGTAGGGGGGAACAGGACTTTAGTAAAACAGAATATCAGAACTATTTCACTGATATGAAACACATGAGGGTCCTGGGGTAAGAGGAACAGAAACGACCCAGGCATCTGGGATGCACACAGGGAAACTCCGAGTGTTGGATCCAGCGCGTCACTCTAACGGTGACAGTTGAAAATCACTGTGCTTATTGTTTCTCTCTTTCCTCTCTGTCACCTACTGGCTACATGCCAGCTAAATATCCACCCCACCTGAGAAATATTGCCATACTTCACTAAAAAGACAAGAGCCACTCAACACTGCACTTAGAAAGAGTTCTTTGATTAGACGGACAAAGGATCTGTATTTAACTTAGTTGGGTATGTATCCATATGAGGTCTTTGAGTTCTTAACTGAGCATTGAGGCTCAATCAAGGAGCCCTGTTGTCTGACCAGAGGCTAGAGGTCAGAAGTGGATACGTCCCTAGGTCATGAAATCTGATCTTCCCATGTGCAGGAGTCCCCAAGGGAAAGTGACCTTCATTAGCCATGAAGACAGTCTGGGTCAGATTAAATAGCTCAGGGTGAGTTACAAGTTTGTAACTGCCAAAGTGCTAAATTTTTCAATACATAGGCCAAAAAGCCCAAAATGTGTCTTCGCCAAATGCCTAAATTTTTAAACATACATCACTTGACTCACAATACAGAGAATACTACTTTTTGGCAGCCTGACTTCAAGTAGGACCACCCAGACCCCTCCGTTTGCCAAAGAGGCAGTGGGTGGTGAAGAAATGATGTGATTTCAAGCCTTACACATCCAGGTCCCACCCTGGTGCTCTCAGCTCTAGCTGAGATCTCAGAATGACCTCCCCATCCCCCACTGATGTTCTCCACAGCAGTGGGGTCAGAAGTCACCTCCCCCCCAGGACAAATGGAAGGCTTTCTTTCACATCACTGCTGTCCACACGGCTCAATCCTAGAGGGACACTGTCCCCTCTCCTCTCCTGGGTCTGTCATGCGACCCCAGTTGTCCTCATTCATCATCCTTCAGTCTTCAGTTCCCACCAGGGAGAGGGGGAGGGGGAGGAACAGGATGGGGGCTCAGGGAGCGCATGTGTGCTCTTCCCCACTCCTCCACCCCCACCCCCTGCACCCCCATCCTGCATCAAGCATAGTTTTTTACTCTTGAAAGATTCTTTGTCTGGAAGAGGCCCAGTGAGTCCTACTGTCCAAGAAGATGATGCCAGGCTTTGGTACAGTTAGGAAAGACCTTGTTCCCAAGCATGGGGACCTGAGCTTGATCCCTAGAACGCCATGAAATAGTCAGTCATGATGACATATACCTATAATCCAAGTGACAAGAAGACAGAATAAACAGATCCTTGGGGCTCAGCAGCCAGCCTTTCCTGGAAGATCCAGGCCAGTGAGAGATGCTGTGTCAAAGAAACAGGGGTGAAAAAGAAACATTTGAGGCTGACCTCTAGCAGCCTTCATACATACACATAAATATGTATGTGTGTGCATACACATACATGCACACACACATGCACACACACACATGCACACACACACACACACACACACACACACACACATGGGAGAACAGGGAGATTAAACAAGTCTAAACACCTAACAGTAGGATATTCATCTGTTCCCTCGTTAGCTACTACAATCTGTATTGTCAGACTTCACCCAGGAAGCACATCTAAAGATGGCCCTAAAACATTGTCAATCCTAAAGCAAAAGCTGTTCAGAAACTGGGTCATCCTCCCCCAAGAAATATCTACTCCCCTAATGTCTACTCACCTACCCTAGACTTACAGTGTGTAGCAGGTCCCATCTCTCTCCTTCATATAAATATCCAACTTCTTGCTTTCCAGTGTTCAGTCTTCAGTATACATAGACAGCCAGGGATGATCATACAACTGAGGAAAGATTTTAATATTAAAGAAACAGAAACAGTTACATAAATAGAAGTAGGAACTCAAAATAAGCTTGCTTTCATATATATTTAAACGTTGTAATTCTAGGAAGATCCAAAGAGAGTCGATTTTGCCGGTCCTCCCCGCAGAGAGCAATATGACACGTTTTATCCATCTGTTCTTGCCCTTGGCCACCTTTCCTGTTGGAATCCTTCACATATCAGTCACAGTTCAGCTCATCCGGGGCTTCTCCAAAATCTCTGCCACAGCTGTCCAATTCTGATGCTTGCTCTGCCTCTTCAAGTTGTGCATGTGGACTAGAGGGTGGGTATTTGTAACTTTGGGGCAATGTTTTATTATTTTTCATTCATTTGTTTTTTACCTTTTAGTATGAACTACTAAATTCATTTAATGAAATGCTAAATTTAGTTTCACCTTTAGTATGAAATTTTTGTTTGGAAGTCAGCCATGTATTGGGTTAATGGAACTACAGAATAAGACAGTAAGACCTTTCACCGTGACATTTTGCTTATCTGTCTAGGGGCTAAGTTATGTTTACTGTTTGCAGTTGCTATAGGTGTCAGAGGCTAAAGTTTCCTCTGGTCTTTTAGTACTCCTATTGCCTTTGGGTTTTCCTGGGGACTCTTTGTTAAATAAGGCCTGAGGCATATCGTTATAGTCCCTGTCAGTATAAATATTGTAAATAGTTATTATATAGTAATAAGATGTAGGTGCAGGGAATAATTCTCTAGTCCTATGGTTAGTCTGTATTTGATGAGCCCATATCCCATGCTCTGGGATCTTTATACACACACACACACAGAGAGAGAGAGAGAGAGAGAGAGAGAGAGAGAGAGAGAGAGAGAGAGAGAGAGAGAGAGAGAGAACGAGAGAGAGAGAGAGAGAGAGAGAGAACGAGAGAGAGAGAGAGAGAGAGAGAGAGAGAGAGAGAGAGAGAGAGAGAGAGAGAGAGCATTCAGGTAACACACCAGTCTAGAGAAAGCAAGAATTGTCTCTTTCCCTTCCAGATGCTTCACTCGTGTGAAGCCTTGTTTAATTAGACCTGTGTAACATAGCTCCATCAAAACACATTTTGTTACACAGAATAGAATCCTCCAGACTAGTTTAAAAATGGCCTAGACACAAATTTGATGGTGATATCCTGCAAAGCCCTCCTTTCCCTCCAGTACAACAGAGGAAAAAGGGGCAGAAGTTAGGACATCTGAGCTGCACACTGGGGTTTGAAAACCCCAGAGATGAGTGACAAAGACCTCTTTAGAAAACACTGCAAACCAAGTTACCCCTTTCCTTAGACTCCCTAAGGTAAAAAGGAGGCAGTAAGATACCCAAGCTTGAGGAGTGAAGACATCCCCGACAGACTGATACTCTAGTTAAAAGAGCACTTCAAACATCTAGTTAAAAGCAAGCATCAAACTGTGGTTTTTTTTTAAAGCGTCACTTCCTGTTTCAGCCCTTACTTAATTTTTGCCTAGGGTGCAACTGGCCAGAAGAGGTACTTTCTGTCCCCTTAAAGAATTCTTACGGATTATCCCAAAATAGTGGCCATTTTAAGCTTTAGGGATATTAGGGATAGTTACTGTAAAGATGGAGACTCTCAAATATAAAAGGACTATCAAGGCAATCTGGAAACTATTTCCACAGTGGTCATCCAGGGGAGAAAAGTGGCTATTTCTAATTTTCAGTGAAATGACTGAGTAATTTTCCTTTACTTATGTTCTTAAACTGCTTCACTTACCCTGAAAGAAAAGAACTAAACAGACACATGGACAATGGCGGGAAAGATGTGTGCCTTCCATTGAAAACATGGCTGTACTTTCAAAATCACACTGTGTGCAGATGAACCACCTCAGTCATGCATGCCTCCACTGCCCATGAAACAAATATATTTTATGTGAGGGTTATCATCATCATCATTATTTTTGGTTTGGTTTGGTTTGTTTTCAAGACAGGGTTTCTCTGTATAGTCCTGGCTGTCCTGGAACTCTGTGGACCAGGCTGGCCTCGAACTAAGAAATCCACCTGCCTCTGCCTCCCAAGTGCTGGGATTACAGGCGTGCATCACCACACCCGGCTCCATCATCATTATTTTACCACCAAATCATTTTTAGGAGGCGAATTATTTCTTTGCAAGCCAGAGGAGAGACGGGAGAGCGCTGGTTGGAGAAACAACCTCTTAGAATTAATTTGAGGATTTGGTAAAAGCACGCTGACCAGAAGCCACCAATTCATTCATTTCTTCCCGTCTGTCTCTCTGTCTTCACCCTTATTCGTCTAAGCTTCTTTTATTTTAGTCTATTTATGATGAATACTGCAGGCCCCCAAAGAGCTAGACAGTCAAAAGCAACAGTGAATGATAACAACATTAAGTTGTAACTTTTTTCCAGGTTAAAATGTTTCAAACAGTCAATTTACCAACTCAATTTACCAACAAAGAAAGCAGAAGCTTTGTCCCCACCATGCTGTTGTCTCCTCTGCTGAAATTAAACTGGATCTCAATTTTACTTTTGTGGTTGACACATATAGATTACATACATGAAGAGTACTATGAGATGCTTCCATGCGGGTATTAAGTACAGGCAGCACGGCTCAATGCCAGTCTGGTCTGGCATAGTCGCCTCACTGGTAACAATGCAAGCCCTTTCTCCAAGCTTGTGTCAATAGTGTGTCCATCTTTTCCTCCAGTCGACTTCCTGCACAATAGAGTAGCAAGTTTATTTCTCAAGGCACTTAGTCCCTGTTGTCCAAACTTTCCTCCTCTCTCCTCTGATTTCCCCCAACCAGGATTTAAACGTTTAAAAAATGTACTATAGATATTTGTTGTTTGTTTTTAAGACTCAAGTATATATATATGTATGTACATACACACACACACACATATATATATACATACACACACATATATGTATATATATACATACATGCATATATACATATATGCATGCTTAGCAAATCAACCCTATCCTTTTAAAGAACTTGTCCTATAGCTGTAGACATGGTATTACAGGGATGGTTTTCTAATTCCGCCATTCTGAAATGCAGCAATAAGCAGTGAGCAATCTTCTCCACAGTTTCACCTAGCAGATATTTTAGTCTGCCTTATTCTAGGGCATCTTGTTTTTTTCAGGACAGTTCTTTTGCTGATGACCCCTGAGTCCTAGGATGGAAGCTGTGGAAATGCCCAGGATAGTGAGACAGGCAACCAGGCAATGGGGAGACAGGGTGGGGAGGAGAGATTCAAACCCTTCTGGCTGACAAGCTCAATCTGAAGAAAAGCAGAGAATAGAGATGGGAGATGGGTAATGACTTCCTGCAGCCAAACTCCAGTTTTAATAACAGCCCAGTTCTTATTAACAAAGAGGCCCGCCCAGACCAGGATATAAAGATAAGAAAAGCCCACTGCCTCTTGCTGGCAGCCACACACTGAAATGAGGCAAACAGCCAGTGTTTTCCCCAAACAGGACCAGGCAGAACCTGGAACAGCTTCTGTGCCCCCCTGCCCTGCAGACAGACAGTTTCTTTCCACTTTATTTTTATCTTTGCAAGCCTTCTTAACCTCAAACGAGACGATGTTCATTTTATACACACACTTCACCATATTCTAAACATTACTTCTAATATATCAAGAAAGATAGGCTCTCTAATTTTTCTTTTTCCTAGCTTCATGTCTGGCTCTCTTCCTGAGGCAACTGTGGGTTCTGTCCACACAGGATGTCCGGGACTCTGTCCCCTAAGGGAATTGTCAACCACAGGTTTTTAAACCCCAAAGTGCCAGACGAGAAAAAAAAATGGCCCACCATGTGTGTAGCAAGTCAGACTTTGTTCCAGAGAGTGTGGGGTACCCTTCCTGATACCCAGGGGTTACTGATCTGATTCTCTAACTAGTAGATCCAGGAAACCTTGGGTTCTAAAAAGAATACAATGGTTTGGAACATAGGACGCGTATTCATAGAAAATTGTAGTTAAAACAGTTTTCTAGAATTCTCCCCGGAGGACAAGTGCAGGGAGACAAACTAGTAGAAATGTTTAACCAGCGGCAAGCCGGCACTCCAGTTCACTGCGCATGAGTAGATAGTTGTGAGGAGGAAAAGTCTCAGGACAGTATAAGGCTTAAGGCTGAAAAGAAAAACAGGAAAGAAGCTTTACAGTGGGTGGCGGAGGAGAAAAAGACGCGGCTTTTCTCCTGCCAATTACAGTGATTTCCAAATTCCCGAGGAACCTGTGAGTTTTCACAGCCTGACTCCCTCCCTCTGTCTCCTGACTGGCTGTGCCTATCAGCAGGGGTGGGAGACTCAGGGCCTGGCCTCCAGCAGGGCAGGAAATGGGGGCGGGGAGTGCTGGTGGGAGTTAAAAGCCACACCCCCTTTCTCTCCTCAGTTCCGAAACTTAGAAGTAATTCTGCCCTGTGCTGATAACAGGTCAGTAGCTTCTTCCTTAAAATGAGAAAGGTTGCATTACCGGTGGTTCAGTAGTCCAGGGAGCCTCTCGAGCTTAGCTCAGGACAAAAAATTTCATTAAAACAACACATAGAAATAAAGTTCATTAGAAAAGAGAAAGAAACTTGTGAAAATGGCAGTGGGGGCGCTGTGAACAAGACAAAGGATTAAGCTCCAAAGGACAGCGCTGACCTCCAGACCCCTTGGAGGTCACGTACACAGTACCGGTCCCCATTACTGCACCGACTTTCCTAGAACATTCTTACCTGTGTTATATGCAGCCCGCATGGGGAGAGGTTCCAAGTTGTTTTCTGTCAACTGGCCTTTTCCGTGTGCTAAATCTTTTTTTGTTTGGTTGGTTTTTGAGATGGGGTTTCTCTGCGTGGTTCCTGTTCTGGAACCTACTCTGTAGACCAGGATGGCCTTGAACTCAGAGATCTGCCTGCCTCTGCATCCCAAGCGCTGAGGTGCTGCACCACCAATCTTGAGGCCTCTGCATCTCTGCTCTCCTGTCCCAGTTACAATTTAACCCATGAAAGTCTCAAAAAAAAAAAAATGGAGTGTTAAGAAGCCAACTTTTGTCATCTTTGGCAAAGGAAGACACTATGTCCTTGACTATAAAATCAAGTTTTCTGTCAAATATCAAATATTAATTGTTTGCTTTCTTCAATGAAAACCAATTAATAAAGAAACCATTATAAAGCAGGCACAGTAACATGTATGTTTAATGCCAGCACTTGGAAGGCAGAGGAGGTGAATCTCTATGAGTTCAAGGCCAGTCTGGTCTACCTGGTAAGTTTCAGGCCAAGCCACCCAGGGCTACATCGTGAGATCCTGGTTCAAAACAGTAAAAAAAGAAAAAGAAAAGAAAAAGTTCCGTATTGGATACCATCTCCCACCTTGGTAGCAACAAGTTATTTAAGAACCAAAGTTGATTTGGTGAAGAATAGTTGAAAGAGGTACCATTAGAGTATAAATGGGACAGGAAAACTTGGAATTCATCCTTCCGAATAGGAAAGGGAAAATGTCAGGGGCATGCAGTCTGGGAGGACACTTAAGGCTTCCTAGTGCCTGTCCTTCAGACAAGGCTGAAACTCACTGAGGAAGTAGGAGGACCTCTGAACAAATATTGTAAAACAAAGTAGTGTTTTCACAAAATCCCTGTAGTTCAGTTTAGATGCAGCCAGCTGCCCAGGCCCAGGTTTCTAAAGGGCAGTGACTCACCTCTAAGTACCAGAATGGAAGTCTCTACCTGCCAGACACTCACAGGGCAGGTTATGCATGACCAAAGGATTCCAGTTTGGAGACCCGGCAAAGGGCATGCTTGACTGGCATGTCCTGATCTCAGAGTGGGTGTAATTGCCGGGGTTGTGAATTGCTTGTTATATATAAATTTAGACTCAAGGCCTTCAAGATGGCTCAGTTATAAAATCAGTCACCATCCAAGACTTACTGACAACTTGAGCTTGGAATCCACATGGTGGAAGGAGAGACTAGACTCCCAAAAGTTGTCCTTGTCCTACACAACATACGCTGTGCTGACCACACGTGAGCATATACGCACATGGAGACAAATATTTTTTAAAGTTTAGAAGCAGGGCTGTATGTCTTATGATAAGGTAGTTTAAGCTCCACTCTTGTTTTTTTCTGATTCTTTTCTTTTTGTTTTTGTTTTTTGTTGTTGTTTTGTTTTGTTGTTTTTTGTTTTGTTGTTGTTTTCTTTTTTGGTCCTGCTCTTCATATCAGTGCTACAGAACTCAGTCTTCCTTCTAAACACACAGGGGCTATTTAGTTTTAATATCCATTTGAAGAGTTTAGTGGGCATCATCCACTGAGACTTAGGCAACCCGCCTGTGGTCATTCCCTGAAATAAATGTGATCAGGCCCTACCCCCATGCCCATAACCATAAACAACCAATACATCCCCAGCTATAGACTGTACCTTAGAAGCCTCTTCCCTCTCTGCATTGGATGTCTCTCTTTGGATGTGTTGCTCAGGTATCTGAAACTGCTGTGAGTTGAACAGCCATGTTAAGTCCAGAGAGCAGTATCCTCTGCTCTTAATTTCTTTCTACCACCCTTTTATCTATGTCCCAAGTCTTAGGGGAGAAGGGGAAGGGTTGCTGTGCACGTCCCATGTACAGCTAAGCACTCACGTGACTTATTCTTAGCACTTTGAACAGTTCTGAGTACTAACCGCTAAGCTTTGCGGCGAGAACAGTGAGAATCTATGGATACAAATATAAACATGTAGAAGTCAGCTCAACAATATATCCATTTAGCAAAAGGCCATCAACTGCTTCTCTCCTAGTCCTTATGATGTCTCTACCCATGGGTTTTGGACATGTTCACTGTGCCAGGCATAAATCCCTTCCTGAGAATTGGGTGGCTACCCCAATAAAACAGTCTTCCCACTGCTGTCCCGGGACATGCTTGTAGCATCCAGAGATCCGGTGCTTGGTAAAACCAGTGATGTCCTGTTTCTCCCAGAAGCCTGCATAGCACCCTCTGGGCCTATGAAAGGTAGCCAGCAGGGAGAGTATTTCCTGATGCTCAAGATGATAAACAAGATGATGCTCAAGACTCATTTCCCTATTTCCTGTAACCATAGAGAACTATGAGCATCATTAAGCAATAAGGCCTTACCTTCTAGTTACGGTGAGCAACCAAGAGCAGTAGCCTATACTACTTGGGGTGTCTCTGGAACCCCACCAAAAACTCATAGGATGCCTGGTTTTGAGATGTTCATGTAACAGCCCACGTCCTTTGGACTCAACAGTACACACACATACAGAACACTTCTGTTCAAACTCCTTTCTTTCTTTCTTTCTTTCTTTCTTTCTTTCTTTCTTTCTTTCTTTCTTTTTTTTTTTTTTTTTTTTTTTTTTTTGGTTTTTCAAGACAGGGTTTCTCTGTGTAACCCTGGCTGTCCTGGAACTAGACCAGGTTGGCTTCGAACTCAGAGATCCGCCTGTCTCTGCCTCCCAAGTGCTGGGATTAAAGGCCTGCGCCACCACCGCCTGGCTCAAACTCCTTTCTAAAAAATTATATTCAGAAAAAAATTATATGTGGTGGCCGCACAGATGACTCAGATGTTAAGAGCACTTGTCGCTCTTTCAGAGGACCCAGGTTCAGTTCTGAGCACATTCACAACCATCACCAACCCTCCAGTTCCAGAGTCCAGTGCCCTCTTCTGACTTCTATAGGTACCAGGTACACATGTGGTACAGATGCACACATGCAGGCAAACACTCATACACGTAAAGTAGAAATAAATAAAAATAATTTTAAATGTATGCATAATAAACATTTGAGGATATTTTTCTTGTTATTATTCCCTAAGTATATAACAGATATACGCATAGGTATTCACGTCACCCACGCCTGAGGGAGTGAGGGGTGACTACATAATACTAAAACCTTCTTTTGTTCAGATGGCCTTTGAAACATGTGTGAGCGCTTTGGATCAGCCCTTTGTAAGACATTTCAAAAATGACTTGTAGGACACAAATTTGTCATTGTTCAAAGAGGAATGTTGACAGTAGCCAGCACCTCCCTCCTACAGCTGTGTGATCCTGCTGTGGTTGTCTGTACAATCAATATACAGAACTAACAGATGTGAGAGGATTGTTGGTAGCCATCGCCATATCTATTCTGTTATTGGGGCCCATCACCTAAGTGATCTTTTTACAGTTGCCCAGTTCAGGCATATTCCTTTACTCAGATTCACTGTGCCGTTGGTTGTGAGAGACCCAAGCTAGTGAACAGGAGTGGAGATGAATTTATCATTAATCCACAAGGCTGTCAACATTTTAAAAAGACACCTGGTTGTCTCTGTAGGCTCGAATTCTTGATGTATGTATTGCAAAAGGCTTGCGTTTAATGTTACAGCCTCTGTTCAAAGAAGAATATAATTGCGAATGAGATATTTTTGTATGTTTTCTAGAAGGAACTTTTATCTAAGATACATTTGTGTACTTCAAAAATCTTTCATCTTTAAATATTGGAAATTACAGACAGGCTACAACAAATGTCTTCATTCTTGTTTTATTTAAATGCTTAGCCTGATGGGCCCATAACTATAACACATTATGTTTTGAAAGGATTCCTACAAAATCTGTATGTTTAAATGACTTATGTAAACAGAATGTGTTTTAGACGCCTTCTCCTTCTCTAAGAATATATCTTCTTTGGATTGTGTGTTATGACTTTATGGAAGAGTGCCCATGAATGTCGTTTAAGGTGATTGTGGGATCTGTCACCCCTACTCAATTGAGAGAGACCCGAGTTAATAGTCTGCTTTTAGCTTATTCTCCTAAGATGTGAGGAAATCTCAAATGAGACACTCGTGATCTCGAATACAATTTTTAAAAATCATTTGCTTAAAGGCAAGAGTTTCAGCAGGTCATTTGAAAACATAAGACCGATGGTCAGTCCTAAGTATCTTGAGTTGACTCATCTTACTGCATTAGCATAATAATAAAGTTATTGTGAAGATTTATGTTCTTAGAAATCGACTAGTACAAAATAAATAATTACTCTTCCTAAAGTGTGGAGATAAGACAGTCTTTCTTGTCATTTGTTTCGGTGGTACTGAGGGTGGCGATTGACACTCAGATAAACTACAGAAGCACAGCATCACTGAGCTGCACCCCAGCCTCCTTCCTGCTCCTGGGGTGAACCACAATCTATGTCGTTGCCATAGCATTGGAAACACTCAGTGTTGCTTCCTGTAATTATTACAACTCAGACCACTGTCACTGATGGCAGCACTGTCCTCCTCATGGTGACACATGTGCATTGACACTTCAGCCAACTGCTAGAATTTCAGCATAGAAAACACATAATAAAAATGTCTCTTTCAAAATGCTTGGCCGATGTCTGATGATAGTTTTTGGATTTAAATAATAAATCTGATGTTTGTCATTTCTTCAGTTACTCACCTAATTGACCTGGTCGGGCATGATGGCATAAGCTATGGTCACAGCGTATTGACCACACAAAATTCATTTGTTAGGACTAATAATGATACAGACCCACAATCTGTGGGAAAGTGGATTGTGTATTGTAGGATAAACTCATCTGCAGCCCAAATGTATACTTGTTTTTCAACATTATTAGGTATCTATCCCCAGAACCAGATAGGATATAAGAGTTTATGTTTGTATGTCACAGTTTCCTTAGCAAAGCCAGTCTGGCAGAAGACAATAAATATTTGCTGAGTGAAACAGTGACTAGCATAAAGCTTCTATAGAGAATATAATCTGCCCACCATCACAGTGCTGCACATTTGTAAATCTTAGTACTTGGAAGGCCAAAGGAAGACAATGGTGAATTCAAGGTCATCCTGAGCTACAGAGTAAATCTGAAGCCAGCTTGGGCTATATAGCAAGAACTCTCTGAAGAGAAAAATAATAATAATAATAATAATAATAATAATAAAATTCACATATTCATAGCTACATGGCTAGATGTCTCCTGACACACATAAGACTAGGCTGCCTTTTATATAAGGAGCTACCCTGTTCACCATATTAATTCAGATGTTTGGTTTATATAAGAATTTAAATAAGTGAATCAAATGACTACAATACATCCCTTAAGATTATGTTTCCTGTCTCTCAGGCTTCCAGACAATCCTTTCCATTTAGTCCTTCTTCCGTTCACTAGTATATATGCAATGGATGCCATGATCTTTCTGTCATGTGCTTATGATATCTGCCTGCCCCAAAGCTTTTAATGACTCTCTAAAACCTCTAAGAATGTTGGCATCTATCACAGAGCACCATTGCGGTTTGGCTGTGAAATGTTCTCAATGTGCTGAAGTGTAGCCACTAATATTGGTGCTCTTTTAGGGGTGTATGGAAATTTTAGAAGGTGGGACCCATTCAGAGGAATGGTGCAGGTTGCTGGGGCAGGCCATTTGTAAGTTATACATGGCTACTCGGTCATCTTTCCACCCCTCTCTGTTTCCTACCCACCATGAGATGAAGAACATCCCACAGAGACAATGCATTGAGCCACGCACTTATGGTGGAAAGGCCCTGGAACCGAGAGCCCAAATGAGCGTTTCTTCCCTTTAAACTCTCCTTGCCAGTATTATTGTCCTGGCCATCTATACATAGTAACTAAACACAGCAAATTGACAATAGAGATGTACACCCATTACCCTACCTGTGACGATTTGATTCTGGAGCCTTGGATCTAGACTGTGGGAGGAATTGAAAACCAGGTATTGCAGCAGGCCAGGAACAGCCCAGAATGCTGCAAGCAGAACTTAAGGATCAATTCTTGTAAGAGGTCAGCGTACTAGGTTTTATAGAAACCTAGGTAGAAATAAAGAGTTGATGGGAGACTGGACGAGAAGCCATTCGTTCACGTTACCTTCTGGCAAAGAACTGGTCCATATTTTACCAGTGTCTCCTCATTTTCAGTAAGGCTAACTTAAAGGTAATGGGCTAATTAATCTGATAAAGCAAATTTTAAGGCAGCATAGCATTCAGGATATGGCATAGTTGTGTTTAACCAAATTTATATTGAGAATTGATAGCCAAAGGCAGAGTAAAAATTTTTTTAAATGCATAGTTTTGCTGAGCAATGGTGGCACATGTCTTTCTTTAATCCAAGCACTTGGGAGGTGGAGGCAGGTGGATTTCTGAGTTCGAGGCCAGCCTGGTCTACAGAGTGAGTTCCAGGATAGCTAAGGCTATACAGAGAAACCCTGTCTTGTAAAAAAAAAAAAAAAAAAAAAAAAAAAAAAAAAAAAAATTATAAAAAAAAAATAAATGCATAGCTTTAAAGTTATAGACAAAGAAGACATGGTGGGTAATGAGATTAATAACATTAACAATATATCAAATAATTTTCACCTAGATAATAAGCAATGTTCCCTAAAGACACCTCACAATGTCTGGCTCTATCCATCCTTGGATAGTGATCATAAGATTTTGACTTTACATAGAAAATAATGCTTTAAGGAATGAGCCCCCTGTACCTACATGATCTTCTAGGTGGGTATTTTCGTGGGTTTAGCCACGCAGGGTGCTGCAGCCATGACCTAAGGAGCAGGGTGGCAGAGACCACTCACACCACGTCAGAGTTGGCACTGACTCCATGCGGCTCACTTCACAGGTGTGAGTGGCAGTCACCAAAGCTCCACACAGATTTCAAAAGAAAGCCTGTGAGCCTGGGCCGTGTGGCAGGGAAGGACCACTGCAGGCATCTCCAAGAGGAAATGCATGGAGCTGTGAGCTGCGATCACGGGATGCTGGAGATGCTAAGAACAGGGAATGTCTTTTAAGGCAAGCTTCCGGGAATGTGTACAAACCGAGAGCAGGGCCATGAGAGTTACAAATAGCAAGGCTCTGGGACTATGAGCACTGGTGAGTCTGCTGGAGCTCACATCTTAAGACTACGTGCCCTCGACATTAGAGATGGAACTGTAGGAGTTAGCGCTTACTGCTGACGACTTATGGCCTCGCTTGGGTCCAGTCTATTCTTCTTCCCCCTGTTCCTTCCTTTCAGTATTGGAATACTTAATGTGTGCAATTGTGTGTTATTCTGGAATCACAGGTAAAAGTCGACTTGAGTTTTCAGGACAGACTTTCAATTTAGTCTTTTGAATAATGTTGGTAGTATTTTAAATTATAAGGGCTCAAGAAAAAAAAAAAAAGCATAGCACATTTTTTAATGAGGCAGCCATGAGCCATGGAACCAGGGGCCAGGGGCAGGATGTTACCGTTTGGATGCAAAATGCCTCCCATGCAGTTGGTCAGTAAAGGTTTGTTCCACAGCTGGTGGTGTTACTTTGGAGTTCACAGAGACTTGAGGAGATGGGACCTCACTAGAGGAAGACTGTGCTTTGCTCCCAGCTCCTTCTTAGCTCTCTGCTTTCTGCTGGCCATGGTGAGCTAACCCATCTCTCCTTCCACAGCCCTTACCGCTGTGGTATTCATAATGAGTTATAACTAACAGAGCAGAGGACTATGGACAAAACCTCTGAAACCGTGAGCCAAAATAAATCTTTCTTCCCTCGTCGTTATTTTATCAGTCAACTAGAAAAAAACAACGCAGGCACTTCAGATGGCCATCGTCTGGTTCCAGCAAACCTATGATGATCCATCTACCACAGCCTTTGCCTGTCCACTTAAATCCGCCCATGCCTTAAGTGCTTATGACCTTGATAAGTTAGGATTCCTTAGGTACGTCATACACATTCCCTCACTACCGCTGGCACACACACACACACACACACACAGTCTATCTACTGCCACTCTCTCTCACTGACGCCTTGGTTCTCTATGTCCTGTATCTTTTTGGAGGATAGCACTGAGGATTTACTGCTTGCCATTGGTTTCAAGCACTTGGCATGTCATCAAGGCGACACTTGACAATACTCCCTTCATGTGTCTTGTGCTTAGCTTTTATTTACAACTTCATTACATTGGGATGATTTCAGCCACGATCGCTTCTAGTGCACTCCCCACGCCCGTTCTCTTCTCTGAGATGCCATCGTCATCCATATTCTTCAGTTGCACTTCCCCGCAGCTCATCAATGTTCTTCTCACTTAAAATCCTTTTATAATTTCATCAGGATCGTTTCTACTGCTGTATCGTCAAACTTAAATACCTTTTTCTCTAATGTATCATCTGCCATTAGCGCTATATGTTACATATTGTATTTTTATCCCTAGAAGTTCAATATAGGTATTTTTTTAAATCTTGCTTTGTTCTTTAACTTTTAAAAAAATATGCAATATAATTATAATTGTGAAATTTTGTTTGCCTTCTAATTGAAATATTGACTCTATCTCTGAGTTAGCTTTAGTTATTTTCCTCATTGTGGCTCATTCCCATGTTTTCCTGTTCCTTACGTACCTACTAAGCTTTGTTTTAATGAAAAGGATTGCAAACTTTTACTTGCTGGGTGGTGGGAAACTCTTTCTCCTCTTATTTGTCTTGGGGTGAAGTTTCATCACTTGGAAAGAGTTATATCTTACTAGGAATCACATTTATTATTTGTTGCTCTATTGGTAACTAACCAAATTATTCTCTACTCCTTGGGGAAACTTTCTAAGTATTTACTTTTATGCTTTGCAAAGTAAGAATCTGAATTTTAGAAATTAATAGCATTCCTGGGCCTAGGGCTGTGTTTTTAAATCGTTTTTAGTTTCACTTAAGGGTAGTTCCTTACACAAATACAATGACCATCAGAAGGCTAAGTTCTCAGGAGAGAGGCTCCCACTGGTCACCATGGCTGTCCCTCGGTAAGCTCACACTCTTTGTCACTTAGCCTTACAGACTCTAACCTGGTCCCCAGAACTCTCAGTATCAGTTCCTTGACTTAGGGAGTTCGTCAACTTCTGCTCAGGTCCCTCCGTTACACTATTAATGTCCTGTCATTATTAGCTTTGCCCTTAATGCTCTCAGAAATGTTTGGATCAGACTGATTCTTATACTCACAGCAAGACCAACAGTCAGAATAGCATCGTGACAACATTGTCCAGTGTCCCCAGAGTGACATGATGAGAACCAGATGTGAAAAACTGTTTTCTGTGAGTGACAGGCTCACCAGTAGGTAAAGGACACAGAGAGTCATTCCCTTTGCCTGTGTACAAAAGACAAAGGTGGTTGCTTCTTTTTCCTATTTCTGAGAGAATCTCCTTGAAAATGCCTTAATGCAACTCTTGGAATGTAAATAAATCTCCCCAGAGAAAAGATAATCCCAGTGTCTCCGGTTTTACAACTCAGAAATGCCTTCAAGACCCAGGATTCCTCCCCTCTGAAGATATAAACACATATCTCTGGAGTTAGGTAAATCCCTCTGGAGTTTCCATCATCCACTGAGTAATAAATTAACATCTAAGATTTTCCCCCCAGGTTGGATCCAAGGTTCAGTCATATTTATTCAGGAAGCCCTAGTTTAAAGAAATACAAATACTTTCTCTTTTGTCTCACCATTCTCACTGGGCTCTGGCCTGGAAACCCTCAAAAGAAGCTACGGTGCTTGGGCCTCGACTGCGGAGTTTTCTACTGCTCAGAATCATTGTCCTTGGTCGACTCATGTCCAGGGTCTTACGCGCACTCTTTTTCCTTTTTTCTGGGGTTACTGGTTATCCGTGGTAAAGAGGAAATCTACTTCCTGTTTCTCCATCTTGGAAGGAAGCCAGAGTCCTCTATTGCTTCACGTCTGTCTGCCCCTGATTTTACCTCTGTTCAGCTCAGCCTTCATCAAGGTCCTTTGGAATCTAACCGTGCAGGTCCACATCTGCCACAGGTCAGGTAGCTAACATGCCTGCCTGACTTTCCCATACATACTGCTGAGTGTCGGGGCTCTGTCTGATAAACATACAACCTGAATGCTTGTTCTAGTACAACCTCCTTCTGGCTCCGTATTCTTCTCTGCTCCAGGTTTTCTTGATTGGTCCTGAAGAGACAGAAATCACAGACAGCCTATGAGGTGAGGAAAGCCGGATACCAGCTCTCTAACAAAATTTTCTCTACTCCTATGAAGGAATGGAGGGGGAAAAAATCACATAATCCCCCAAATACTGCTTCAGTTGCACTTATTTTACAGTCAAAATGTTAACCTTGGGAAAACAGAATGGCTTGTCCAGGATCGCTCTGTCAGATGGTGGGTGGAGCTTGAGGATTCTTATGGGCCGATTGGACAAAGGATTGTGGGTCCGGACGGGGATAGAAACCCCACAGGAAGACTAGCAGAGTCAACTATCCTGGACCCTTCGGGCTCTCCACCACCAACCAACCAACCAAAAAGCATACAGAGGCTGGACCTAGGCCTCCCTGCTCATATGTAACAGATGAGCAGCTTGGTCTTCATGTGGGTTCCGAGCAACTGAAATGGGGACTATGCCAACAGCTGTTGTTGTTTGTGCATGGGATATGTTCTATCTGGGCTGCCTTGTCTCCCAGTGCGAGAAGAAATGCCTAACCTCGCAGAGACTTGAAATGCCAGGGTGCATGGGGGGAGGCCTAGGGCCTCCTACCAGCTCAGAGGAGAGGGGACCAGGGAAGGGGAAGGATTGTGGGAGGAGTGACTGGGAGCGGGGCAGTGAGCAGGATGTAAAGTGAATAAGAAAAAAAAATTAAATTAAAAAGAAAATTGCTTGATCTGAGATTACAGAAGGGAAAGTGAGAACCACGATATCTTAACTAGTAGATGTTTTTTAAAACAAAATCATCCTACTTAACTAATTTATAACTCCTCCACAAAAGCATAGCTTTGTGGGTTTTTTTTTTTAATCTGTATGTAATAAAGTTGATTCAAAACAAATTACACTGACTAGAGTTGAATTGAATTCAGTTCAATTATAGAAAGTGGAGAGAAGGGTTATCGCTGATATTCCAACGATGAGGGGGGTGATATGACCTTAGCTATAATTTCTTCACGGACAAGTAAACTGTCTGCATAGAGATTCTCAGTATTACAGTATTAGTAATCCATATCATACTATAATGGTCCATGTATTCCCTCTTCTGACTTGCCACTGAACTCACAAGTATTTCTCCAACGATCATGTAATTCCAGATTTGTTTCCTTATGGAAAGCAAAACAAGATATTGAGGCTCCCAATAAATATCAATTAGTGACAGTGTTGGAGGTCGCTGGATAGTTTTCTTCCTCCTAATTGCTGTGGGAGACCCTTGGCAACTGAGGGTGCCTGGATTGAAAGCCTTGGGAAAATCAGCTTCAAATCTCGATGTGGACGTGGTTAATTAGCCCTGCCAGGTGTTGTCATCGTGCCCCGTTCATTACCGCCTATTCAGAGTCACAGAGACAGGGACAGTTTCCTCTGTGCGTCTTTGATGCAGTAGGCCAGGCTGAAATGAGACGTGTCAGAACAGCACGTCTCTGGGTCACCCTCCTGGCCTCCCCTTCCTTCAGATGGAAAAGGAGAGCATGGACTTCCAACGCCTGTGCTAGAAAATGTACCTTCCGGATGCAGAACAACAACTTTGCCAACATGAAGGAAAGCCCACACAGTAGTGTCTGCTTTCACATTCTCCACACATGAACACACAATCCTAAAGAGAGAAACTCTAGAGGATACTAAATGAACTTGTGGATAAGTCTTTATACACGAATCTTAAAATGCCTTGTCTCGTAGAAACTAAGTACCTTTGGGTATGTATTAACTTTCCTGAACTTAATCCTTGACTAGACTTCTATGGTCCTCTCCAATTACCATAGGGTAATGTGCATAGGAGACTGAGATCCAGACTACTACTTGCATGCAAGCACATGTGTGCAGGCGTGTGAACACACATGTACACATACGTGCATATACACACATATGACCCACGTGATCTTTACGTCTCTAAGAAGCTAGATTGTCCAGTGAGTGAAAATGACACCTTACGAATGTGTCTAGTGTTCTCTTGGCCTTCCCAAATCACTAGGGCAAAATATCTTACAAACAAACCTACCAGGAAATCAGGCTCCTTGCTTTAACCTATTCATTCTATTCTTAGACACTTTTACAGAGGCTCATCTTAGCCATGGCTTTTAAACTCCAACAGTGTTTCTTAAAGCCCCAAGTTGTTTCTTTAACACACACAGTAAGTTTTTTACCCAGCAGTCTGGCCTTCCACTAATGACATAACCCCCTCCCTTTCTGCCTTTCTTCTTTAAACAAGGGCCAGTCCCTCTTCTGACATGTTGTCCTTCAAGGTGTTATTGATCACAGCTTTGTCACCTCATGATCACACAAACGACCCTTGGATGTGACCTTTTAACTCTCCTGCCGGGCAAGAGGGGATATTTTGAGCTATGAGAAAAGGAAATTGGAAGTTGAAAGAAATGGTGCCTTTCTGTCCATTAAGGGGACCCGGCTGGATTTTTTTTTCAGGGGTGGGGTCCTGTAAACTGATCGACAAACATAAATCACAAATTACAAAACAATTCAAGTAAAGGAGATATATAAAGTTAGAAGTGGAACACTACATGTAACTTGGGCAGATGAATTCATAAATAGAATTCATTCCTTAGCTAGAGAAAAGAACTCCAAACTGTCTTCCCCTACTCTGCTCTCCCCGGGCAGGAGTTTACAGATAACTTTAGACTCTGAAGACCATTCCTTCCTCTTCCCAAAAGTGAATGCAAGAGACGTCAAAAAGCCCAGTCCTGAGTAATAACCACTGTGGATCCGGTAACGTAAATAGTCGACTAACCTTTCTGAGCTGTACTCTCTCATTTCCAAAATGGAGATAATGATGCCTTTATTCATGAGGTGCCGTGCATAGCCCTCTGTGAACTCTGAAAGGTTACATAAATAAGAGGAGCCTTTAGTATAACGGATCCAGGCACATTTCCAAACCGCCAGAGTTAATGTCAAAACCTTAGGAACCGTGTGCTAGTGAGTTACGGCAAGGAAAAAGAATCATGCCAGCCTGAGGAAAACGACATCTGACCATCCTAAGAAGACAATAAGAAGAGTCCGTGTGTAGAGACTCCTGATCATGCCCGGATCACTACTTTGAAGAGTATAGTCCCTGGCGGGGTTTACTGACTGAACTGAAGAAAATAATTATGGCCAGAAATGTAATAGAAATAGACTTTTTTCAGTATAGCAACACTGACTGCTTTACTCTCCTCCAACCCAACCCCGCCCTTGGGGCAAAATAGCTGTTGTTATGATTGCTTTCATTTTCCCACCAGGCTTACGATCTATGGAATGTGCCCAAGGTGTTAAAAACATGGACAGTAACCCACATGTGAACTCACACTCCTAGCACGCCTTTCGATTCCTTCTTTTACTAGCTAGATTAAGCTAATCTTTCCTGATGTGCAACAAGTCTCCACTCTTTCCGTAGGATTCTGGGACGTGGGGTGTCTGGGGCTTTTACACTCTCTACTGAGGCTCCGGCCGGCTCTGACCTACCTGTCTGTTAAGGAAATCCAGAGCTAAGTAATTGGAGGGAGGTAAAGCCAAATTGTATTCAAAGACAGTATCGGCAGATGCACGTAAACAGGATAGCCAAGGGGCAGGGTACTGGGATCAGAGCACAAACGCTTGGGAGAACAAATGTTTGCACACAGTAGGTCTGGTTAAACTGAGTGATAGACTGTCTTCAGATACCGAGGACAGCAAGAGTTCTGCATTAACTAATTCAGAACCCACGTTAAACTCAGACTCTGCGGCACTAAAATCCCACAGGCAGAGCCTGATTGAATATCCCAGAGGGAGCCTGCTCCTGTTTGGTCAAGGAAAGCCTGTCCCACTCACAGCACTCCTCTTGGGACTGGCCAGACTTTCCAGTCAGAGATTTCTTTTTAGATTTCCAGAGAGATACTTAGGAGTGACTTAAGTTTAATTTTAAGCATTTCTGTTTCCCAAGGACCTTGGACGGTTTCTCCCGCCTTGGATTCTGCCTCTACCACCCGCTGTGTAACCCCGTGGGTCCTCCCCCACCCATTCACTTCCTCTCCTCACCAGAAATGTCCCTGAAATCCACTGCATCCTTTATCTCTGTCCCCACCCCCACCCCATCCTTGTCTTTCAGGAGCTCACCTTGCCCCGGGTGATTCATCAAACAGAAGATTTTGCTAATCAAAGGCAGTTTCCTCCCTAAGTTAAGTTCGCATACAAACTCTTACACTATGAACTTTTCGCATCGCTATCTGTGCCTTTAATAAGTGTTTATCCCCGGGAGGTAAAAAAGACAAGGTGGCAAAGTATGAAACTGCAGAGATGTTTGTGATCATGTGAACTCTGGCACTGCTAAACCACTCAAGACTAATTAGCACTGGAAATCACAAACCCGGAGCTCTGTGATTATTATCAGATTAGCATAACTCATCAGATCTTTTATAAATTCATTATAACAGGAGCTCTGTTCTTTCCTCCTCTCCCCCCCCCCACCAAAACATTAAAATATTCCACTTTGGAGAAGAGAAAACAAGCCGGTGACATGACAGTGTGCGATGTTTATGAAAACCTACCTTCTTCACACAGAAACTCTGACAGCTCCTCAGGCCAGAGATATCCAGCTCAAAGCCAATTCACTCCAAATGCCAAAAACCAGCTGCTTTACCAAAGCCTTGATGGTTTGTAGATATTTGTTTTATATTTCCCATCAGTCCCTTGTTGCCGGTGCGTTCCCCACTCTGTTGACACCTTTATAGAATCATGATCTATGTTGGTGCATTAACTCTGTCACGCTCCCACCACTGCCCATTTTATGCATGAAGCCCACTTGTCAAGCAGTAATGGGGAGATTAACCGAGGACAAGTTCACAGACACTTGAGCAGAAAGCACGACCCTTGCCCTCAAATCAGCCCTCCAAGTATCCATACCAGAAACCAGTCCATGATGTTACTTGCTCTGTGAACCAGTGCTCTGAGCATCACCTGGTGTTCTGAGCACCCGCATTCCATAATCACGCATGCTCTTCACGGTGCCACCACCTCAGAGTATTGTTATTTAGCTCCACTTTATAACCAGTCTGACTGGTAGTCAAGAGAGATTAACTTACCCACAGTTTTTATTAAATAACTAGTTAGCGGTAGGTAGAACTGAGATAGCAACCCAGATCTATCCTATTGTGAATGCTGGTAGTGGCGCTAGGGATGGGCGTGGTTAGTGTGAGTACTTTTCCAAGCATACACCAAGTCCTGAGTTTAATCCCCAGTGCTGCAGAGAACGGGGTATCATCGCCTCTTCTAAAATAGATGCTCCTCCTCTGCTCCATCCCAAATGCTGGGATAGAGAGTTATGCAGGCAGAGGTAGGATGACATATCATGTCCTGGCCCTGATTCAGCCTTATTAACTCACCACAGTAAAACAAGTGATTCACTAGAGCCAGCGTTTCCACCTCTACTTGTGCTGCCCGGAGAACACAGGATGCTCAAACGCAGACACCATGACCTCCTCACGGGTGCGTCCACCAGAGCCCAGAACAGTGACTTGGAGAGATGCGATGCGACCAGCTTCTATTTAGAGGAAGAACATTGTGAAGTGAGAAAGAGCAGATGAAGGAAGGGAGTTGGGGGGAGATGTAACTTCTGTTATTAAGTTCTCGACACAGAGTATCTGACACTGTTTACTTTCTAAAACATGTAAGACTGCCTTAGAGTACTAAGTTGACTCTCATGGATGCTTGTGTGTAATCACACTTTGTTGTGTGTGACCTAGAACCCGGAGGGCTGGGCCTGTGCTGCTCTGATTGTGATACAAACAGCTTTGTGCTGTAGTGCCGGCTAGGATGAGGAGTGGAGCTTGACATCGTCTGGCTTGGTTAATTATTAGGTGGTCCGATAACAGTAATGATACATTTAGCAAGGTTATTTTCAAGGCGGTTGTTCCCACAGCCCTACAATGACTCTCTGAGGATTTTTTTTATATATAGTGTATGGAACCAATGCCCAGGTATATAAGAGAATCCAAATGAGGTCCAAAAAGATCCTGGTCCAAAGTCCTTTCTGTTTCTTCAGCTTCTTGCTGCAGGAGTTGGCTTGAGGACGTACATTGTGTTTTCTTTAGCTCTCTCTGTATTTCTGGCAATTTATTATCCTTATTCTCTCTTTCCTGTCCTCCATTTTCCTCCTCCTATTTCCTTTCTCCTGCTCCTTCCTCCCTCCTCCCCTTTCTTCTCCCCCATCCCTTCTCCCTCCTCTCCTTTCTTCTGCTCCATCCCTCCCCCACCTCTTCCTCCCTCCTCCCTTTTCTCCTCCTCCATCCCTCCGTCCCCCAACACCCCTCCTCCCATCTCTAGTACAGAAATCTGAGTTTGTTCAAGGGCACAGTTTGAGCTCTGCGTGCATGCTCTTCAGTCGCCTCCTGATTGTGGGGAACAGATGAAGTCCTGAGCTAAGTGTGCTGCTGACATGAGCATGCCCACGTCAAGGACTGCGAGGCCTCAGACCCTGGGCATGGCAAGGCTTCTGAGTCAGCCCAGAGGGGATGCCTAAGCCTTCCCCTGATCCAAGTAGAAATGCTGGCGAACCACTGACCTTTGGATAAACCAGTGTGAGCAGAATATAGCTTCCTCCTCCGGGATGACAGCAACTGGAAACTGCTCCCCTACAGGTCCTTCTACCCACACTTGCTAAGTGCACCCTCCCTATTCAGCTGTGTAATGCATCCCCCTTGCACAGAGGCATGTAATAAATGCACTGAGTTTCCAGGCTGCCAGCTCAGCTCCAGAGTGCACCTGGAGTGCACGTTTGCTCCTAGCTTTTCTCTAATCGTGTCTGTGTGTCTGTCCTTTCTTCCTGCTTTCATTACCCAATCGGGTCAGGTAAATCCCCCACAGCCTTGCTTGGCACAGCACAGCACAGTATAAAACAGCTGATCATTCACATCACACAATACAGGAGAAAGAGAAAACTATACCTTTTAATCCTACTTCCTCCTCCAAAACTATTCTCTCTGCTAAGAAAAGAGAGGTCTTTCTTCTCAGTTCGCTTCATTTAGCTATCCTCAAGTTCAGCACCATGATCTCCTAGTGAAATGGGACAAGAAATACAAACTGATGAGAAGCCCTTCTGCTCTAACCTGTATGACCGAGTCATGCCAGGCCAAGTGGGCACCATCAGAGGGCAGCAGGGTTTCTAATCACTAGAGGCTCAGGCATCGTGGGCATGTGGCCTTCCACAATGGCTTCATGACCTTGTTGAAATGGAGCTGTTGCTTTGCCCATCTGGCTCTGGGCCTGCTTTGTTTCAGGAGCAGGTCCCACAGGCCTCATCCCAGGAGGAGGCGAGTCCGTCACTGGCACCATGGGCATGCCAGATCATGCCAGGGCACAGAGGACCCGGAAGATTGGGGAGAGGCAGGATCATGGCCCCTGAAGGAAGAGTTGGAGTGTTTTTTTGTTGTTGAAATGAAGCTGTTTCTCTGCCAGTCTGGCTCTGGGCCTGCTCTTCCATCCATTTCTTGAAGGAGTCTTTCACATCCTCTTGTGTTTTCTACACTACGGTGTGCCTTTCTCCCAGATGGAGAACCATGGGTAAGATACATATGACAATAGTCACAATAAAACTTCCACATGTTGCTCTGCAGGCTGTTGGCTACTGGGCCAGCTTTGGGCTTTTACAGTGCATCTATGGTGTAGAATTGTCCCTTGAGGGTTCCCTTGAGGGTTCCCGTAGCCCCCTCCCCCCTATATTCTTCAGGCTCCGATTGGTGAGTTTTATGAAGCGTGCTGGATAAGCTTTGTTTCTGGCATGCCTTGACTCCTGCTGTCCCCTAACTCTGCGTGAGGCTTTGCTCTTGTCACATATTTGACCTGATTTGAGTTTAGGTCCTACCATTCACCTCCCAGTTGAAAATTGCATGTGGGATTGTTCAACCTCCTGAATGATTGCAATGTTTTATCCCAATCTCTTCCGCTCTTGGAAGTAATTAGGTCCTATTGCCTAAACCTCCAAGATGGCAGCATCTCTGACAATGTCCAAAATGACAGTATCCGGTTAGTCTGGGCTAAATTCTGACAGGGCACACAGAAGGATTGCTGGCAGACAGATAAAACCTTCCACCTCGTGCTCCTCAGAAACCTGTGAAATGGTGGCTCCTGTGGTCAGGAAGAGGCACTACTTTCCTAGGTCCCTGGGGCATCTAATTCTATTAACATATACCTGTGACACATATCAAAGTCCCTCAAGCTGTCTCTTGAGGTCCACAAACCTCCTGCCCCACTACCCACCTTAAGCTTGCAGGCCGCTGCAGGCTACAGTCAGAATCCCCTCTGTTTCAGTCTGTGTTCCTCATAGCTGGCAAGGCTTTCCTTTCCTTCTCGCAATCCGCTCTGCCTCCCAAGAAACAACCATGGAGACGTTGAATTTCTCTAAAGAAACCGTCTTTCTACCCACGGTGTCTTAGTCCGTTTCTATTGCTGAGAAGAGATACTATGACCACACCAACCCGTCTAAAGGCCACTTCACTGGGGCTTCCTTACAGTCCAGAGGTTTACTCCATTGTCATCACCATGGGAAGCATGGCGGCAGGCAGGCAGACGTGGTGCTAGAGAAGGAGCTGAGAGTTCGACATCTGCATCTGAAGGCAGCAGGGAGACACACTAAACCTGCCTCGAGCACCTGAGACCTCAAAGCCCACTTCCAGTGACACATTTCTGCCTACAAGGCCACACTGCCTAATAGAGCCACCCCCCAGGAAGCCTGCAGGGGTCCATTTTCATTCAAAATACCACACATGGAGTGCAGTAGTTAGGCAATTTTGCTGCAGTCTCACTTCCAGAAACCTCTGTGGATGGTCTATATGGGGCTGGCGATGGTGGGAAATCACTGCGTGTCCTATTTAAGGCAACTGGGCAGAAAGATGCGTGTTCCTCACCCTGCCACAAAATGAATTTGAAAATATTTTACAATGAATTGATTAAGTCCTTACTCAAAAAAGTCAAACCCAGAGCAATGTTAAGTAAAGATAAATATCACATAAAACAAAGATAAGGATCGCTTCCCTCCGGGAGGCTCGTCCAGTGATGGACGGGCGGGCGTGAATGGTCGTCGGGCAGATCTTGTTTGTGGTGCTCTAATGTGAGCAGTGAGTACACACAGCCCTGTTTAAATGCTGAAGAAGCTGCTGGAAATGTTCAAACAGACCTGTCCTCCAGAAATGCCTTTGGAATCACAAAAATGGTCCCGTCTCTGCCATCCACAGTCCCTCCTGGGGAAATGACCTTTGAGAATGGAAAAGGTTTCTCCTGCCGCCTGATTTAGACCCACAATCCCATCATTTTCTCCTAGGAAAGTGTCACCTACAGCTCTCCACCCAGGGTGGAGAAAATGCTGTAAGGTCAGCCAGGAGGGCTGTGGCTTCACCTTACAGCAAAGTAGCAGAAGAGAAAAATGTAGCATTGAAGAATTTCGAAAATCTCTTCTCAGATTCATAAAGAAAACAAACAAACAAACAAATAAATAAGAAGAGAGATGTTGCCGGCAATGCTGATATCCCATAGTGACTTCCTGAGACCCCTCTGTTCCCAGTCCTAGGAAATTCACACATGTGGACAGACTGTGTCCCCAACTGTCCTCTTCAGAGATTTCTACTTGATAATAATATAAAATAAGCCCAATGCTTGCCTTGAGAACACCACAGAGCAGACAAACACGCTGCTTTGTAGACAAAATTAACCAATTAATTAATTAATTTAGACCCAGACATCGTCCTACTATATCCTTAGTGTCAGCTTCAGAGTTCATTCATTCATTCATTCAACAAACACATATTAGGATTGTGCCATGTCTCTGATGTTGCGTTGGGCTCTAATAAGAGGTGAGAATGGACAGCTGGGCCAGCGACCCTGCTGCTGTGGAGATCCCATGAAGTAAGGCAGAGGTCACAGCAGCTGAATGGACGAGTGGATGCATGAACCAGCAGCTTCAGAGAACAATAAACGCTGTGAGAAAAAGAAGCAAAGGGGTTGGAGCGATGGCTCCTCAGCCAGGCGTGACCACTGCTCTTGCAGAGAACCAAAGTTCAGTTCCCAGCACCCAGCGCCTCACAATTCCCTGTGTAACTCCAGCCTCTCGGGTCCCCAGCCCCTCTGACTCCATGGGCACGGGCGCCTGTGTGGACAGACACACACAAACAGACACGTGACAGTTTAAATGATAAAACTAAACCTTTCATAAAAAGGAAAGGAGGGAGAGAGGGAGGGAGGGAGGGAAGGAGGGAGGGAGGGAGGGAGGGAGGGAGAATAAAATGATGTAAGGCAAGCTGACCCTTACCCAAGATCCCCAAGGCCCATTAGCCCTTTACACACCATAAACTACTCACAACCAAACCTCTTCTTTAACAGCCCGTGAACACACCTATGTTCATACAAACACGTGTATGTGGCACACCTGCTTTATCCTTTGTCCCAAGGTAGCTCTGGTGGAAGCTAGTGCAACCTCAGAGAGGCTGGCTCTTGCAGAATATGCTCAGGTCACTGGGCTATGAAGAGAATCTCCAAGATCAAGTGAGATGGTATGACCATAGGAGATCCCCCTCCCCTCTCTCTCCCTCACATTCATCCTTCAGTTTATACATATTCCTGCTATGTGTCTCTTCACCTGAGACCCAAAGCAATGGAGCCTCCTTTTTCGGACCGGACCCTCCAGACCTGAGAACCAGGACAATCTTTTTCTCTTCCTGCGTTAATTGCTTCAGATATTCAACTATAATAGCATAAAGTTGTCTGGCACACATGCTAAGCTTGTCTCGTGGAAATGCAAGGAGAGCCTTCCTAAAGAGAAGGACTCTATCTCTGCCTGTGAAATGCTACGGTGTGCGGATAGGTAGGGCACTTGTGGGGGGAAATCTTCACTCAGGGAGAATAGTGGGCACAATTATAACTTCAAGAGGTTTTTTTCCTCTAAATATCATCTATGTTTAGGGAATTTGACATTCTTGGTACATTTCAAGTGCAAGGCTTTTCTTAGGACCTATTGTATTGAGTTTCCCTCTGGTAAGAGCCGACAGGATGGAAATCAGGAGTCCACTGTGGGTCAAGGAAGATGGCGCATCTAGCACTGGAGAACAGGGAGACTAGGAAGCAGGAATGAGGAGCTTTGGAGGAGGGAGGATGTGCCGGGCTCTGCTAGGGACCAGAAAGAGGACTTGAATGGAATGTCAAAAGGAACTGTAAAGGTGGCAGAGAAAGGCACTCATTGAATAAACAAAAAATTAAAAGTGAGAGGCAGGAGAGGTTACTGAAGAACAGGACAGAGTGAGCTGTAATGACTCCTACAGAGCTGGCTAAGAATTAGATGCACTGATATGAGCTCACAGATTTTAATATGCTGACTAAAAAAATTCAGGTGTCCTTTGGGAAGACTCAAAGGTGACCAGCTCCAAAGGCAATGAGGATCCCTAACGGCTGCCAGACCTCGCTTCCGACTCTCTTTCTTCTCCAGCAGGAGCCATAGCTGCTCCCCATGCTAGAGTATTCTGAATACCGCACTGTTCTAGGTAACAACAGGTCACTCGGGAATGAGGACATCCAGTTTGGAGAGTCTGTCTGGCCAAATTGGAGGCATTCACGACAGTAATTGGAAATAAGTGATGCTAGTAAAAATGATGACCAAGTGACTGACATAGGCATGCCTGAACCCATGAGATATGAGTTACATGGAAAATGATAAAATTTGATTAAAACAGGTAATTACATAACTTCAAAGTTCTTACTACAAAGTACTAATTACAGGGAAGAATAGCATGAGGTAAGAGCCTGGCAAACTCCTCTTGGAACAGAGGTTCTGAGTGACTGTCACCAACACCGGGAGCAGGTGACCCTGTGCAGAGCTTGAGAGGGGGCAGGACACACCCACCACAGAGAAAGCTCCACAGAGCAGCTTCCCGCCAAAGACGCCACACCTGGATCTAACCCTGGGAGAACATCAGGAAAGAACATTAAAGGCATTTGAGAGAAAGAAAGAATGAGAGAGAGACAGAGAGACAGAGAGACAGAGAGACAGAGAGAGACAGAGACAGAGAGAGGAGAGAAGGGGAAGAAGTAAGGAAAGAGAGGGAGGGAGAAGGGGAAGGGAGGGGAGGGGAGCAGAGGGGAGGGGAGCAGAGGGAAAGGGAGGGGAGGGAAGGGAATGAAGGGGAGGGGAGGGGAAGGGAAGGGAAGGGGAGGGGAAGGGAGTAAAGGGGAGGGGAGGGGAAGGGAAGGGAAGGGAGGGGAAGGGAAGGGAATGGAGGGGAAGGGAAGGGAAGGAAAGGGAGGGGAGGGGAGGGGAAGGGAGGAGAGGGAAGGGAAGGGGTCCACTGCCTGGCTTCCGCAGCTGCAATAGCCTTATATAGGCTAAGCCCTCAGTTTGTAGGGAATGCACAGATGTGGGCAGATGTGGGAGGAGTGCCTAGTGTGATCTCTGCTTCTGTAATAAGCACCACAACCGAAGCAACTGGATAATAGAAAGCTTCTTTCACCTTACACATGCCTCAAAAGTTTCTCACGCTTCTCCTTAACTGTCACATGCTCGGGCAACTGCTAATCGGATGCTTTGCAGTTCCTAAAATCCTATTTAGACAAAATCAAGCAAATCATACCCATTTGTGTCTTATCTCAGTCATATAGTGCAATTATCTTGTAATTCATCCATATTGTGTGTACTGATAATTATTCTTAACTGATCCATAATTTGTCATGATATGGTATGCATCACAACACATTTATCCTTTTTTTAAAAATCTTTTTTCACCTATTGATAATCACTTGGGTTGTCTGAAGTTTGGGGTCATTCATGTTCAAGTTTTTCTGTGAACAAGCAGGGAAGAATCTCCTAGATAAGTTTCTAGGAACTGACTTCTAGGTGACAGGGTACAGTGCATGTTTAACATTTTAAGGAAATGAAAACTTTCCCAAGGTGATTCTACTATTTCACCGTACCACAGTCAGTAGGTGGGAGTTCACATTCTTACCAGTGTGATGTCAGTCTTCACACTTCCAGCCATTGTAGCGATTACATCAGAACAATGGCTCAGTGTGCTTTCAAGAACGAACGTCGCTCTTTAGTCATCTATATATTTACTTAAACGGAGGGTCTACTTATTTCTTCTACTTTAATTGGTTTATCTGTCCTCTTACTCTGCACCTCTGAAGGCTTGATGTGTACCCCAGGTGTAAGCAGTGCTTCAGATGAATGTTTTGTAAATACTTTTGCCTACTCTATGCCTCGCACCTTCATTTTATTTTCTCAATAGCATCTCCCAGGGACAGACATTTTCAATTTCATTGCTAAATGTTTACCTGTAAACGTGCCTTTCAGTATAGCTAACAAACTCTATTCGTGTTCCCATTCAAAAGTGTCCAAAGAGTCACTGCACCACCACTTGCCATCCTAGGCCATGTTTTGCTCTCTTTCTTCCCAATCAAGTCCATAGAAAGATCCAGAACAGACACGGGCTTGGGCAATACCATTTAACAGGTCACAGAAATCCTATGGCTAGGGAGATTAAGGTAGCAAAGTTGCCGCTGAAATACAAGAAGTGACAAACCTATGCCTTTCCATCTTCCCTCCATGCACTGTATCTCAGTTACAGACCTTCTCCGAGCTCAACTGTTAAGTGAGTCAAAATGTGGTATATCTACACAATGGAGTACTATTCAGCCATTAGAAACAATGAATTCATGAAATTCTTAGGCAAATGGATGGAGCTAGAGAACATCATACTAAGTGAGGTAACCCTGACTCAAAAGGTGAATCATGGTATGCACTCACTAATAAGTGGATATTAACCTAGAAACCTGGAATACCCAAAACATAATCCACACATCAAATGAGGTACAAGAAGAAAGGAAGAGTGGCCCCCTGTTCTGGAAAGACTCAGTGAAGCAGTATTCGGCAAAACCAGAACGGGGAAGTGGGAAGGGGTGGGTGGGAGGACAGGGGGAGAGAAGGGGGCTTGCGGGACTTTCGGGGAGTGGGGGGGCTAGAAAAGGGGAAATCATTTGAAATGTAAATAAAAAATATATTGAATAAAAAAAATTATTAAAAAAAAAAAAACCTGGCCAACATGCAGGGGACATCAGACTGTGGCCAGCCCTACATGGAATGTCAGAAAAAGTATAAGAACCAGAGATGGTGGAGCACTCCAAGAAAGCAGCGCTTTCCAGACACAACAGGGCTGATACATATATGAACTTACAGAGCCTGCAAGCGTACACAGAATAGAAAATCCGATATTGCCAATGGAATAGGGATGCTGGGTGTATCAACTACCCTAGTACAAGGCGCTAGGAAAAGTTTTGCCAATAGAAATTGGACTCCATGAGACTTTTGTTTGGAATTTGGGGGGGAGGTAGATTTTGTTTTGTTTTTTGTTTTTGTTTTAAGACAGAGAGTCTGACGTTGAGTCTATAGGGATGGGGAAATCTGGGATGAGCTATGTAGGAGAAAGAATGTGACCAAAACATACCATGTAAATAAGTTAAAATAAATGTTAGTTTTTTATTTAAAAGATAAAAAGGTTGTTCAAGGTCATTTCAAGAGTTGATTTTTAAAGTTAATACTGTGAGACACAACAGCTGCAATGAACAGGCAAGGTCTCCCTCTGCCCAATCTGTTTTCTCTGACCTTTGAGCCCATCCTCTGATGTGTCACTCTGGCCATGGGTCAGCCATTGTCACCCAAAGGGAGTCCTTCATTCTCCATCTGGTTAGAAACTTTAATAACCTGGCAAGCTATTATTGAATTTTATCAGAATAAACTTATAATATATAAATTTTCTAATGTATATATTAGAAGACTCCCCAAGAGACCCTCAGGAATTCTAGCTCATCAGTAGTAGACAGAGGCAGGAGTCTGGGTATCTTAGCAACCTTTTCAGATAATTCTGATGTGTTATATGAGGGAGACAGTTTAAGGTAAAGTCAGGTGGGACAAGGAGGGATATGGCAGAAAGCAGGGGACTGCTTAAGCCCTGCCTGTTTTAGGAACTTATTGATAAGTAAAAAGTTACATAGCATCTCCCCTTAAGAACATTCATGATGGGGAAGGAGGGGAACAATTAAAGACCAAACTCCACAGTGGGGGCGAGCACTCAGAGGCCTTCTCAGCAGCTCTGGTACAAGAACGTGGAATCTTGGGCTGTGGTAGCGAGGCAAAGACTTTAAGAGAAAAAGCATTTAACAGACACGAAGAGACAAGATAGATAGATAGATAGATAGATAGATAGATAGATAGATAGATAGACAGACAGACAGACAGACAGACAGACAGACAGACAGACAGATAGATAGATAGATAGATAGATAGATAGATAGATAGATAGATAGACAGATAGATAGACAGGCAGATAGGTAGGTAGATAGATAGATAGATAGATAGATAGATAGATAGATAGATAGATAGATAGATAGATATAGATGGATGGATGGATGGACGGACGGACAGACAGACAGACAGACAGACAGATAGATAGATAGATAGATAGATACACAGATAGATATACAGGTAGATAGGTAGATAGGTAGGTAGATAGATAGATAGATAGATAGATAGATAGATAGATAGATAGATAGATATACAGGTAGATAGGTAGATAGATAGGTAGGTAGGTAGGTAGATAGATAGATATACAGGTAGATAGATAGATAGATAGATAGATAGATAGATAGATAGATAGATAGATAGATAGATAGATAGATAGATAGATGATAAATGTGTATGTGAGAGAGAGAGGGAGACAGACAGAGACAGAGACAGAGAAATTAAAAGAGTTCAGTGAAGGGCAAGAAATATCAAATACCCAACTGGGAAGCATCTACGGGAGAGGAATCACCACAGCCTCTGAACAGTAATGAGGCATTTGGGGAAGAACACCTAACTCAGAAGACCTCTCATACCTTGAAGCTTTCTTGACTCTCTTCTTTTCAGAAGACTAATTGTTAATGTGAATGAAGGGAACTCAGCCCCCAGATTATAAAGGGTGCTGCCTGAACTGGAATGGAAAAAGCACCTCCCCAGATGGCAGCCATATTCAGAAGGCAATTTTACCATGCTATCTCACGGAAGGCTTTCCCAAGGAGACCTACATGCCCCTTTTCATCCCCTGTTCAGGGGTTCAGAACCTCTGCGCCCCACGACAGTCTCATCACTCGGCTGGCTATAAAGTTTGAAAATGAAATTTGTTCAGAATCCAACATTAAATGTACCCAGAGAAATGCTTCACTTTAGGCTCAGGATTCTGTGGGTCACATGGTGTGTGTGTGTGTGCTTGATATATTTGCCATTTCTAATAATATTCTAATCATATCATGTGCCATCCCCCTGCTGCAGCTGGTACAAAAGGTTATAGGTTCAAATCACATTGAAGTTGCCTTCTGATTAAGTCGATTATATTTTTAACCCACATGTTTTCCTGTGATTTTATTATTTTTCCCAAGCAACATCAGTTACAGTCCAGAAATGTGATAATAACGTTGTTTGCATCCACTTAAAAGAAGAAAAATGCCCAGGAAATAGAGAGATGATCCCCCGCCAGTCAGACCTCAGTAAGCTAGGGTGGGGGAAGGCGTGTGGAGGGCACAGGAGGAGCGCTGACATTTCCAAGTAAGGGAAGGGCGGGGCTGAAGACAGAGGCAATATGCTTTCAACCCTGACCTCGTGGTAAAATCACCTGGAGCCTTCCTGAGCCGAGCTCTGCCAAGACGGATTAGCACAGCCCAGCTTTTCAAAACCTCTGCGGCTACTGCTAGGGCTTGGCACTGGGAACCCCGAGACAGGGGCCTAAGAGGTGGGAGGTTCAGCATCCAGGGCTTTGCTCTGACACATCTGGCTCAAGGACTGACTCAAGGCCCCACCTTCCCTGTAACAACACATCTGCTTGAACTTTCAAAGAACCTGGTAAGTGAGCAGGCGAAGCTGGGGTTTTTGGTTTGGTTTGTTAATTTTATCCCTCAGAGGTAAAAATAGTTGTGTTGTTTTTCTCACCTTTTAAGAACATATTTGGGAAGGGTGTGTTTGAATGGAAACAGCTTTCCTGTCCTGCTTTTTCTCACCCTTTACAAATGTGCATCAGAGCCTGTCCTTTTCCTCTGTCTGTGGGCCTGGACAGTGACACAGAAAAGACACCTACTGTTAAGAACATGATGGACCAAGCCTGTGTGTGTGTGTGTGTGTGTGTGTGTGTGTGTGTATGTATATGTATATGTACGTGTATATGTGTGTGTGCATGTATATATAACATACATATATATGCAGGTTATCAGCTTGATATATATGTATACATACATATAATGTATATAGAAATTTTATTTACATATGAGTTAAATTAAATTCATATATAAATTTTAATTTATATATAAGTTAAAACATATGTTTATGGATTTTACCCAACTGAAAGTTGGAAAAGGAAGAAGAATGACTCAATTCAACTATTTTCGTAGGTTTATCACATTGATTTAGATGGGAACAGGGAGCACATGCCACAGCGGGAGCACGGTGGTCAGAGGACAACTGTACGGAGTCCATTCATCCACCATGTGGATCCCAGTGATCCAGCGCACATTCTCTATTGCTGGTAGGAATGAAAACTTGTACAACCACTTTAGAAATCAATTTGGTGGTTTCTTAGAAAATTAGGAATAGTTCTTCTCCAAGACCCAGGTATACCACTCTTGGTCATATATCCAAGAGATGCCCCCACTATACCACAGGAATGCTTGTTCAACTATGTTTATACCAGCTTTCTTAGTAATAGCCAGAAACTGGACACAGTCAAGAAGTCCCTCAGCTGAAGAACAAATAAAGGAAATGTGATACTTTTGCACAATGGAATACTACGCCTATTAAGAAACGAAGACATAGTAAATTTTGCAGGCAAATGGATGGAACTAGAAAATATCATCCTAAGTGACATAACCCAGACCCAAAAGGTATGTACTCACTGATAAGTGGATATTAGCCATAAAGTATAGGATAACCATGCTATAATCCACAGATGCAAAGAAACTGGGTGCCCAAGGGAGGATGTTGCATTGTTATCATCAAGAGTGTTCACACAATTCACATTCTAGTGATGATAATGTCAAACTAGGCCCCCAGTCCTGAGTTCTGCTTCTTAGCCTTTTGAGAGTTTTAGAGACGCTTCCTCCTCCTGAGACACTAACCAACAGCACGTAATGCTACACCATGCTTAGATACTCCAATGGCTGTGTAGGATAATTATAGTTCTGTAGAGAGTATCTCGAAGCATTCAGTTTAGTCTTATGAGTGTTCACGTCTCTGCACTGTGAAACAGTGCCCAGGAACTGAAGACTCTGCTCCATGTGTGAGTGTGTGCCTATGAATGTGGCACGGACTGCAGTGTAGAGCCCAGGACAGGGTGTCCTGCTTCCTCTCTGATGCCCGTCAACGGCTTCACTTAGAGTGAGATAATAAGGCCCGACTTCATCTGACTTCTGCTCAGATTGGTTATCCATGCCCCCCTTCCCCTCCCCCCCCCACCCCCCCTCCCCCCCCCCCCCCCCCCCGTCTTCTCTCAGCACACTCCAGCTTCAATGGTCAAGGTCCTTTCCTGAGATGCACTGGGAGCATTGCACACACTCTTCCTTCCGCCTAGCACATCTGCTGGAAACTCCTCATGGCTGGCTTCCTTGTGCCCTCCAAATTCAGCTTAAAGCAGCATGCCTCTGGTGAATAAAGGTGGCGTTTCTGCCCTACGCTCCGTGGACTCAAATTTGCCTGTCGCTTGCCATTCATGTGGTCTTGGCGAGTCTCCAAACGGCTCCATCTTTTAGTTTCCTCTTTTCTAATATTTTTAAGGAATCTATAGTACTGTCTCATAGAATCTTGTGAGCCTTGGTGCTGAGGCTCTCCACCATGTGGTCACTGTGAGGACTGAATGAATGTATAAAAACCCTCAGGCCAGGCAGGGACTGGAGGCTTTGATAAATACATACTTTAAGAGATTAAAGCCCATCTCCGTAGAGGGGTTTTCACCCTGACCACCCAATCTAAAATAGCTTCCCTCCAGCAGAGCACTCTATTGTTTCTGCAGGGTATCCTCACCATATAGAATTCTCTTCATTTTTATAATTGTCTCATAATTATTTACTGTCTCTTTCATTTCTCTAGCTTTCAAGGCGCAGGGGAGCTCGCTGATGCTTGGTACATAGCCCCAATAATAATTATCGTCTAAGTTACTGTTAATAAATTATATGCATTAAGCCAAACCAGAAATTAAATATTTTGGAAGTTTAGATTTACTGTCCCATTCTCAATTAATACTGATCCTGGTGTAATAGTTTCCTTTCTTGTGTGTGTGTGTGTGTGTGTGTGTGTGTGTGTGTGTGTCCTCCCCTGAGACAGCAGGAGTCCTCAAAGCACTCAGCTTTAGGGCCATTCACACCTACTCTCTAGCACAGAAACTGACAAAAACATAATGGGTGCCAATGCTAGGAAACCGTTTATTGAAAGAATAAAAAACATTGTGTCTGTCTGGGTGGGTGGATGGATGGATGGGTAGATGGATGGACAGATGCACTGATGGAGAAATGAGTCAAATTCAGAAAAGACCTTTCAGGAATATGGGAGTTGGTTTGGAGTCAGGTCACAGAAATCTCAACGCCTCTCGTTTTCTGTCCTTTGATATTATATGGGAAAGAAGAGAGACTAAAAGCCAAAATTATCAAATGGATGCGTGTGTTACCATTAGCATTTCTCACTCAAGAAACAGACACAACTCACACTAGCACAGGTTGTCCTGGAGAGTTTTAGTTTTAACCTCCAGATCAAATATCCACCTGTCTACCTCACCTGTACCAAGGACACTGACCTGTGTAGACTGCGACTGTGTCGGGGGGCTCAAGGAACTGGGGTGGGCCACACTGGGTCCTGTATATTGGCATTTCTCCTCCCGCACTGTCTAAACGCTTCCTGCATGATCTTTTAAGAGAAGTAAATATCAGCCTGGGCCAAGGATGTCCCTTGAGTCACTCAGCGAATCATCAGCTTAGTACTCAGAGCCGTAGAAAGGCTTTAGTAGGGCTCTGTCCACTTTAAAACATCCACAGCAGTAAGTCTAAGCACCTCAGGACAAATGAACACCTTTAAGTTAACAAATGTGAATGTTTGATTACAGGTGCTTCTTTATCCTCACCGGAAGCAAACTGGGGCCCCTTCCTTCCTTCCCTCATTCCTTCCTTCCTTCCTTCCTTTATTTATTTATTTATTTATTTATTTATTTATTTATTTGTTTGTTTGTTTCAGCTTTATTCCTTAGTTCGATGCTTCCCAAACTTTTTCAAAAGATAGCCCACTTGGAAAATGATACCATTTGTGATACACAGTTCAGCTAATAGGTGATGACTCCTGCCTGCCGATACAAACAGCCAATCGGGGGACTCCGGCGCATGTCATTTGCAGCCCCAGCAGCTGTGGGGACTGGTGTCTTAGGCTATTGGCATGGATCACACATGGCACAGACAATAGAATTGACACGACTGCTGCTATGCCCAATGACACTGGGTATAAACAGCACCACTGAAACAGCAGCAACTTTGCCTCTGACAAGCAGTTGTCACTGTGACCCCCCACTGTTGTCAGTCTCAGAAGGCTGCAGCTGTCTCATTGACAAAAGCTCACAAGGGATCTAGTCTACTGTTTCCCAGTGAGAGGCTCCGAGGCCGGCTCTTGGGTTCTCTAGGAAATCATAACAAGTCTTTGCTTAAGGTTCTACTCATATTCATGGTGTTCGAAACAACACAGCAATGTATACAAGCGGGCATTGCTCTACCTCTCCCTGCGTACTCCATGGTGCTTTGCAGCTTTCAGATAATTGCTCTTAATGGCGATGTATCCCAAGCCAGGAGAGACAGACAATAGGAAAGAGGACTGGCTACCCTCCCTAAGGACCTTGGCTCAATTCCAGAACCCACATGGTAGCTCACAATCATCTATAGCTCCAGGTCCAATGCATCTGATGCCTTCTCCTACCATCCTAAGCATGAATCACACACATGGGCACAGCTGTACACACAGGTAAAACACCCGTACATAGACTATAGAATGTGCACACAGGTATACATGCAGGTAAAACACCAATACATAAACTATAGAATGTGTGTACAGGTATATACACAGGTAAAACATCCAAAGACAGACTATAAAATGTTTAATTTTTGAAAAGTCTATGTATCCTCTAGCATTTCCTTTTACAAAATATGGGGGGGAAATCAATGTTTTATTGTAAATAATTACACAATTATTACATAATTGTATAATTACATAATTATATAAATTTATGGCTACAAAGTAGTCATTTGATTCATTAATACAATTAATTAGAACAATTAGATTGTTACTTAATGTATTCAGCAACTCAAATACTTAAATCCTCAATATTTCATGGTAAAATACTTCGAATTATACTCTTAACAATTATCAAATTTACAATATTGTTATTAATAACATTCACCATGACATACAGTAAGTTTCAGGAAAAAAATTACAACTGATTTCAGATTTTGAAAAACTCCTACTTCTGGGATGACTGGATTAGAAATCAATATTTTTATCACTCCTAATTCTTTTTTTTTCAAGACAGGGCTTCTTTATATAACCCTGGCTGTCCTGGAACTCACTCTGTAGACCAGGCTGGCCTCGAACTCAGAAATCCGCCTGCCTCTGCCTCCCAAGTGCTGGAATTAAAGGCATGCGGCACCATTGCCCAGCTATCGCTCCTAATTCTTAAACGTGTGTGTGTGTGTGTGTGTGTGTGTGTGTGCGCGCGCGCGCGCGCGCGCGCGCGCGCTATTTTTCCCCTTGGTTTTTTACACTTAAATAAACAAAATACTTACCTGGCACCCAAGTTTTCCAGCAGCAAAGATCATTACAATGGGGCTGCACTGTGACTTACTCTAGACAGTGTTTATTGATATCTATTTGGTTTCTTTTCAATTTCTGTACTATAAACAACAACATACACACCATTTTTATGTGTATTTTTAAAAGAAACTCCCAGAAACAGCGTTGTGAGGCCAGAGGCCGATTCAGGCATAGTTTTGATAAGTCTTACTAAATGACCCTCTCAAGAGGCTGACCATTCTGCATCTATCTCTCCCAGAAATGCCTGACATCCTATTTCTCTCCCGGCTTCGCCAGTCCAGCATGTGGTCCATCCAGCTTTTGGGGTTTTGCCAATCTGGTGTGCTTCGGTGTCATTTTAAACCTCATTTGTCTTTTATGGAAGGTTCATCTTCTTTTCATTTGCTCGGAGCCGCCCGTATTTCTTGGTGATACAGGATTCTCCTGCTGGAATTAGCTAGCGTTTTCTACTGACAAACACTGTGCTGTTTAAAAACCATCTCTCCTGGGAGTCACGGTGTTTCTCTATGCGCTTACTTATTACTTATCTAGAGAAGGTCTCACACATAGCCCAGGCTGCCTCACATTTCCTCCTCCTCGGGAACTTTAACCTTTGCTCTCCCTGCCCCGCCTCCTTGGTGGTAGGACCACAGAAGTGCAGCACCACACCCAGCTTGTGGGTGCTGGGGACCAAGCCCAGGGCCTGACCTGTGCACTTGCTTTAATAGCAGCATTTGAAATCCTAGAGCAAAGATGGTGAGTTTTGCACCAAGTGTCTATGTTTTTAGAGATACAAGGGGAAAAAACAGCAATGGTGGTCCTGGGCTATCTTTACCGCCAACTTTCACCCTAGAATCTTAGATTTTACCACGTTTTGCGGTCCAGTGCTCTAGGTAGTAATAAGCAGTGGTATATGTTGATACGCCACTTCCTGATGTTGTAACTGCTTCCAAAGGCCTGCGGACCCTGTGTTCTAAACTCTTCCTCTTTGCATTCTCCTCTCCCTCCCTCCCTTTGCTCTTTTGTTATTGGTGAGGACATCACTCACTTCACATGGGGATTACTACGATTAAGTGTGAATTTCATCAAACTACCACAGCTCTTCCTTCTTTTACTAAAGCTTGCCCCACCCCCACCTCCCACCCCCACCCACCCCCAGTGAATTTCAAATCCTTCTGCAAACTCTTACAGCTTAGGCTGACCTGGGCATGTGGATTCCTCCCTGCTACCCTAGGTCTCTTTGATTTTTTATTTTTAAATCAGTATTAGGGGCAATCAGTATGGAGGAGATGGCTCTGAGGAATTCTAGCCAACTGTAGCCAAGCAAACAGGCAAAACCTGTGTTCAAACCAAGCAGTGAGCACTGTGAAGAGATTTCACCAACAGACTCAATGACAGCAGACAAAACTCAACACCAGGAAATCTAACTACATCTGGTGCTGGATGCCCTCAGGGGTCTCTGGGGCAGGGTCAGGAACTCACTACAGTGGACGGTGAACGAAAGCCCCATTCTCTCTCTGAGCCGTGCATAGCCAACAAAGGAACTGCTGCTGCTCTCAGGGCGAGTGGAAGGGACTACAGTCCGAATCAGTGGTGGAAACAACTTCAAGGGTTTCCCCTGAGGCAAGGTGTTTTGACTCACAGCAGAGTAAGCCAGCTGTTGAGTAAGGGGCATTCTTTTTTTTTTAATTTTTTTATTTGATGTATTCTTTATTTACATTTCAAGTGATTTTCCCTTTCCTAGACCCCCCTCCCCAAAAGTCCCATAAACCCTCTTCCCCCCCCTTTTCCCCCATCTACCCCTTCCTACTTCCCTGTCCTGGTATTCTCCTACACTGCTGCTCTGAGCTATTCCAGGACTGGGGACCTCTCCTTTCTTCTTCTTGGGCACCATTTGATGTGTGCATTGTGTTTTGGGTATTCTAAGCTTATAGGCTTATCCATTTATGGATATAAATGGATATGATCCATTTATCAGTGAGTGCATACTATGAGTGTTCTTTTGAGACTGGGTTACCTCACTTAGGATGATGTTCTCCAGTTCCATCCATTTGTCTAAGAATTTCATGAATTCATTGTTTCTAATGGCTGAATAGTAGTCCATTGTGTATATAGATACCACATTTTCTGTATCCATTCCTCCGTTGAGGGACATCTGGGTTTTTTCCAGCTTCTGACTATTATAAATAGGGCTGATATGAACATAGTGGAGCATGTATCCTTATTACATGCTGGGGAGTCCTCTGGGTATATGCCCAGGAGTGGTATAGTGGGGTCCTCTGGAAGTATCATTCCCAGTTTTCTGAGGAACTGCTAGACTGACTTCCAGAGTGGTAGTACCAGCTTGCAACCCCACCAGCAGTGGAGGAGTGTTCCTCTTTCTCTACATCCTCCTCGCCAGCACCTGTTTTCTCCTGACTTTTTGATTGTAGCCATTTTGACTGGTGTGATGTGAAATCTCAGGGTTGTTTTGATTTGCATTTCCCTGATGACAAAGAATGTTGAACATTTCTTTAGGTGCTTCTCAGCCATTCCATATTCCTCAGGTGAAAATTCTTTGTTTAGCTCTGCACCCCATTTTTAAGGGGGATATTTGGCTCTCTGGAATCTACCTTCTTGATTTCTTTGTATATCTTGGATATAAGCCCTCTGTCAGATGTAGGGTTGGTAAAGATCTTTTCCCAATTTGTTGGTTGCCGTTTTGTCCTTTTGACAATGTCCTTTGCCTTACAGAAACTTTGTAGTTTTATGAGGTCCCATTTGTCAATTCTTGATCTTAGAGCATAAGCTATTGGTGTTATATAGCTTGAGGAAATTTTCCCCTGTGCCCACATCCTCAAGGGTCTTCCCCAGTTTCTTTTCTATTAGTTTCAGTATGTCTGATCTTATGTGGAGGTTCTTGATCCACTTGGACTTGAGCTTAGTACAAGGAGATAAGAATGGCTCAATTTGCATTCTTTTGCATGCTGACCTCCAGTTGAACCAGCACTATTTGTTGAAGAGGCTATCTTTTTTCTACTGAATGGTTGTAACTCCTTTATCAAAAATCAAGTGATCATAATTCTGTGGGTTCATTTCCGGATCTTCAATTCTATTCCATTGATCTACTTGCCTGTCACTGTACCAATACCATGCAGTTTTCAACACAATTGCTCTGTAGTACTGCTTGATGTCGGGGATACTAATTCCCCTAGAAGTTCTTTTACTGTTGAGAATAGTTTTAGCTATCCTGGGTTTTTTGTTTTTCCAGATGAATTTGAGAATTGCTCTTTCTAAGTCTATGAAGAATTGAGTTGGGATTTTGTTGGGGATTGCATTGAATCTGTATATTGCTTTTGGCAAGATGGCCATTTTAACTATATTAATCCTGCCAATCCAAGAGCAAGGAAGATTTTTCCATCTTCTGAGGTCTTCTTCAATTTATTTCTTCAAAGACTTGAAGTTCCTGTCATACAGATCTTTCACTTGTTTGGTTAGAGTCACACCAAGATACTTTATATTGTTTGTGGCTATTGTGAAGGGTGTCATTTCCCTAATTTCTTTCTCAGCCTGTTTATCCTTTGAGTATAGGAAGGTTACTGATTTCCTTGAGTTAATTTTATAACTAGCCACCTTGCTGAAGTTGTTTATCAGCTGTAGGAGTTCTCTGGTGGAGTTTTTTGGGTCACATAAGTATACTATCATATCATCTGCAAATAGTGATAGTTTGACTACTTCCTTTGCAGTTTATATCCCTTTGACCTCCTTTTGTTGTCTAATTGCTCTAGCTAGAACTTCAAGTACTATATTGAATAAATATGGAGAGAGAGGGCAGCCTTGTCTAGTCCCTGATTTTAGTGGGATTGCTTCAAGTTTCTCTCCATTTAGTTTGATGTTGGCTACTGGTTTGCTGTATATTGCTCTTATTATGTTTAGGTATGGGCCTTGAATTCCTGTTATTTCCAAGACCTTTAACATGAAAAGATGCTGAATTGTATCAAATGCTTTTTCAGCATCTAATGAAATGACCATGTGGTTTTTTTCTTTGAGTTTGTTTATGTAGTGGATTACATTGATGGATTTCCGAATATTGAACCATCCCTGCATCCCTGGGATAAAGCCTACTTGATCATGGTAAATGATTGTTTTGATGTGTTCTTAGATTTGGTTGGAAAGAATTTTATTGAGGATTTTTGCATCGATATTCATAAGGGAAATTGGTCTAAGGTTCTCTTTTTTGCTGGGTCTTTGTGTGGTTTTGGTATCAGCGAAATTGTGGCTTCATAGAATGAGTTGGGTAATGTTCCTTCTGTTTCTATTTTGTGGAATAGTTTGAAGAGTATTGGCATTAGGTCTCCTTTGAATGTCTGATAGAATTCTGCACTAAAGCCATCTGGTCCTGTGCTTTTTTTGGTTGGGAGACTGTCAATGACCACTTCTATTTCTTTAGGGGTTATGGGTCCATTTAGATGATCTATGTGATCCTAATTAAATTTTGGTAATTGGTATTTGTCTAGGACATTGTCCATTCCATCCAGATTTTCCAGTTTTGTTGAGTATAGGCTTTTGTAATAGGATATGATAATTTTTTGGATTTCCTCAGTTTCTGTTGTTATATCACCCTTTTCATTTCTGATTTTGTTAATTTGGGTACTGTCTCTGTGCCCTCTGGTTAGTCTGGCTAAAGGTTTATCTATCTTGTTGATTTTCTCAAAGAACCAGTTCCTCCTTTTGTTGATTTTTTTGTATAGTTCTTTTTGTTTCAACTTGGTTGATTTCAGCCCTGAGTTTCATGATTTCCTGCCTTCTACTCCTCTTGGGTGAATTATCTTCTTTTTGTTCTAAAGCTTTCAGGTGTTCTGTTAATCTGCTAGTGTATGCTCTCTCCAGCTTCTTTTTGTAGGCACTCAGAGCTATGAGTTTTCCTCTTAGCACTGCTTTCATTGTGTCCCATAACTTTGGGTATGTTGTACCTTCATTTTTATTAAGTTCTAAAAAGTCTTTGATTTCTTTCCTTATTTCTTCCTTGACCAAGGTATCATTGAGAAGAGAATTGTTAAGCCTCCATGTGTATGTGGGTTTTCTGTTGTTTTGCTGCTATTGAAGACAACCCTTATTCCATAGTGATCTGATAGGAGGCATGGAATTAGTTCGATCATCTTATATCTGTTGAGGTCTGTTTTGTGACCAATTATATGGTCAATTTTGGAGAAGGTACCATGAGGTGCTGAGAAGAAGGTATATCCTTTTGATTTAGAATTAAATGTTCTATAGATATCTATTAAGTCCATTTGGTCCTAAACTTTTGTTAGTTTCATTGTGACTCTGTTTAGTTTGTGTTTCCCTGATCTGTCCATTGAAGAGAGTGGGGTGTTTAAGTCCCCCACAATTATTGTGTGGGGTACAATGTATGCTTTAAGCTTTAGTAAGGTTTCCATTACAAATGCAGTTGCCCTTGTATTTGGGGCATAGATGTTTAAAATTGAGAGTTCTTCCTGGTAGATTTTTCTTTTGATGATTATATATAAAGTGGCCTTCTGTATCTTTTTTGATGACTTTTGGTTGAAAGTCTATTTTATCTGATGTTAGAATGGCCGCTCCTGCTTGTTTCCTGGGACCATTTGCTTGGAGGACTGTTTTCCAGCCTTTTACCCTTAGGTAGTGTTTGTCTTTGACACTGAGATGCGTTTCCTGTATGCAGCAGAATGTGAAGTCTTGTTTACAAATCCAGTCTGTTAGTCAATGTCTTTTTATTGGGGAATTGAGTCCATTGATGTTAAGAGATATTAAGGAATAGTGATTGTTGCTTCCTGTTATTTTTGATGTAATTTTTATGTTTGTGTGGTTATCTTCTTTTGGGTTTGGTGAAAGGAGATTACTTTCTTGCTTTTTCTTGTGTGTAGTTTCCCTCCCTTTGTTGGTGTTTTCCATTCATTATCCTTTGAAGGGCTGGATTTGTGGAAAGATACTGTGTAAATTTGTTTTTGTCATGAAAACCCTTGGTTTCTCCATTTATGGTAATTGAAAGATTTGCTGGATATAGCAGTTTGGGTTGGCATTTGTGTTCCCTTAGGGACTGCATGATGTCTGCCCAGGCTCTTCTGGCTTTCATAGTCTCTGGTGAAAAATCCAGTGTAATTCTGATAGGTCTACCTTTATATGTTACTTGACCTTTTCCCCTTACTGTTTTTAATATTCTTTCTTTGTTTAGTACATTTGGTGTTTTAATTATTATATGACGGGATGAATTTTTTTTCTGGTCAAATCTATTTAGAGTTCTATAGGCTTCTTGTATATTCATGGGCATCTCTTTCTTTAGGTTAGGGAAGTTTTCTTCTAGAATTTTGTTGAAGACATTTACTGGCCCTTTCAGTTGGAGATTTTCAGTTGGGAAGAGGAGGAGAGGGAGGGGGAGGAGGAAGAAAAAACAAAAAAGTATTTCTAGACTGAAATATTTTTGGGCCTCAAGAGTTGAGGCCCAAAGGAACTAGCAGAATCTGAAAGCATTTCAATCTCTCTGAAGAAGATTATGCCTACCAATACATTGTCAGAAAGTCCTTAAGCAAAGAAGGTACGAAGCTCAGGACCAAAGCACTGAAAATTCAGTCCTGATACTCCATGTGTCCTGCAACACAAACATGACCTAGGGTTCTATAGAAACAACACGCTAAGAAAAACAAGGAGGAGGCTGCAGAATATGCTAAATATTTGGTCAAGAGAGTAAAGGAAGCCAAAAAATAAAAAATAAAAAAATAAAAAAATAAAAAAAAAAACCAATGCCAGGAGCAGGTTGCTAAGAGATGCTAGCTGTCCTCCTTGGAAATGCTCCCTGAGAGGCCTCCCTGGGAGTGCTCCCTTGGAGTCCTCCCTGGGAGCTTCTACTTCTGAGTCCAGTCAAAACATGAGTCTTTAAGAGTCACAAAGAAATGATCAGACCTTGAACATAAAATCACACAAACTTGGTGCAGTTTACTTTTTAAACAAGAATTTTAGCAATCCAAAACAAGAAGTCATGAAGACTATTAGAAAAAAAAATGTTTTCAACCATTATAATTTTGAAACTTGTGAGGATTCCTGGGAATGGAAATACTGACTCAAATCTGAATCTTAAAGAGTCACATTCCAGGAGTTTGCTTGTGTTCCCCTCTGCTGTGTGTTGTAATTCTAAAACATATTATTGTCATTGAATAAATGTTCTTTGTTGTCTCTCTTTTTTTTTTTAATCACAGTGCTATTTCTGTGGATGATTCCAGAGCTCATGGGACTTGTGGAGGAGCGTGCCCTGCAGGAACTGACAAAACAGAATGTACTCACTGAATTTGCATTTCTTCATCAGTTTCTCAGCTGACTCTCTGGTGCATGTAACCTTGCAATTCTGATAGTCTTTTCCAGGGTAACGGAAAAGCGAAAACCCAAGTATGAAAACCCAAGGTTACAAAGTATGTAAACCTCTTTTACTTAGAACCTATATCACAGGGAAAATAAAGATTTTTAGCCAAACACAACGGTAATAATGCATCTTCTATAAGTAGGATTATTCAGCTAGATCCGTTTTCTGTCTGGTCATCACTTATCAACTCTCTCTCTCTCTCTCTCTCTCTCTCTCACACACACACACACACACACACACACACACACATCCAGTTGGTCCCTTCCAAGCATGAGGCTGGTCTTTTTGTTTTTTAACACAAATCAGGGCTTGTGTACAGGCTCTTATTTATAACCCGGCCTCTCGAGGGTCTCACGCAGGGCAGGCTCTCAGCAGCTGGGGCTGTCAGTAACAGAGCTAAGTTAGAGACACACTTGTGTTTATTTATTTATTTTTTGTCTATGCCCTCTAATCCAGGAATTTGAAAACCAGCCATAACAGCAAGTGTCTGCAGACATTCACTAATTCATTTGCTAAGCTCCCCATTTAGGGCTGCTCACATGTAATAGATACCGCCAGGATCCTTCCTTCTAAAGGATAGGGATCACAGGAACGTCTTTGGACTCTGGTGTTGTGCCTTGATAACTTATTGAAACCATCTGGCTCCGGACATCCTACTCTAGGTAGGATGATTTTTTTCAAACCTACAGAAAAATTGAAGATGTATGAAGGTCACCTGCACAGCTTTCGTCTTTCCCTAATTTTAAACATTTCTACCTCGTCAGCATCATCTTTCTCTTGCTGTGTGTGTGATCACATAAGAATAAATTACAGTAATAGTGAGATGTTAGCCCTGCACATTTGAGCACTCATTTCTAAATAACATGAGCATCCCCACAGAAGCACACCGCCATTACTAAACTCCAAATATTTCCCACTCAGATATTTCAGCAGCCCACACTCAGATTTGCTTGGTTGACCCAATGAAGTTCCTAAGGCTGTTTTCACTTTTACATCCAGGATCCAACAGAGAAAATCACATTGCCTCTGTTGCCATGTAGCCACAGTTTTATTCTAAATAATTCTCCTGTGACCTGGCCTTCTTCCACTCCCTTGTTTGCTCTTGAATCATGAGGGCATTTGCGAAGAGTCGCCTGTCTGAAAAGGTTCAGTTCGTGGATTGTCCCAATCATTCCCTGTACTTTGATTTGGGTTAAGTGTTTTGAAAATATTTGGGTGACAGCAGTTAAATGATGTTCCATCCTTTTTACTGTTTAGTATATAGCATATGCAATGTGCATCATTTTAATGATACTAATTTTGTTCACTTAGGTAAGAAGAAATCTGGCAAATATTTTCATTAGAAAGGTACTTTCTCCTTTTGTAATTTGCAAAATAATAGATGATACTATTGAAATGATATGAATATTCTTTTCCCGGAAACTTTTCACCCATTGGCTGATAGTCATTGGATGACATTTGCCTATGGCCATTACAATGTTGATGGCAAAATAAAATTTTTCAAGTGTTTTCTATGTATTCCTTGTAATTCTTTGGGAGAGAGAATGTTTCCCTTCATCCCAACCAATACCACCTCTAAACTCAAATCATTATGAACTTCTGATTCTTTTAAAATTCACTCTGTTCTAATCCATGACTTTTTAAAAACATGATCAAAGGAAACCAGTTTAAATCACAGTAAAGTTTGTGACTTCACTACATTATTAAATACTATAATCACAAGGAAGAAGTTATGATGTATAAAAATAATAGGTTTTAACAACCAGCCTTTATTGAAGAATTAATAACACAGCCCAAATGCCACTGTGTGCTCCTCATTATTCAAGCAAAATTTATTCCAATAAATTATAGAAAACCCACCTGCATATTTGATATCTTCAAGGATGTGAGGCTGTGAGGAAATAAGTGTTTCTTCTGGTTGCCTACCTCCTCTCAGGAATGAGCCAAATCTCTGTCATTTCAGATCACGCCGGGGCTGAAGCTTCGCTGTGGGCAGTTAAAGGAAAGAGGCAGTGGAGACAACTGTGGGCTGCTCATAAATATTATGACGAATGCATGCTCTGGGGTGAAAAGAAAGGTTATGGGGATAAGAAGCCCCGAACACTGTTGGAGTAAAGCTTGCAAGTGGATGTAAGACAGCCAAGCTGGCCTGTCCAAGAGGCGGACATGGGCCCCAAATGGCAAGGCCAGTGCCAGCAGGCCTGCTGGACAACTCCTCTGAGAACACCTCTGGGGAACGCAGTAAGGAAGGCATTGCTGTCTTTTCCTGTAGCCTTGCTTCTAATACACATAGTTGTAATGGACTGAGTTCTGAGAATGGCTTCTCAAAAGCCCCCACCTGCTTCAAGAAAGAGATGCCCAAGACTGCCCTGGGAGCAAGGAGTTAAATACAAGATGACCAAGTACAATTGCATCTGCATCCTGGACAGATGCTAACTTCCCAATAAAGCTCTGAGCTGGACACATGAGCGTGAGACCAGAGAAACCCCAGTATAAGAAACAGCTGCCAAAACACCCGTGAGGTCAAGAACTCAGGGGCTAACGGCCGGTAAGTAAGCCAGCAAAGCAAGCCAGACATAGACAGGAGCAGGCTTCCAAGCCTGATCACTCCCCTAATCCTGTAGGCCACTGGTGAACTGTATGTGACCTTCTCCCTGGATGGGCCAGAAGAATATGCGCTGAGTGTGGGGCCCTCAGATTGGCCAACCAATTAAATTACATCTTTCCCCAGTTTCTGCCATAAATCCCACGGACAGTCCCTAGATAAAGAAGCTCAAGGGCGTGTGTCTCCTGGGAACTCCTCCCACATACCCGCTTTTCCTTAATTTCTTAGGAAGTATGACCCACTTGGCTTATTCCGGTGTATGCTTCACAGGGATGAAACGGAGGGCTCCAGAGCAGCTATGATCTCAGTTGACTGGGCATGGTCATTGCATTTCCAGTCCCGTAAGGCCTTGGCTCGAGCACCACTGGAGGGCAAAGGGTCCTATTCTTCTCAAAAGCAGCTTCAAAACCAAGGCCACTTGTTTTGCCAAGCTTCTTAAGCATGGTGTCAGTGCCTTTTTTAGTTCTCAAGCCTCCACTACATCTGATCCTTCTGCTCCCTAGGGAGAGCATTCGCTCTCCCACTCGGTCTCACAGTGATCTAGACCTCTGAGACAAAAATGAGGCACCACACCAGTGGGGTGACCACAGCAACTATTCACACCCAGCTAAGTCTAGAATCACCCAGTAGTCAGGGCAGCAGCATTCTCGGCCTTGCCTTGATCACCCTCCTGATGTTTGTCATTTCAGCCATCTTCCTGTCTCCTCACCTTCAACCTACCTATGAATCACCTTCAGTCGTGGCCCCTTTGTCCCTCCCTGCTAGCTAACCCCAGGTGTCCCGTTCCTCCTGGCTTACCCTAACCTCAGGATTAACCTTAGTACTCTCCCTCTTTGGCTATTTGCTCCTTAATGCCACATCCTCCGAGTTTTCTACAGAAAGACTATTGATCTGTTGCATTGCTCCACTGCTAACCTCAAGGCCAGAAATTTCCCCTGTGACAACTTGAATCATCTGCTCCTTTAGGATACGAAGGCCTGTGGAGTCAGGACTACACATGTGAGGCAGAACATTCTGACTCCCAGAGCAAGGTCAGGAGAAATACTAACCTTCTCAGGAAGGAAACATAATGAATACAAAGGGTATTAACTTATAGATCACACACACACACACACACACACACACACACACACACTTTCTATTCATGTTTTTCCTGCCCACAGAACTTTGAAGAAGACTTGAGTGACATTTCCCATTAACTGTTGTTTTTGCTTTTGAGGCAGTGTATCTCTCCACAGCCCTGGCTGTCCTGGTTCTATGTACATCAAGCTGGCCTCGAACTCATAGAGATCCACAGGCTTCTGCGACCCAGATGCTGAGATTAAAGGCCACCATGCCCATCTAGACATATTTCCTAAGGAAGCAAACTCAGCCCCATTTGCCCACTCCCATGAAATGAAAGCTGTGGTTCATTCCTCCACGCTAATGCCACTGTCCTTCCTCCGTAGGCTCTGAACCAACCTCTCCATCAGACAGACCTTACAGCCCCTTGCTGTGTACAGAGACCTCAGAGGAGAATGTGCACTAAATCCCGCCCAAACATAGAACGCATGATTCCTTTTTAGGTTCCCAACACCTGGAAGTACTGCTGAGATTATCCTTAGAAGATTAGCATCATTATTACACATTAATAGTAACATTGTGCCATCGAGTATTCCTCAATTGATAGAAAAAAACACATTCACATAAGCTGTGGCATGGGTATGTTCTTTGACATAGGGTGCTGGCAGAAATTAGGAAACCTTTAAATGTGTTACATATAATTAAATACTGGTATTTCTTAAGTCCCATCATGGTCTTAGGCTGTGTTACACTGAGATCCTCCAAACACCAAATACTTTGGATCTTGCAATAGAAAAGTATTGGGTTTGGTATGTTCTATGTAACATAAATGGAAGGATCCCAGCCCTTCATGTAAACCTTCTGGTCCCTTTCCCTCCCCATGGGCCTTATCTGTGTGTCTCAACATGAAATCAGCTGGGGCCCAAGCAGACAAAGGGAAGGAAGAGCCAGTGACGTCAGTCTACCTCCTGGACACAGAGAACTGTATGTCTGACACCCAAAGAGACTCTTGTTTTATTAACTGGGAGAAGAAAATGGTTATATGAGAATACACAACTTAAAAGTGGATTAAAGAACTTATTTGGTTGAGAAGCTATCTCAGGTAGAAACTGCTTGCCACATAAATGCAAAGACTTGAGTTCAATCCTCTAACTTTGCCTTTGAAAAGGTGAATATATGGACCATTGATATGGCTCAGCAGGTAAAGGGGATTGCTGCCAAGCTTAACGATAGCCTGAGCTCAGTCACCAGGACCTACGTGGTAAAAAGAGAGAACTGACTCCCATGAGTCCTCTGACCCCACATGTGTACCATGACAAGCACATGTCCACATATGATAAATAAAGTCTGTAAGCCGGCTGTGGTGGTGCATACTTGTATTTGGAGAAGGGGAGAGAAGCAGATCTCTGGGTCTCACTGGCCAACCAGCCTAGCCTACTTGGCAAGCTTCAAGAGAAATCCCTCCCCCTTCCCCAGCAAATAACAAAGGGATGGCATATAAGGAGCCACGCCCAAGGTTGACCCCTGGTCTCCATATGTACATACACATACATACCCACATGGACATATGTGTATCTTCATACTTGCACACACAAAAAGAATACAGTCTATTAATTCAAGTTATAAGAAGTCTAGAGGCAAAGAAATTTGAGAGCATTTGGAGCGCATTATCAAGGTCATCTGTGGTTTTTATCTTACAAGTCCATCGGCTATAGAAAGTTGGCTTTGACTGTTGTTTGTCCTCTTGTGGATCAAGAAGACTCAATATCTCAGTTGCATCAAAAGGCAAAGCAAAAAGAAAAAAAAATGTGGGGCTTTTTTTTTTTCCATTCTTGACCATCTCTTTTTAGAAGGAAGAAAATCTTTCCCAGAAGTCCTTCCCCGGGAAAATTCCCAGCAATTCCCCTCAGGGACTACTGACAGCGTTTACACTGTCAACTCCAACTATGGAGAGAGAAAAATGCGCAATGAGAGTTTCTAAGCTGAGAAGCTGACATCTCCAGCAGAGGGTTGGGTCTGATTCTAAGATGACAGAATGAGGGGCACCTCCAGGAGATGAGGATGGACCCTTTAGAGAAGGCGCGTGCATGTGGGCTGAAGCTGCTCAGGTTTAGAGTCGTTTGCTTTAGACCTGAGGTGGCCCCAGTTTGTCTCATTCTTCCCTCTTCCTGGTTGCCCCCAAATATTGAAAGCTTTATGTTTTGTTTTGCTTTGGATTTAGGTGCCTCATTTTTCTTTGCTTGGATGTTATCATGAACTAGCCCCAGCTGGCCTAGATCTCATGAGAACAGACTGGCCACAAACTGGAGTGACCCTTCTGCGTCTGCCGAGTGCCACCATGCAGTGGAAATTCACTATAGAAAACACTATGAGTCAATCATAGAAAGTAAAAAGTAGAGGCTGGGGAGATGGATTGGTGGGGGAAATACCTGGATAGCAAACTTGAAGATCTCCATCTGCATTCCCTAATACCCACGGGAAAAAGCCAGGCATGAGTGCCCTAGTCTGTAACTCCAGCAGCAGGTGACAAAACCCAGCAGATCCCAAGCCAAGCCTAGCCAAAATGTTGCACTTCCAGTTCAGGGAGAAACCCTGTCTGTAATAAGGCAGAGAGCTGTAGGAGACACCAAATACTCTGCTGTGGCCTCTACATGAAAGTACAATACACGTATACCACACACACAGATATGCACAAAGGAAGCAGAACCCTACTATCCTGGGGTAAGTACTACCACTGTTCACAGCTAGGCACATACTTCTTTAGCTACTGCTGTGTTCAAGTGCATACCTACATTTTATAAAGTATCTCTTTTCTAGTGCTTACTGCTATTATAGCATGCAAGGCAAATATATGGACCTCGCTTTAAAAGTTGAACTGTTTTGAAAAAACAGATTGAACTATTTAGAGAGTAGCCAGCGCTACTGCCAGAAGAGGCGTGGAGAAACGGGCATCATCCTAGAGGAGTTTGGAATGCATTCAATTGGCAGTTCGCTCATCAAGTTTATGTATCAGAAAATGTGAGGTTGTGAAGTCCTTGGGTGAAATTAATATCCAGACCAGTGTCTGACACAGGAGCACCATAACCCTCCACGCACAGGCAGGCTTATGGTCCCAGGCACAAACTGTTCCTTCCACACTCTGTTCTGAACAGCATGGTAGTCTTAGAAGGATTAAATAAGCATTAAATGTTGGTTGAAGTTTGCAAAGCACTCACATATGCACCGATTTCATCCCTCAGAGAATTCTTTGAGATTTCTTGTGATGTTTTCAAGATCTTTCTAAAAAGCATATTTCCTTAGTAGCAAAAGCACTTGAACACTAGCCCTGTGGGACACTGCCGTCCACGCTTTGAATCTCCTGTGTAGCGTGACCGCCTGCTGGAGTGCTCTGGGCTGACCTCCTTGACCTCGACACTTTGATGCAGCTGCTTTGCTGTGGGGACGTTTTTGATGCGGTCCAGGTTCCACTCTAGTGTTCACCAGATCCTTTCTGGTGACATGCAGCTTAGCAGGTATTAAAGACTCCACTTTCTCACCTTGGAGAGTGGTAATAATATTTACCTCAGGTATTTGTGATACGGATTAAATAAAATATTTTTTCAACTTTTCCTGCAATGTCTATGACATTTCAGTCATTCAATAAATCATGGTAATGGTAGTGGTGGCATTCATGATGGGGGCAGTGGAGGAAAATACACCAAAGTTCTGTATATACAAAGTGGGCTGAAGACATGTTCTCCACTCCTGAGGCTCTGGGACAGTCACTCCTACATGCAAGCATGGTCAATGAACTTAATCACAGACTTCCAGAATTGGGAAATCTAAAATTACAGGAGACTTTAGAGGCAGGTGAGCACCCTATTCTTTACAGCTAACTCCTTCCTCTGCGTATTGACTTGGTCAGTTTTGATGCGTTGATGGCTCATGCCTTTGCTGAGTATTTTCTAGGTGCTTCTGGTTGTATTCCAGGATATCAAAAGGATCTTGTTGCTACCAACATTGAATTGGCACATACCCAGGCACTAGTGTTGGCATAGGATAGGCATGCAGAAAGAAAGTGTTAACAGTAAGAGTAAATCTGTGGCTTAGAAAATACTACGAATGGATTGGAAGCAGAATACAAACTCAGAGAAAGTTGGGAGACATGAGAAAAGGAGAGGAGCCCCTTGCCCAGGAATGTGGTTAAACACTCTCGATGGCAGCTAGGCGGGAATTCCAGCACAGCTGATGGAATCCAATCTCTCTTTTCGGCTACAAACATGCAATTTTCTAGGAGTCTCACTAAAAAGCTTATTGAGAGGAAAATGGCATGTATTAAACCTTGGTATAGCCATGGTAGCTTCTAGTCTACCTTATTGAATTATCATTCCACTCACACACTTTTGGAGCTGCCCTATAATCTCACCTAGGAGAGAGACAAGACTGGAGGGACACTGAGATGGTATTCACAACTAGTGCATTGTATGAAACACTGAACTCACTCTCTCTCTCTCTCCCCACACTTAACTATATCTCACGTTCTGCTGCCCAGCCTTGGAAGGTCCATGCCCACACTGGGCATGTCTTTGTTTCTCACCATCACTCCTTCTCTTAGCCTTCATGTTTAAGCTATCTGTACTGGCTGGTTGTATATGTCAACTCGATACAAGCTGGAGTTATTACAGAGAAAGGAGCCTCCCTTGAAAAAAAGCCTCCATGAGATCCAGCTATAAGACAGTTTCTCAGTTAGTGATCAAGGGTAGGGAGCCCATTGTGGGTGGTGCCATCCCTGGGCTGGTGCTCTTGGGTTCTATAAGAAAGCAAGCTGAGCAAACCAGGGGAAGCAAGCCGGTAAGAAACATCCCTCTATGGCCTCTGCATCAGCTCCTGCTTCCTGACCTGCTTGAGTTCCAGTCCTGACTTCCTTTGATGATGAACGGCAGTGGGGAAATGTAAGCTGAATAAACCCTTTCCTCCCCAACTTGCTTCTTGGTCATGATGTTTGTGCAGAAATAGAAACCCTGATTAAGATACTGTCTTTCATAAAATTTCCAATGTTGCTTCAGACTGGCTTGTCTTGAAAGTCTTTTCTCTGTCTAGTCACAAGCCATGGTTGGGCCACAAAATACTAGGGCTACTCCTCAGGTTTAGGAGGGTGACAACATGGAGTTGTCCCTGTTCCCTCACCAGTGACCAATGCACTAACACAAATATCAAACAGGGAACTGTTGTGCCCCAGTGAACCCCTGTGACAACCGAGGCTACCCTCAAGCAGCAATGCCAAGAGCACACGGAGTTTCTCAGCGGCATCTTCAAAGCAGGTAGCGACTGCTGCTGCCACAGGGAAGTGTTCTTGGTTAGCATCGCGTATGGAATGAACTGGAGACTTTAGATGTTGCGTCTCTTGTCTCTGCCCACCCCATTCATTACTGTCATCCCAGGAAAGAAGAGAGAGGAAAAGCACCCACACTGTTCTATGGATTACACACAAGAAGTCAGGTACCATCTGTGCAGAGTAAAGGATGATAGCTCTTAAGAATGGCTTTGTTTGTCTCCAATGCAATTGTGTGGTTTAATGGAAGACTTCTCCAGTCTGTGAAAAGGAGGATGAAAGCAGATGATAACTCCAGTATATTGATCGAATTTTAAGCTATTTTGGTACAGGATGTCCTAAGAAGTGCCCAGAGATCATGTGCAGTGAGGTTTACTTTGAGTATGAGACCTGCTGGGCTCAACAGTCACATGCACAAACACACACACACATACACCACCACCACCACTCTCCAATGTGTGTATGTGTGTGTGTGTGTGTGTGTGTGTGTGTGTATTGTGTGTATGAGAGAAAGTGTATATGTGTGGTATATGAGTGTATGTGTGTGGGTGTGTGGGTGTTGTATATACAAAATGTGTGGCCAGCAGCTGACGGCAAAACATTTGTCCATAGTGTTTTAAAATTTATAATTCCATCTCTCATAACAACAGGTTGGTGGACATTTGACACTCTTTTCTACAACTGTGGGTCTGGCAGGCTTAGTAATCAGCTAGGAGTGAAAATTTGATTCTGGCTTAGCGTCACCATTGAAGCATATGTCCATGCCATTCCTGTACTGGTAACATATCCTGCTCAACAGATGGGGCCGGGGGCAAGGCTGAGGGCAGAAGGTAATCCTGGCGTTTATAGTCTGCCCCACAGATGTCTTTAGCAAGGGCTTGACTTTTTTTCAGAGTTCTCTGCTGTTTTGTACTTCACTGAGTTTATTTGAAAAGACTATAAATTCTCCATTCCTTGAATACAGGCCCATGGAAGGAAGTCTTTGATAATCTTATTTGAAATCACTGAGCTACGTGATGTTAAATTTGAGATACCATAATTATAACTTTTAGCCTAAATTTGATATGGTAACTTAGATTTCCCTCAAATCAAAGTTGAAGAGAGGCACTTTTCAAAGGTGCAGTATGCAAAGGGAATATTGTGTGTGTGCTCATAGGTGTGCTTGTGTGTGTGTGTGTGTGTGTGTGTGTGTCAGATCAGGCCTATGACTTATGTATACTTGGTGATGTTGTAGCCTAGAGAATCTGATCAGTTTCAGGAACTTCCTGAAGCTACTGGGTTTTTCAGTTCCTGGGATTAAGGAATTTCTTTGAAGAATGAAATGGTTCACCTTCCCTTAGAACATCCTGTGTGTTAAGAAGCTTCAACCCAAGATGGTGTGGGAAAAGGCTGAACACTGGTAATTTTGAAAGTATCCAGGTTCTAATATGCACCCAAGCGTGAAGACTGTAGTTAGACACACAGTTAACACTTCCTGAGTGTGTTTCTGGATATAGCCCTCATATTAGCACATTCTGTACATGAGATTGTTCCATTCATTCTGCTGAAATCAGAAGCTCTTTGGGCAAGGCATGATTACTGACTTTTAGTGCTCTCCTGTGGTTATTTCAATAACTTTAATGCACAGTTAGAGCCTCTTAAGAATTTGTAAACAAAGATTGAAATTATTTGTTCACCTATTGCATAATTAGGATGCAGCACTTGGCATAGGGAAAGTAATCAATGTGTGTTTTAAGTTAATTAGTGATACTGTCCCATAAAATATGATGTAAGGTAAATTAGCAAGTAACACAATAAGCTATAAACCACAGAGGAGGAGGGGAGTCCATTGTTGAAGAAAATTGAACACATCAAACTAAAACAACTGCATGACTCAGCAGTCCCGCTAGTAGTATATTTCTAAAGGAGGTGGGATTGATTGAGTTGAAGAGATACACTGGCCACAATAACCAAAAAGCATGATCAAGGGCTGGAGAGATGATTCAGCGGGTAAGAGCACTGACTGCTCTTCCAAAGGTCCTGAGTTCAAATCCCAGCAACCCGATGGTGGCTCACAACCATCCCTAATGAGATCTGACACCTTCCAATGTGTCTAAAGACAGCTACAGTGTACTTACATATAATAATAAATAAATCTAAAAAAAATCTTTAAAAAAAAAAAGAAGCATGATCAATCAAGATACCCATCAACAGATATGTAAGTAAAGAAAGTGTGGTGATATGAGACATAGATCCACAATGGAATATTATTCAGCAATAAAAATGAAATGAAGCCTGGTATCAGAGCAGCATGAGCAGAGTCAGAGTGTACTGCATGGGGTTAAATAAAATAAAGCTAACCACAAGACAAGCTGCACATGCTCTCTCATGCAGAAGCTAAACCATTGATCTCAGGCATGCAGAGGCCACTAGAGCCCAGGTTGGGTAGTTCAAAGTCGGAAATAACATGAGGTTGGACATCAGCTTCCAAAATAATTGGAAATACTAGCACCTAGTATTCTATAGCACATAAAGTTATAACAACTGTTATATGTCTCAAAACAAATAGGAAGAACTCAAAGTTTCCCAACACAATATGCTAATTATACTAATATAATATTTCACATTCACGCAAGGAACAAATTATCACGCTGCATCTCATAGGCACATATAATTAGTATGTCATCTTATTTTATTGAATAATTAATTCTGTCTAACCAGTGACGCAACTAGCAAATGCCTCTGTAGTAACTTCCAGAAGCCTAACGCTAAAGAGGACTGCTGGTTCACACTTATACATGTGGCTGTCCTTGTCCACACACAGGAAGGCACTGGAAACAAAGAAAACAAAGTCTGTCATAAATGATGACAACAGACTCTTTACGGGAAACAACAACAACAACAAAAAAAAGGTCTCATGATTTCTAAAGCTCAGTGACTTGGTGGCTTCCTGAGTCTTTCAGAAGCTCACTGTGAGCATAGAAGGACTCTCTATTGCTTTTAATTTTCTCCTGTTTGACAACGTTCTCACACATTTTGGTAAACAGTCAATGAATACTCAATAGCGGTTTTTGTCTAAAAAGTTTTCCTCATCTCAAGATGCTCCACAGCCCTGTCAGCCCAAGGTTCTGTCTGACAGGTATCTTTCAAGATGGTAGCCAAAGAGAGCGATATTCATTGCCTGCATCAGTCAACTGTTTCGGTAATACTGCCGTGTAAAAAAACCTCCTCCCATCACAGTGCTTCATGGTTGGAAGCATTTAATTCACACACTCGGGGGCTGGCAGGGCAACAGTTTGACTAAAGCAGCCTGGCAGCTTTGCCTCACACCCCAGCTCAGCATCCTACACTGAGAGCTGATCCACTCACTCAGCGTGGTACCTCGTGAAGCCCAGGTTAAAAAAAAAAAAAAAAAAGCAAGGCCTCAAACTCTCAAGGGAGCTCAAAGGAAGAAAATCCACTCATATCTCTGACTGTATCTTCAGAATCAACTTCAAAAATCAAGATGAAGGCAAGGAAGGTGTCCGCATGCCCCACTAAGAAGGCAGGACCAGCGGATGAGTAGTCCTGTCAGTGAGAAGCTGGGCGTTTACCAGTGCGGAAACAAAAATTACAGTGGTGTACAAAACCGAGAATCCCTGACAGAGATTCCAGCAAGCACCGTTGGCCTCTGGGTACACAGCTCTCCCATTGTTTCTCTTAAAACATCAAAGTCATACCCTGACTACTACAATTCAGATTTTGATACTTAGAAGTTCTTATTAGTTCAACTAAACCTGGTTTAGTAGAGAGAATGTCTTGTTTCTGTATGGATGTGACATTTGTCAATAAAAATCTGATAGCCTATGGCTTAGGCAGGAAATAGGAGGTGGGACATCCGGGAGGAGGAAGGGCCTGGGGATAGAGAGAGGAGAGGAAGATCCCCCAGGGAAGATGGGATGACTTCAGACACGTGATGATAGGGTCAACACAGGTAACCAGCAATGTGGCAGAATGTAGATTAAAACAAATGAGTTAAGTTATGAACCAGTCTGAGAAGAGTCTAGCTATATAGCCAAATTATTTGTAAATATATTTTAGTCTGTGTCTTATTTCTGGAAACACAAGGCTGGGAGGAAAATTCCAGGACTAACGTCTACAATGTGACCTTAAATAGGTTGCAGAGTCTCTGGGGGTGTGTTTACTAAGCTGTGTTTGGGATGCAGCAGTTTCATCTCTGGGTAAGCTGACAGCCATACTAACCTCACGGAGTGGCAGCAAGGGGTAAGAAAATGAGAGAAAAACATCTGATACACGTTCGATCAATTTGTTACCTCTCACCAGTCTGTGTAGGGTCTGTCCATGTGATCTGCTGTTCATTTTCTTACCATTAGAAATGAAAGAAGAGAGACACAGACGTCCTGAATGTTCCTGCATGGTCTTTAGATACACATATATCTCTGTATGCTGACCATGTGTGCATTTCTATCTATCCATCCATCCATCCATTCATCCATCCATCTGTCCATCAATCTATCCATCCATCTATCCATCCATCTATCTATCCATTCATCCATCCATCCATTCATCCATCCATCTGTCCATCCACCTATCTATCCATCTATCCATCCATCCATCTGTCCATCCATCTATCCATCCATCCATCCATTCATCTATCCATCCATACATCCATTCATCTATCCATTCATCTATCCATCCTTCCACCTATCCACCCATCTGTCCATCCATCTGTCTATCCATCTACCTATCCATCCATCTGTTTGTCCGTCCATACGTCCATCTGTCCATCCATTTTTAGAGTCACTGCCACTCTCTCATTAGTGACCTGGCAGTTTCATGTGAGAAAGAAAGACAGTCGACATCCTGCCTATCCCTCTAAGCTAACTGAGATTTGTGCTATGCTTACATGTCCTTGGCTCTGCCAAGTGCCTCCCAGCCCTGCTCTGCTCTCTGCCAGGCTGGGCCCCATCCTTGTGCTCTGTAGCATGTGCTAGGTCTCCATAGTAACGTCCATCCTGCCAACCAGCACTTGTATTCTTGTGTGGATTTCTGATGCACTGAAAACAATGGTCTGAGCCAGACACTTGGAGGGGAGATGCAGGAGATGATGAGCTCCGTGCCAGCCTGGGCTACATACTAAAACCCTGTGCCCAAAGGAAAAATAGAGCTGTCTTCACTCAATAAAACCTGGGCGACACTGATGGGCTTCTCTCGTTTGTCCTGGCCGGCATCCAGCTCTTATCGCCCCTCCTTAGCAAAACTATTTTTATCTCTCTTAGTCTTAACTAAAATTAAAGTTTCCCTGGGATCCTGTACTAAATTAAACAATACATTCCCGCTTTTTCTTAGAGCAGTCTGAGTTGGACTTGGGACTCCCAGAAACGATTCTGGCATGTCCAGATACTGAGCCTGGGAGATATCTCCAATCACATACTTAGAATATGAAAGTGAGCAAATTATTTCTGACGTCTGGGTTGGAGCTCTGACTTAGGTTATTCTTCAGAGAGAGAACTATGCAGGCAGAGCATAACCTGCTGCTCTCAAGAGCCTGAGCGCACAGACAGGGGCCTGGGGGAGGGGCACAAGCAGACCCTGAGGCATGGGGAGGCCCCGGAAGTCCACTTCCCAGCCTCATCCCCCAGCGTGGGAATCTCCATGCCCTTCCCAGAGGACCAAACACAGGGAGCGGCAGTGATGGGAGAGGAGAATCAAATAGCTCAGCTTCTTCCCAAAGCTGATGCGGATTTTTAGGAGTGAGTGGAACTCATTAGTACCATGACATTCCCGGTGTGGGTCTAGTCACCAAGCTGCCTGTAGCCTTTGATGCTGGCACACCACAGCTGTTCTTACACGTCTGCTCTGAAAGCGAGATCAGACACCTAATCCTCTCCCACAAGCCACCACATGTTAGTCTGTCTCTTCCTCTCCAGGCTCCCGGAGCCTCCAGACTTGTCTTCCTCCCCACCCCCACCCCACCCCACCCCCGCCCCACATAACTCAGAGGGGATTTTCTTTTCTCTGTCTTGTATTTCAACAGCTTCATAAAACTCTACATGATTAAGGGATTTCAGACACCGGTGCCATATTATACAACTTATTAAATAATTAATCATATAAGCCTCCACTTACATTCAAAAGACATAGAGTGGGCACAAAGAAAATGGGTCTTATTGGATCACACAAGGACAGTGTGGACACTGACACTTTCCAGAGGAAGGAAGCTCCTGCAGCCAGGTTGTGGGTGTGCTGTTCAGAGTGACACTTGTGACGGAAGTGGTACCTGGATGCTGGGACTCTACACATAAGAATTGCAACACTCAAAGGAAAGACGTTCAGTCCAGCATGGCTCTAAAACTCACTCTGGAAAACTCAAGAGTAGCTAAGAACTAGGTGTCCAAGAAGATGGAGCCGCCTGTTCAAAATCTAGACATTAGAGGCAGGAGGATCCATCCTGAGCTCTGCGTGATGTTTACACTGCACCTGATGTTTACAAAGACCACTTTAGAGACAATACACCACATGGCCATCAATCAATACGATTACCAGAGTTTTTTTTTTTAAAAAAAGTAAATACTAAACCTTTTATATACATAATTAGGGTAGAAATGTCCTAGTCACTGTTTTAACCAAACACATCATAACACATAGCAGATAACAGATACCTGATACGTATTTATCAAATGAATGTGTGGGAAGAAAGCAAGGATGAACTGGGACAGAGCAAGTGAGTAAGGTTCCAACCTCGTAAGATAACTGGGCACTGTCGCTTTTTCCCATTTCTGAATGCTTACTTAGACTGCATTAGTACGTGCTGCTTTTAAATTGTATTTTAAGGCAGGATTATTATAAGAAAGCTTTATGAGAAATTAGTACTCTATGCTGTCCTGGAGAGACAGATCAAAGTGCTATTGAGTTCTCTGGACAGCAGTCCGTATTATGCTCCTTGTGATGAAGCCATCCAACAAGATGAACAGGAAGGTAAAGAAAGAACCTCACGGTTCTAGGCAAGAAGGACACTCCCCATTCCTGAGAGTCCAGCCCTACCGAGCCAGGGCCCATGAAACACTAAGGCATCTCATTAAGGTGCACACAGTGATGTCTCCCAGGACATTCCAACATCGAATTGCTGCTTGCTCTGCTTCTAGCCCAAGACACTTCCCAGGCAATACTCCGCTCCCCCAAGCATGCTGCATTCACCCCCACCCTCTGTTATTCATCCAGATGCTCCACTGTGGTTTTTTTTTTTTTTTTTTTTTTTTTTTTTTTGATGGCACACAGCTGTCTTTACCAACATGGAGATGTCAGAGGCAGGTTCCTTATACCAAAAGAATTTAGAACAACGTAAAGCTGCTCCTATTCTAGCTACATTGCCAAGCTGCTTGCCTGTGAACTTTTGAAGCTCTGCCTTCCCCTCTGAACCCTCCCTTTTAGAGTCTTTACTGCTACATGCCCCCCTCCCCAGTCCCACCCCCAAACCTCTACCCCCTAGGCTAGGGGTGTAGCTCAGTGGTAGGGCACTTGCCTAGACTACATGAGGCCTTGGATCTAATCTCTAGCATGGGAAAAAAATAAAAAATTAAAAAGTCTTATCTGCTTTATAGACTTCGTATTTCATCAGTCACTAAGCACTGACCATGAGGCAATGCTTGAATTTCTCTATGAATTTCTCTAAAGTGCTCTTGGTAAACACCAGGTGAAATGTGTGTATGTAGTGCTTTTAATAGATGCTCCTGCCTCTAATGCCTAGATTTTGAGTGGGTGACTCCATCTTCTTGAAGATCCAGCTCTTAGCTACTCTTGATTTTTTCCAGAGTGAGCCTTGGAGCCAGGCTGGTCTGAATTATATCTTTCCTTTGAGTGTTGGAATTTGGATTGAATGAGAATAATTAGCATTTCCTGTCGAGGAGTGGAGAGAAAATTTTGGTCACCTCTCCTGTTCAGTAGACAGATGACAATAAGACAGAAGAGTGGATACTGGCTGTGGGGAAGGGAGGGGATCACACTCAGAACCAGAACCAGGTTTCAGTTGCCTGCTCAGCCCTGGCCGGCTGCTCATCTACAGACATCTGAACCTGCTAACATATTCTACTCTCGTGTAAGCAGCTGGGAGTTAGTTCCTGTTGCTGCCCATCACTAGATCCAACTTATAAAAGTGGACTATATACTTTATGGCAAACTTGTACACTTTCTTATATATGGTTTTCCTGGTTTTGGTCACGGTGTGGTCAGGTGCAGGACTAGGCATACATAATGAAGTGCATGCAGATACTGCTCCAGTTAAGCCAAGTTAACTAGTTTGTAGAGATCACCTAAAACTAATTAAGAGGATGATAAATAGCTACCAGCAAACGACCTGAAACCCACGGCATCTTCGAGATGTAGTCTCATGGGCTCTGAATCCGTTTTGCTCGCACAGCTTTTCCTTTCCCCTCCCTGGTTTTCAGCGTGTGAATGCCTTTCTCTCCTGTGAATCTGAACGCTCCCTAAGCACTTTGCCCCACATAATATATTTGGATTCCATTTATCAACATCTTACAGAACTGACCCTGCCAGAGCTGTTTCCTGGTTCCCCTTTGCTTCGGTTTCCTTCTCTTCCCCGCCCCACCCCTCACCCCACACCCCACACCCCATCCCCCACCCTCACCCCCGTCCTGCCCCACCCCCACCCCCCACTGCGCTCCATGCTAGCTACCTGGGATGGTCCTTTTTCTGCATTTTGTTTCATGCTTACATTATACTGTACAAACATTGGTGTATATATAAACATGTGACAGAAACTGAGTGGTTTTTTTTTTCTTTTATAGAAATGAGATCGTATTTTGCAGGCTTTTCTGTGTCTTGTGTTTCTCATCCAATAATATGTGGAAATCCCCTCTGGTTACCTGTTATGAATCCTGTTCTTGTTCACCTAGCAAGTGTATAATATCACTCAGGAAGAATATTCTGCAATTCATTCAGTCTTTCCTGATAGTAGACATCCATTCCTGCCTCTGCTTGTGCCCAGTTAACGCTGTCATAAACACCTTTAATCCACATCTCTAGGCCTGGTGCTATTTTTTTCTTGATCACTTCTCTCAAGTAATATTTGCTGGATCCAGAAATATATCTATTTTTATTTTAACAATTTCTATCTATCTTCAAAGAGGCTGTAATAATTCCTGTCTCTACAGCAAACTGTGAGGCTATTATTCACATGCCTAGAAGACACAGACGGCATCTGAGAACCTGGGCCACTCTCAGACCCTGACCACCCACTTCTTGCTTTGCAATTCCTTGGCCTGTGGTAAATGTGAACACCGTCTTTAATTCTCCCTCAATTTCCTGTTAAATTCATTGTCTACCTCTCCACCTAATGTTTATCTTTTGGTCAGTCTATAGGAACCCTGCGTATAGAAAGCCTTAGTTTATTCTCTGCATTATAGAATTCTCTCCAAATTGATTTTTTGTTGGTTTATGTACTATATTTTATATAAAAAGCTTTTTTCAGCTTTATATAGCTTATGGTTTTTAAATCTTTTTGTACATGCATGTATATGTGTGTGATCATGTATGTGAGTGGGCACCCGTTCACACATGCTAGTGCATGCCTCTGGAAGTCTGAGAACAATCTTATGTGTCCGTCTTTGCTTTTTGCCTTTGGAGGGATGCGGTTTCTTTGCTCCCCACTACATACGTGTGGCTGGCTTGCGACCAGCTTCCGGAGCTTGTCCTGTCTCTGCCTCCCACCTTGCCATGGGAGCTCTGGGATTACAGACCCACAACATTGCACCCAATTTTACATGGCTTCTGCAGATTCAAACTCCAGTCCTAACACTAGCTTAGCAAGTGCTTCCCACGCTGAGCCATCTTCCTAAGCCCCAGTCTGTGATTCACTAGGCTCCGAACATAAAATAGTGTTGATAGTCTCCTTTCTCCTGCAAGAGGTATGTGGATATCACTTAGATTGTTCTCGAAGGTGTTTGTTTTTTTTTTTAATTGTCCTATTGTCTACATTTAATTCCTTGCTCTACCTGGTATTAATAAAAAACATTCAAAACTTGGAAAAACAAAAAGAAATGTGTATCCTTTCATTGGTCCACTAGAGCACTGTATGCAACATGATTGTGGCTGTGTTATATGTAACGTGCTTGTGACTGTTATATGTGACATGATGTAGCTGTGTCATCTATAGCATGCTTGTGGCTGTGTCATATATGACATGCTTGTGGCTGTGTCATATGTGACATGCTTGTGGCTGTGTCATATGTAACATGCTTGTGACTGTGTTATATGTGACATGATGTGGCTGTGTCATCTATAGCATGCTTGTGACTGTGTCATATATGACATGCTGTGGCTGTGTCATATGTGACATGCTGTGGCTGTGTCATATATGACATGCTTGTGACTGTGTCATATGTGACATGCTTGTGACTGTGTCATATATGACATGCTTGTGGCTGTGTCATATGTGACATGCTTGTGACTGTGTCATATATGACATGCTTGTGGTTGTGTCATATATGACATGCTTGTGACTGTGTCATATGTAACATGCTTGTGACTGTGTTATATGTGACATGATGTGGCTGTGTCATCTATAGCATGCTTGTGGCTGTGTCATATATGACATGCTTGTGGCTGTGTCATATGTAACATGCTTGTGACTGTGTTATATGTGACATGATGTGGCTGTGTCATCTATAGCATGCTTGTGGCTGTGTCATATATGACATGCTTGTGGCTGTGTCATATGTAACATGCTTGTGACTGTGTTATATGTGACATGATGCGGCTGTGTCATCTATAGCATGCTTGTGGCTGTGTCATATATGACATGCTTGTGACTGTGTCATATATGACATGTTTGTGACTGTGTCATATGTGGCATGCTTGTGGCTGTGTCATATGTGACATGCTTGTGGCTGTGACATATGTGACATGCTTGTGACTATGTCTTCGATGTCATTCAGCCCTCAGGACAAGGAAAAGAACTACTTGCTACTTGCTGTTGACTATAAATTGGGTCCAGGCTCTGCAGATTTTTATGTTAACTTGTAGGCTTTCTCCAATAAAAATTTCAAATTATTTATGTCCAGTGGTACAGTTCAGCTTCCCAACAGGCCACCAGCCAGTTGGTCTCTTGGTAATATTGCTCCGGAATGCCTTTCCCAACAGACGCACATCTCTGCTCTCCAAACGCCTTCCAGCCCAGCTTCTCGCCTGTTGGTTCCCTCACTTGTGAGTGGTATAAATTTTAAATCTCTGGTCCCCATTCAATTTCTTTTCATAAAAGATCCCTGTTTTTAGAAATCACAATTTGGAACTTGGAGGCAATTGTGTGTCTACTGTGAGGAATGTTTCATTTTATTTCCCTCTGTATGAACGGGCATTTGTGCCAGCTCCGTTTATTAAATAGCATTCTGCCTCTCACCCTCCCCCCCTTCTCCCACCCTGAATTGCAACGCTTGATTATTTCAGCCCCCAAAGAAACCCTAGTATACATAGTACATGCAAAAGGTACATTTTTGTAAATCGTGTATATCCAGCCAGAGATACTTGGGAGGCAGAGAGGGTAGATCTTTTTATCAGTTTCCTTTGTATTATATTCTGATATTTGAAAACCAGTTACTTTTGGTTACTTTTGTCTCACTTTTTCTCCTCTGTGCATAAGTATTTTTCCTATAAACTTTAAGAGCTTTTTCTTCCAATTCTAAAATTAGACTCATTTTAGGGTTTTACTGAATCTTCCGCGCTCACCCGTCTGACCACCGTCCGGGCGAGCGTGGTGTGTGCAGGTGCCGAGCCTGCCTGCCTTGGAACACACCGCATTCCCGTTGCTCAGCCTTTGCTTTATGTCTTTCAATAACAATTTTATGGTTTCTTTATGCAGGCCCCACATTTTGTTATCTTTACTGCTGAGTATTTTGCAGATGTTGAACAAGGAATGTTGTTTTTCTATTTCCATTTGCAGATGATGATTTTTGCCACAACAGAGAAAAACAATTTATATTTTATATCTCTATCTTGTGTACAAATGCCCTAATAAATTCTCATTATTTTTAAACAGTTCATTTGATTTCATAGTCTGGCCTGGAGTGCTTTTTGAGGGAAAAAAAAAAACCTTTTAAAAGAAATATAGATAGCCCATATGATTTCCTGTCTATCTCTACATGTTTATTTCAACTAGCAACCTATCCATTAAAACATTCCATACTTTTATCCTAATGCCCTAAAGTCACTGTGTAAGCTCCTTCTGAAAGAGAAGGAAGAGTCTTGCAGGAATGCAGTCTACCAGGAGGTTAAGTAATACAAGTCGTGGGAGACAGTCCAGATGGACCCGGAAAAAATGAGGTCTTCCACGGGGCCCAGAGATGAACAAAATACCATCCTCATCCTTAGGAAAAGGGCCACATGTCAGTGCTCAGGGCTGATAAAATAACGTGTTTTTTGTTTGTTTGTTTGTTTGTTTGTTTTTTAAATCTTAGAAACAAAGAAAGGTAAGAGAGAGCATGGAGCAGGTTAGGATGGGGAACAGGAAATAAGTTCAGTCAAGAAGAGGTTTTAGGGGGCTGTGATATTTACACAGCAGCCCCCGAGACCTGAATTTGTGCAGCCTTCATGACTGTGTTGGAAACCCAAGAAGCCAAATGCTTCTGGAGCACCATGTGCATCTTTTAAAGCAGGCCATGACTTCATGGGAGCACTTTCAGAAGTTTGCATTTGCAGTGGCAAACCCTGCCTCTGAGCACCCTCTACTTCATCTTAAGCACTTCCCTTGTGATATTCTTGACTGTAAAGTCAGTTTTATCTTTTTGAGGGTGCAGCAATAGGTGTTGCTTCATTTCCTACCAGTCTTTAAAAATAAAGTGAAAGGGAAAATATGGTCATCATCTTTTTTTATGTAATAAGAAGCCAAGACTCATTTTTATGTAATTTAATCAGAGTGTTTTACAGTCTATAAAATCAGTCGCCTTCTGAATTCAAAAATGGTGTTTTCCCCAGGGAAAAAAAGATTCACCGAGAACACGGACTATTCAGATCCATTTGTTCTCGGTGTCTGCGATGTTGGAGGAGGCATTTACAGCTAGCCTATGCTTGTTCTAAATGTCATGAGCAACAGACTCCTAACGTTAGAAAGAATGAATATCTTCATTTAACATCATCTGAGTCAATATTGTTGCAAAAGACATTTGCTCGGTCTCATAAAACACCAATTCCTTCAGCCTGGAGACACAAAAGAGCGGCGAAACACTCCGATATCATTTTTCATGGGACCGAGAAGAGAAACTCGGCAGAGAGAGCAGCTGGATCCTCTTTAGGCTTTGAAAAGAACACTGAGCCTCCAACCAGGCAGCATCCACCAGCTGATATGAGGCCCCAACACATATACAGCAGAGGACTGCCGGGTCTGGCCCCAGTGAGAGAAGACGCACCTAACCCTGAGAGACTCAAGGCCCCAGGGAGTGGGGAGGTCTGGTGGGGTGGGAATCAGGGGTGGGGGTGAGGACATCCTCTTGGAGACTGGTAGAAGGGGAAGGTATGGAATGAGAAACAGTCAGAGGGTAGACCGGAAGGGAATAACGACTGGACTATAAAAGAAGATTAAAGAATAAAATTTAAAAAATGCTAAAGATGAAAAAAATAAATAAAGCACCTACTTTCCCTCTGCTCAAAAAAAGAAAAAAAGATAAGGAAAAAGAAAAGAACACAGTGGTCTGCTGCTTCTCACCTCCAAACATTGCTCTCTGAAAGACAACCAAGGCCTCTCTGTCATCCTGCGGATGGGCCTGCGGTCCGGAAGGCCAGGATCCCCGTGGTATTGTTTTTCGTCTCCCTTCTCGCTCCTGTCTCGCACTAAGTGACTTAGCTGATGAGAAAGTGTTCTCAGGCCTGTCCATCACAGGCGTGGGCTATTCCTCAAGTAAACTTTAAAGCTCTCTGCTCACTTTGTAGCCGTGACTGTGACAGAGCACACAGCATCTATCCCCCAACCCCAGCTCCCACACATTTCTAAAGAGAGTAAGAGAGGCCCATCATTTGACAACGCACAAAATAATAGTAATATCTAGCTGAGATCTGCCTTCCTGTCAAGGTCTAAAGCCCTGATTGGGAAATAATTCACTCGCCCGTTCACTGTCTGGTTATTAAAATACAGAGCAGTGGAGCATCTTCTGCATGTCAGATAACAGAAGTTGACAGGTCGCCATCACGTGGTACACCACATTCCTTCCACTTCATACTGATGAGGAGGGAAAGACAGGGCACATTGGTAGAGCACAGGAAAGGAAGAAGCCCCCAACCCCGTGATCTGCCTGAAGCATTTCACCAGCTGAGAGTCAAGAATCCCAGGACAGCTTACAGATTCATCGTGAGGGTGGCCTAGGAGCAGTGCAGTGCGTTCCTTATATGCAAGGGTATTCCAAACAAGAATAACCTAGAAGTGTGCCATGCGTAAGACCTAAGCCCACTTGGCCTTTCTCCCTTTCCGATGATGTGAACCTGCGATTTTATGGGAATCTCACCAGCCACTGCATCTACAGTAAGGGATGTCTCTCAAAACTCTTGTGCAACCTTTATTGGTCACTGTTTTATTTGATCAAATTGTAACCCCACCCAACGCATCCTCAGGAACCTTCCTCTGACCTCATTTATCAAAGAGAAGAGGAAAAAAAAAAAAGGTCCCTCAGAAATCCTGTGGTAACTTCAGAACCTACCAAAGCAGCAGGTATCCAGCTGCCGTGAGAAGCCCACAGCTACGTCTCTCCATTAACGTCTACACCGAAATCTATGTTAAAATCTATTAAACCCTGACTCTGCTTCATAACGGCTCATCCTGAAAAACCTTTTCTGTCTTGAAGCCAAGAATCCCAGATTTATCTGGATAGAGAGAAATGTCAGAAAAACTATTCAGGGGACAGCATGGGCCTGTGCCCCAGCTCCCCACGGCCACGGACAGCACTAACATTCGTAAGTTGTTATTGGCACTGGACCTACCAGCTGGAGATAGTGTGAACAGGAGCTGCCGCTGCTACTGTTTTTACAGTAGAATAGCACGCTGTTATCATTTAGCCTAGTGGTTATCGACTAGCATAGTGGTATAGAACATATCTCTGGCTGACATGATTGGTTTTGTTTTTAGAGTATAAGACACAGAAGCAACAGATGCTATAAACACCTATAGTATATAGGATAGTTCGAACAGTGAATTTTGTCCTAAAACTAAGAATTCCTGCTTAGCCTTTTGTTTTATAATCGGTTCATACACTGTGACCTTCTAAGATCCGGGCAGGTCAGTGTCTGTGAATAGCATCTTATTCCTGGGGATGCTAAGGCTGGTTATAAACATATAAAACATTTTTTAAAAATTAGTAGGGAGTCCTGGGGAGTAACGCTGAATTAACTGACCATTTCCTGTGGGTAAGTGAACTAAGCCATTGTGAGGAACCATGTAGTCTGGGGCTGGGGGAACACAGAGGGCCATAGACAGAGCCTGGGCATGCGCGCCAGGCAGGTTTCACACTCTGATGCTCTAAATCCTTTTTACACTCAACGCCACAAGCCAGTGAAGCAAAATATTTCCTTAGCACTGACCATTGCAAAGGGCCACCACGCTCATGCTTTTCGAGAAGCAAGTGGATTTGTAAATACACACAGTAAATGTTAAGAACAAACTGAAGGGGCTGGAGAGAGGGCTCAGCCATTAAAGGCTAGGCTCACAACCATAAAACATAAGAGTTCAGTTCCCAGCACCCACAAGAACTCAAGAAGTTAGACCCCAGGGAACCAAATAACCCTATTAAAAATGGGGTACAGATCTAAACAAAGAATTTTCACCTGAAGAAATTCGGATGGCTGAGAAGCACCTTAAGAAGTGCTCAACATCATTAGTCATTAGGGAAATGCAAATCAAAACAACCCTGAGATTTCACCTTACACCAGTCAGAATGGCTAAGGTCAAAAACTCAGGAGACAGCAGGTGTTGGCGAGGATGTGGAGAAAAAGGAACACTCCTTCACTGCTGGTGGGGCTGTAAGATGGTACAACCACTGTGGAAATCAGTCTGGCGGTTCCTCAGAAAACTGGACATGACGCTTCCAGAGGACCCTGCTATACCTCTCCTGGGCATATACCCAAAGGATTCCCTGGCATGCAATAAAGACACATGCTCCATTATGTTCATAGCAGCCTTATTTATAATAGCCAGAAGCTGGAAAGAACCCAGATGCCACTCAAAGGAGGAATGGATATAGAAAATGTGGTATATTTACACAATGGAATACTACTCAGCAATTAGAAACAATGAATTCACAAAAATTTTAGGCAAATGGTTTGATCTGGAAAATACCATCCTAAGTGAGGTAACCCAATCACAAAAGAATACACATGGAATGCAATCTCTGATAAGTGGATATTAATTAGCCCAGAAGCTCTGAATACCCAAGGCACAAATAACATAACAAATGACTCCCATGAAGAAGTATGGAGAGGGTCCTGATCCTGGAAAGGATTGATCTAGCGATGGAGGGGAATATAAGGACAGAGAAAAAGGAGGGAGATGATTGGAGAATGGATGGAGAGAAGGTTTATGGGACATATGGGGAGGGGGTGTCTGAGAAAGGGGAAATCATTTGGAATGTAAACAAAGAATATAGAAAATAAAAATATATAAAAAACCAAAGAACAAACTGAAGAAAATGAGGTCAAGTCAACTGAAATAACATTCCAAGCTAATAAAACAAGACAAGTATTCAAAATAATCCCACCCATTTTAGGGGCAATCAACAACCATAGCTAGTAACACAAGGTTATGGAAGCTACTATGCTAAGGTCTAGACGCATCCTTGTAAATAGCTAAACTTAACTGTCTTTAACACACACATACACACACACATGCATACACGCATGCACACACGCACACGCACATACACACATTCATGCACGCCACAGTTTATACATATATAAAATCTATACTATTTACTGTCATTGAATGGTGTGCAGAAAAAAAGATATCCTGTTCAAAGGTTGTGTTCAGAATCTTTCTAGAAAATAACAAAAACAACAGCCTTTCCTGATAAATCTCTTAGGAAAACCAGAATTTTCCAATTCTTTCTAAGAAGAAATAGTAAATGATTCGAACTCTTTAGGAATAGTGTTTTGTCTCGGTTTTGAAGCCCTTTGGGTCCAGGAGGCGTTTGAGGTTTTAGGAATGGGGGCTGTGAAGTGCCTTTCTGGGTAGCCTTACTCGGCCCTTCTCCCTTCTGATTCTGATCTTCAGTTCTCAGGAAGAAGAGTAGGAGCTGCCCGGACTGCAATGTTCTTAGATAAAGAACGACCAGGACAGCCTGGGCTACCCCTACCCTCCTTAGAGTAGGATGTCTCACTGCACTTTAGCCAGGGCGTGTGAGCAGCTCTTCAGGGTTTCTCGCCAGTGCCGTTTGTTCTCAGGAAGTCAGGGCTTCACTTGCCTCACATCTTCCATCTGCCTTAGGAGAGTCGCTGACTCCTAGGCTCTCCGCCCTGATTGGCCACATCTTTAATGAATAAAACTGCGCCGTACCACTCGCGTGTCTGTTCTGTCTCACCAGAGTGACAAGACTCATACCGCCCACAGTGCTGTCCGTGTGGTAGGTGTCCCAGTTGGGGTTAATTTGGGATTAATTTCCGAGAGCCCGGAGCCTGTTTCCTGTGGGCTGCAGCACTGGATGAGAGCTTGCAAGGCTGCTCTCCAAAATGTTCTCCCCATTCTGGCGCCTTATGAGTTCTCGAGTAGAAATATCCATTTCTACTAAATTAAAATTTCAGCAGCTCCTTTCTCCTGAGAAACGACTGAAAGCTGATCCGATTTTTCAAATGTCTGTGTCTCTGCTGAGGGCATGAGCCCCTCCCGGCATTTGGAGAGGTGTGCCTTGTATTAAAAGCCTAAATATGTTCTTTGGCACCAAAACCACACACTGCAGGATTGTGAAGATGAGGCCCTGTTCGTGGCAACGCCTCTCAGAGGATGATTACCATTCCTCATCCGGCCTCGGGGTCCCTGACTGAGGAGCACCGAGCAGAAAGCAATTAGAAAAGTCAGGCAGAATGTCTGCAAGGCGGCACAATGTGGCACCTCGCAGAATCACCAAGGAGAAGGATTAAGGAAAATCATCCAAAGTAATTATCCCAAAGACCAGTGGGACCGAGACAAATCCCCCACAAGTTCTCAAGATGCATCGTAATGTTCTCAGCCCCGAGGGCTGAAGGTTTGCCTGAGTGATTTCATAGAATAAGGAATACAGTCAGGCAATCCCCGATTCAACGTGAACAAGCCCTGCCCATACCCATACGCTTCAACCTCATTTCCTTCTGTAATTTCTCCCTGACCCCTCCTGACCCCTGCCTCCTCCCCATCTCCTCCCTTCCCTTCCTCCACATACATGTACATATGTATGTATACATGTGCATCCCTATATATGGCCAAATGTATATATGAATGTATATGCAAAAGAGCTTTTAATTTTTAAAAAAAAACAAAAGTGCACTATTTGTTCATTCTGAGCATGTTTGTACATTTGTGTGAGCAAACATGCAGCAGCACATACATGAAGTCTGAAGACAACCTGTGAGATCCAGCCCTCTCTACACTGTGTGTGTGTGTTCTGGGGATCAAACACAGGTAGTCAGTCTTGGAAGCAAGCACCTCTACCCTCTTCTGAGCCATCTCTGCAGTCCCAGGGCTTTTAAATTAAAAACAAAAATGTTAGACAGGGTAACGCAGGTATATCAGAAGGTAGAGATGGGAGATCATAAGTTCAAGGCCAGCCTGTGCTGCATGAGACCCTGTTTTAAAATAAAATAAGGGTGAGTGAGATGGCCCAATAGGGGAAGGCACCTGGCACCACCTGAGGAAGCTGAGCCTGATTCCTGGAACCCACGTAGATGGTCAAAGACAACGAGAACTGACTCCCACAAGTTGTCTTCTGACCTCCAGTGCAGTCTGTGGCACATGACCCAATCCCACATACGAGAGTAAATAAAACTAAACTAAATAAACTAAAATAATAACTAAAGAAAAATTAAAAGTAGTGTTTTGAAATTGTCATCTTGCTTGGCCGGGTTCCTTTTGTTTATAAGACTATTTTGAAATTAATTTGGATAAACTTCCTAGTGACTGTAACACCCTTTATTTGACTAACTACACATGCATAGACCTTGGTTATCTAATTTTAAACAAACTACATAGCAGTGGTATTTTATATCTATTGGATTCCCTATGTTACTGGGTTGCAGTCATTAAATACTCAGCAAAGAAAACTATTATTTAAAATTAAAAATAGCTGCTTAACCTGAATTTTATGATATGAGACTTTTGATTTGAAGACTTTGGCAAGTTAGAGAAATCCCTTTGGTTAAGAATTTGCCTTTTTGAACTTCCAAAGGTATCACCATCTCTGATTTCAAGCTATACTGCAGAGCAATGGTAATAAAAATGAAATGGTATTGACATAAAAACAGACAGGGTGATCAATAGAATTGAATAGAACACCTAGCAATAAGCCCACACACTTACAGTCGCTTGATTTTTGAAAAAGAAGCCAAAACCATCCAAAGGGAAAAAAAAATAAAGCATCTTCAACAAATGGTCCTGCTCTAACTGCATGTCAGCATTAGAAGAATGCAATAGATCCATATTTATCACCCCGCACAAAACTCAAACCCAAGTGGACTAAAGAATTCAACGTAAAACCAGAAACATTAATCTAATAGAAAAGAAAGTGGGGAGAAGCCTTGAATGTATTGACACAGGAGAAAAATTCTTGAACAAAACACCAACAGCTTAGGCACTAAGATCAACAATTGATAAATGGGATGTCGTGAAACTGAAACTCTTCTGTAGGGCCAAGGGCACAGTCAGTAGACAAAATGGCAGTCTGTAGAATGGGAAAGGAAGGTTAATGTCCAAAATATATAAAGAACCCAAGAAATTAAACACCAACAACCTAAACAACCCAGTTTTAATGGGGTAATCAATTTAATCAATTTAGTGGGGTAATCAATTTAATGGGGTATCTAAACAGAGAAATCTCAACAGAGGAAAAGCACTTAAAGAAATGTTCAAGGGCCTTAGTCATCAGGGACATGCAAGTCAAAACAACTCTGAAATTCCATCTTACAGGCGTCAGAATGGCTAAGATCAAAACCTCGAGTGACACACCTGCTGCGGGGGACATGGAGTGAGCAGAACACTTCTCCATCGATGGTGGAAGTGCAAACTTGTGTAACCGCTTTAGAAATCGATCTGCTGCTGGAGTCTCAAAAATTGTCAGTAGTTCTACCTGAAGGCCTAGCTGTAGCACTCCTGGCATATGCCCAAAAGATGCCCCACCACTCCACAAGGACACTAGCTCCACTATGTTCATAGCAGCTTTATTCCTAATGGCCAGAAACTGAAAGCAACCAGATGTCCCTCCACTGAAGAGTGGATAAAGAAAATGGGTTCATTTACACAATTTCCTCTGCTATTTACACAAATTACTCCGCTATTAAGTAAAAGGACATCATGACATTTTCAGGCAAATGGATGATGGAAGTAGAAAACATCATCCTGAGTGATGTAACCCCGGACCCAGAGGATATGCATGGTATGTACTCACTAATAAGTGGATATTAGCCATAAAATTCAGAATACCCACGCTACAATCCACAGACTCAAAAAAGCCAAATAGCAAGAAGGGCCCAAGGGTAAGTGCTTGAGTCTTACTCAGCTCTTTCTTATTACCAAGTTGTTCCTGGATCAACTTCAGGCTCAGTGGCAGGTCTTTATCTCTACTTTGCTACCAGAATTTGTCTTTAATAAAGAAATTAGTCTGATGACTTCAGGGTCTTGCTGTATAACTAGGCTGGCCTCAAACTCCCAATCACCCTGCCTTATCCAAATGAACCCCGAGATTACGGACATTATAAACCACACCTAGCTTCTAGTATTCCTTTTCAAATTTGAATGAAAACTAATTTAATCACTGAACTTCAGTGGAAAACAACAGAATGTTTAGAGTTCAAATGAGCTGTAAACAAGAAGAAAAAATATAATCCTAAAAAGTGAAAAAGATTGCGTTTCAGAAGGAAACCAAGAGTTTTTCACCAGAGATTCAATGGTCAACCCTGTATCATCATTCTGCAGCAATGAAATAGACTTTTAGAGACCATTAGGTAGCTGGTTTTTGCCTTCACAGTTTAGTGTGCTGAGAACAGGGGCCTGGAGCTCAACTGTTCCTACATGCAGTTTCTCAGTCCAGCAAATTCCTCCATCTCTTTTATGGATTTGAATTTAACATACTAGCAAAATGTGAAGTGAGTTCTGGGCTACACAAAACTACTTGCGAACTACTGGGACTCACTGGCTCTACCTACCTGGGCGTGCTTGAGGACTTTGAAACTATTGACCCATTGTCTTCACTGGCAAATTAACCCTGAGAAATGACGGCCACAGTTGGGACCATGCTGTGTGTGTGTGTGTGTGTGTGTGTGTGTGTACTCTTGCTATCAGCCCAGCTCTTGATCCTTCAGGATGCTTCTGAACACCCTGCATTCATGCCTGGGTTATCCTGCCCACCCCAAGTCACGTTCAGAGGCTCATCTTTGCAACTGCTATGCTGTGGAATGTCTGGGGCAAAGTTAAGACTTTACTTTCCCTCCATCATCCAAGCTCCCGTGGCCTCACAGTCTAAATAGGTATGCTTTGATAAAAAGGGCTTCGTTTAAATATTGGGGTGAGAAAAGCATAATTAGAAAAGCAAAGATTCATGGGAGAAAAAACAAAATAAAGTACTGAAGTCATTTTCTATTTCAGCTGAGAACAAGAGGATTTATTGTACACGAGTTACACTTGGCCACAAGAGAGGACAGAACTAGTCCAGAATGACAAAGGTCCAGGTAGAGCACCAGCAGGACTGTTGTGGTTAAAGAAAGGCCGTCAGTTTCCCAGGTGATCGCTGCGATGTGATGTCCCAGGTGTACTGAGACCTAGTACCGAGAGCAGCATGCAGTCCAACAACTTGTTCTGGCGTCCGGGCCTTCAGCATCCCTTCCGCTCCTGCAGGCTTCGTGGGTGCACGAGCAGATAAACTTGGGCCTCCACCTTTCATCTCCTGCGCTTCAGCCTTCGCTCTTCCGCCACTTCGCTCTCCTGCAGCAGGAGTCAAGGAAGATGGCGCTAAGACCGAGAACATCAATTTTTAAAAAAATAGAAATTTGTAGTTCTCTCAGTTCTAGCGGCAAATACTGTGTGTGTGTGTGTGTGTGTGTGTGTGTGTGTGTGTACACCACACACACTTTCCCCCAAGTCAGCATTTCCTGTTTGTGCAGACAAGACAGAGTCCAAATGATGCTGAGCCCTGCAGCTTTAGTCCCTAGAAAAACAATTAAGCATAGGCTGTCCTTTCTGAAGAAACGATGCCCAATAAAAAGCCCCAGGCATGTCAGGAGTGTTAGGGTCATTTCTCCCAGGAGCCCCGACTCTGTAGCCAGAATGACCTTCTCCCTTCACAGACCATTTCCGTCCTCATGCTCCTGTTGCGAGGTGAATGCCAACCTCCCAGGAAGGCATTACCACACGGCTCCTCTACTGCACTGTGAACAGCTTGAAACACAACTCATAAATTTCCTGCCAATGTTCTCGTGCCTTCTACCTGTCTCGGGATCTGCGTACTGCTGAGCTGTCACGGGCGCTGTCCCTTGAAAGCCCTCTCATTTTTCTTTTAGCGTTAGTTCTTAAGAAGTCACAAAGCAAAACAAATGACTTCCATAAAGTTATAATGGCGAACAGGGAAATTCATGAGGGCCCTCCTCCGGGGTGACAGGTGCCACAACTCATGCTTGCTCAGACCCTTTAAGCACCCATCTCCTCCGCCTTGGAGGGGAGTGGGCTCCGGGGAATTTGTTTCGGGACCTGGGAGGGCAGTGGGGGGGCCTCTCCAGTCTTCCACACCACCCTACTCCCCTTCCAATGAGTGTGCTGCGCCACCAGAGCTGCCCCAATCCACGTCACAAGTGGTGACCCACAAGCTGGCTGGCCCAATAGGAACGGTTTATTTATTCTTTTTCTGCTCTCTCAAAAGGAATGAGGCTCTTGATTACTTCTTTCTAGGAGACAAATGTCTTCATCAGTTGGGTACTGAAATATCTCAGCCTGACTCTGGCTTTCTTTTTGTTCTCCTTGGCTGCTTCTACTCCTCCGACCTCTAAAACTGTTAACCTTCTTCTCTCTGTTTAGCTGGCCATGATCCTCATTCAGCCTCCCTTTGCTCTACCGAGATTTTGTTTTTGAACCCTGCTTCAGAAACACAATGACCTTACTTATATCAGCCTTATAAGGAGCAGGAGTCGGGTCCTTGCTTCCTCATATGCCTTTCGCTTTGGTCCACGAACATCTAAAGGTCGTCCAGGACCGATGCTTGTCAGCCCTCTTCATCCCCTCACATCCTCGCACGGCCTTGAATGTTATTAGAACTTGGTAAATGTTTAGGCCTGAGTGACAAGACCTGGCCTCTGTCCAGAGAAGACGCAGAAGACTCACAAAGCACAGGCTTGGTACCAGCACACCCAGGACTGGGCCGCTTACGCCGTCCTTTAGGATTTTAGTCAGGTTATACCAGACTTCTCAGAGCTCCGTGTTCTTCCTTAGCTGTAAAATGAGAATAATAATGAAAATAACTAACTCGAATCATAGAGAAGCTTTGAATTCACTCTTCCCCCTAAGGTTTCAATAATTTTAGTCTGTGAAACAAATTTACAATAGATAGCAAGAAAAAGAACATACAAATTTTATTACCACCCTGAGGCATGGAGATACAAGACTCAAAGAGGCACAAAATGGCTGAACCCTGCACAGGATAAGTAAAGAGAAGAGGCTTGAAATCTGGGGGTGGGGGGGAGATGGTGTACGCTTCAGGATAGTCAGGGGAACATGCGCACAGTGGGCCAGGAATGAGGGTCTTCCTGCTAGACACAGGAAGTCTTGCAGTAACAGCCATCTGGATCATGTGTCAGATAGACAGTCTGTACTTTCTCTTATTAAGAACCCTTCTAGGCGTGAGGTAAAACTGTGAGAAGCGTCTTCAGCTCCTGCCTATACCCACAGCTTACTGACATGGACGGATGCAAACCTTTTTTTAACTAAAGGACAGTTTTCGGAGCCATTCTCGCATCTGCAGAGGTCTGCAGTTTCTCTGAATAACTAACTTGAAATATACCAAAGAAATATATTTAGAGTTAGATATTTTACTCTCCCACAGGATAGGCAAAGATGAATTGCATATAAAACACAGAAAGCATCCCCCCCCACCAGTGGTGAGCATTTAATAAACAATAGCTGTCATTTCTGTAGCCAAACTAGGTCAACTATAAAAATCTTAATTATGCCTCTATCAAAGCAGGAATTACTAAATAAATGACCGTATATACATGCCGAGCAGTACTGTACAATCATAGCAAATGCCTTTAAGTAATATCAGCTAAATGGAGTAATGTCCATACTTATAATATCCATAGTTATAATATTATAGACAAAAGCGAATCTAATAACTATGTATTAGACAAGTCACAGGGTTAGAACTGGCAGCACGCAGCAGCCCTGTGGGTCCTGGTTCATCTAGCTCCAGCATATATGGAGGGAGAGGTGACATAATCCTTAAAGGAAAAAATGTCAGAAAGCGACACAGTAGCACCTCAATTTCATGAATAATGTGTGAATATACTTATTATAGGCAGAAGTACCAATTAGGAAGGGATGTGGTTGATTTTATAACCTGAGTTGTGTTTATAGGGCATGCACCATAAATATGGACTAATTATTTAATTAAAACCAATTGTACAGTTTGATGAACCTCTCTAATCACCGAGGGCCTTGATAGAAAGCTTCCAAATCCTCTCTTTATAGCTGGTTATCCTTTGCATTTTGACTTTCTCTGTTTTCATAATAAAGTAACAGGTGAATTAGGCGTAAGCTAACTCAGCTTCCTGCATCTCTATCTGTCTCCTCCTCTCACACTGCCAGCAAGGAGGTGTCCGATCAGCCAACCCTCCTCTTCCATGTTCCACTCTCCGCTACGTCCAAGCCTTTCTTCACCAGCTCTCCCGTCTGCATATACAACCTCACCTCCATCCTCCCTCCCCCTCCCTCCTCCTGCTCAGGGCTCTCAGGCCTTTAACCCTCCCAGCCACGTGGACCACTTCTAATCCCTACCTTCTGTATTTTCACCCAACAGGCAACATGCCTGAGAAAGGTCTAGAAGCTCCCTTAACTTCTGACCTCTTTGATGGCTTTCTCCCATGCTGCCTGGTTGTAGCCTAGAACGTTCTCCTCTGGCCTGGTCCCCAGATGAACACCATTTTCTGTAGCTCTCCACCCTGCACCCAGTTAAAGGTAAACTCCGTTCACACTCTAAGGCTCTCTTTCATTCCCAATGGGTTTTTTTTTTTTTTGTATTCTTGTCTTTCATTTTCATACCCTTTCATGTATTCAGATCTTTCTTATATTTCAGCAGCAGTTTAGGTGTTTTAGTGTAGAGATCTTTTACAGATTTTTTTAATATATACATATTATATGTATCTGTATCTGTATATGTATATGATGTATATAAAACATATGCTTACATGTCAGGTTTATCCCTATTTATGCTATCTTATGCTATTTTAATTTTTAAAAGCACTCCTAGCTGCCAAGTATTCACTGCTATTGTATAAAAGGCATTTGATCTTTGCATGGTCATCTTGTATTCTATAACTTTAAGAGACCCAGATACCTCTTCTGTCCATAGCAGATTCGTTGGGTTTCATGCAAAGATAATGATTTTATCTGCACTTGAACAAGTGCACTTTTTTACTTCAGCCATCGTGTCTTCCTTCCCGGCATGCATTTTGATGCCCTTGCTGTGTTACATTGCCATGAACGTCATTTCTAAAGCAGAGCAGACATGGTGTGAGACGCTGTTTCCTTGCCCTGCTTGAAATAGTAAAAACCTTTGTTTTTAATTTGCTATGAAATTCTAGTCTGGTAGTAAACCCCCCAATTATTTAAGATATATTCTCACTGTCTTGCTTTCTTTGCTTTTTATAAGTAATGTGCTATCATTTTCCCTTTGTTTTTCTGTATATAATCTTTTTTTTTATTTCTCTCAAGAAGTCCATACTGCTGGCTTAAAAAATTCAACTCTAATGAGCCCTAAGGATTTGTTTGTTTTACTGTTTTGTGTGTTGAGGCTTGTCGAGGTTCTTAAACACTGTTAATTTCTACTTGAATTTGAAATATTTCCAGGTCTTATTGCTTCACACGTACACACACACACACCTTCTTTTGGTAGACTCCCACCATGTGCAGATTACATCACCTAAAGGGTCCAAAGCTTGCTCACCATTTGTTCATTAAAAATAGTTTTGCACGTTTCCCTTGAGTTGTTTGTATTGCTACATCTTTTTAAAATATACGCACATGCATATGCATATCTGTTTGTATAAGTAGGTGTGTACATGTTTGTAGACACAGGCACCTGTGCGTGAACACATATGTGTTTGTATACCACAGGCACCTGTGCATGCAAACAGAAGCAGAAGAGGGTATCAGCTACCCTCCCCTATGGCTGCCTATTGCTTCGAGGCAGAGGCTCTCCTGGAACTTGAAGCTCGTGTTTTCTCAGACAGATTGCAAACCAGCAAGCCTCCATGATCTTCCTGCCTCCTCCATGTTCCTCCTGCCTCCGCTTCCCTCAGAGGTAGAATTGCAAGGGTTCTCGTGAACACCTGGCTTGTGGGTGTTTTCAGCAACACCCAGCTTGTGAGAAGCAGGCTCCAGTAGTCGTGGTTGTGGAGTGAGTTCTCTTACCTGCTGAGCCTTCTCCTCAGCCCTGCTGTACCATCATGCTAACTACTTCTTTATTTCTGTAATGTTCATTCTTCTATTAATCTCAGCATGCTTTTCATAATTTACTCTGTAGTTTCCATTTCTAAAGCTCAACATGCTTTTTAAAATATCTTCCATGCCTCTCTACTGCTTTGTAATATATGGACTATAAATATAGTATTTATTTTAAAGTCACTGTTTAGGCCTTACTTTTTGAATTGTAGGAATAATTTTATTGTAATGAAAGCACAAATAAGAACATCGCTCAGCTAGATTAAAGTAGTCACTCAAACATACATTTGCCCAGTCCCAAACCCTATTACTTCAGTAAACTCTCCACAGAATAGCCATTCTGATGTCATGAAGCTTCTCTTAGCATCTTACACTTCACTATCAAAGTTTTAATTAATTAACTTATCCACAAAGTAAAGGAAGAACTATAACACAATTGAAACTAGAAAAGTGATTAGTTTTATATCCTTTCCTGTGACTTTTATGTTTCTTCACCTGCATGCCATCCTTTCTCATTACCTCATTGATCTTGCCCTTTCTTGGTCTCCTCTCTGATACCCTCTATCCAGACTTACAGACACACATGCAGACATTGTAGACTACTGTCCACCTACGGGAGAGAACATATGGTTCCTGTCTTTCTGAGTCTGGGGTGCCTCCATTAATACTTTCTCAGCCCATCCATTTGGGTCCTGTAAACTTCATTATTTCATTATTATTTTTTACAGCTAAATAAAATTCCATTCTGCGCATCTCCCACACTTTCACTAGACATTCACCAGCTGATTTGTCTTGACTGGAGCCACTTCCTTGCTACAGTAAATAGAGTAGCAACAGGCATGAATGTGCATGTGTCTCTGTGGTGGCACGTAAGGTCCTTAGCTGAGAAATGGTCCAGTTGAGTCATATGGTAATCAAAACGTTTCCTGTAAACAGAGATTGCTTCATCTGGCATTCTCATTCTTAGGCATTTAGCAAAGATAAATGAAAGTTTGTGTCACATAAACACCTAGTCCCAAATGTACACCTCAGCTTTATTTAAAAGTGCCCCCACCACCAGGGAAAACAGCTCCAGGGAAAACAGCTCTGGAGAGTAGGCGAATGAACTTCAGATGCATGCACTCAGTGTGTACTGGCTAGTTTTGTGTGTCAACTTGACACAGGCTGAAGTTATCACAGAGACAGGAGCTTCAGTTGGGGAAGTGCCTCCATGAGATCCAGCTGTTAGGCATTTCCTCAATTAGTGATCAAGGGGGGAGGGCCCCTTGTGGGTGGTACCACCTTTGGACTGGTGCTCTTGGGTTCTATAAGAGAGCAGGCTGAGCAAGCCAGTAAGAAACATCCCTCCATGGCCTCTGCATCAGCTCCTGCTTCCTGACCTGCTTGAGTTCCAGTCCTGACTTCCTTTAGTGATGAACTGCAATGTGGAAGTGTAAGCTCAATAAACCCTTTCCTCCCCAACTTGCTTCTTGTTCATGATGTTTGTGCAGGAATAGAAACCCTGACTAAGATGCAGTGGAAGGGAGGGTATTCAGTCCAAAAGGAACAAAGTACTGACACAAGCATCAAGATATCATGCCAAATAAAAGATGCCAGTCACAGAAAGATAAGTGAAGATAACACTTCAGAAAAGACTACCCTGTAGAGAAATTCAGAAGAAAGGTCACCAGGGCTGGGAATGAAGTGAGTCCCAAGAGGAGCTCCAGAGAACAGTTTAAGATAACAGAAGTTGTTTATACATTGTTTGCAGTAGTGGTTGTAGAACCGAATGTATTTATTACAATATATATCGTTTATCACATTCCTCTAGGGACCACTCAAGGAACAGAAGTAGAATTCAAGACTCAACAGAACCAGGGGACTTAAGGCAACACTGTTCAAGGATTCTTCACTGGGCTTCTCTGAAGCTTTTATGCTGGAGGGTTTGGAGTTCAAAGCAGGGACAGAAAAACAATGATAAACGTGCAGCAGAGTATTTCTCAACACTATCCAGATGTGCTCAGGATACAGAAGGTTGCATAGACAAATAGGGGCTGTTTGCAAAATGTCTTCAAGCTAGCTAAGCTGTGTTGTAGGAGATGGGGGATGGGGAGAGTTCTTGCTCAAGGGATTCTTTGGGCAAGTCAAGGCATTCCTCCCAAGGGATTACACAAAGCTCTATGGGAACAGAGTTCACACAGCAGGATGGTGCAGTGCAAAACCTATCATATGTAGGCTGCAATCATATATACCCAAAAGGATAAATCTTACAGTATATAAATTATTATTCTCAAATACATGGCTTTCAAATACTGTAAACCTCAAGTCAGGCTTATTTCTACAGCTGGCTTTCCATGCCTTCCACCCTTGCCTGGGTTAAATCATCTTCTTAATTCACATAGCACATGGTACCTAGGTCATTTCCCAGGTAGACCATACTCTGTTGAATTATCCATTTGTTAGTTCAGCTTTGCATTACTATGACAATGGAAGACTGAAACAATTTACAGAACCCAGGACCCCAGCCTAGGAATGACACCACCCACAGTGGACAGGCCTCTCCCCTATCAATTACTAAGAAAATACCCTATAGGCTCACCTAGGGCCCCATCTAATGGAGGCATTTTCTTAATTGAGACGCCCTTCTCTCAAGAAAACTTGGCTTTGTATCAAATTGACATAAAACATAAAACTTTAAATGTTGCAAGTTGACATAAAACTACCTAGAATAATTGACCATTTGTCAACAAACAAATCACCATTAAGCCACAACCTTTCCGTTCTTGTTCACCCCCAATATTACACATTAAGAGCAACATCATAAAATGTTTTCAAACTTAAATGCTCCCACAGTGGTACAAATTCCAACATGTTAAAATTTCAGTCTCTTAAAAAAAAACCCAAATCTCTTTTAAAATCGAGTCTTTATTTTTTTTTTAAATCCAAAGTCCCTCAACTATGGGCTAGCTATAAAAATCAAAAAAAAAAAAAAATACTTTCTTACTTCGAAGGGAAGAACCATGGTCCAGTCACAATCTTAACAAAGCAAAACCAAGCAGCAGTCATTAAACAACTCAATATCTGGGATCCACTCACAATTTTCTGGGCTCCTCCAAAGGGTTTAAGTCACTTCTGCAGCTCCTCCCTGTATGGCACACATAGCTGAAGCCTCTCTTCTAGGGTGATCTCAAAGTCAAAGCTGGGGGCAGTAGGGCAAAAGAGCAAGTTTTTATGTATTAGGCTAGCTGCTAAAAGTCTAAAACTATAGAGTTGGGGCTCACATTTTGAGTTAGGGTTTCACAGCTGGATCCACTCCACTATTGCTGCTGTTCTTGGTGGTCATCACACGATACTGGCAAAATGCTGGGGTCCCTTGCTGCAACTGAACTCCACTTTCACAAATAGCCTCTTCTGGGCTCTCTTCAGGGACTCCAGTCTTGCCACACAGTGACAAGCCTCAGCTGTTCTCCGTGACCCTTTCATGCCTTCAAAACCAGCACCACCTGACTCTTCCATGATCACGTCCCACTGCCAGCACAAGGTACAACACTGGCCACCATTGGAACCCAGTGTCTGTTTACAGACTGTGAGAAAGCACTTGCCAGAGGAGTTCATCTCCATGATGCCGGTCTCTTCTGAATTGCCGCTGATTTCTCTGCTCAAGCTGACCAGCATCAATTGTCCCAGTAAAGCAAAGGATTTATTTCAGTGATCCTAGTCTCTTGTTAATTAATCACAGTTGAATCTTCAGCCCAGCTAGCCAGAACCACAGATTCTCAACCCACTAGCAAGCGGTCCTGATAGAGTCTTTCAGTGTCTCTAAAACTTCCCTCTGAAACTTCACAAGCCAGGCCTCGAGCATCTGCAATCCATTATTTTCTTCTAAGCTCCCACAGAATAGCTCATCAAGCTTTGAACACTCTGGCTTTTCTAGCCCAAACTTCCAAAGTCCTTCCATAATCCTCCTCAAGCAACACTACCAGGTCTGTTGCAGCCATGTACCGCTATCTTGGTACCAACTTGCCTTAGTGGAGGTTTCTATTGCTGCAATAAATCACTGTGACCAAAAGTAAGTTGGGGAGGAAAGGGTTTATTTGGCTTACATTTCCACCTTACTGTTCTTTATGGAAGGAAGGCAAGACAGGCACTCAAACAGGGCAGGATCCTGGAGGCAGGACTGATGCAGAGGCCATGTTTACTGGGTGTTTACTGGCTCGCTCCTCATAGCTTCCTCAGCCTGCTTTCTTAAAGAACTCAGCAGCACCAGCCCAGCACCCACCCACAAAGGGCTGGGTCCTCCCCCATCAACCAAGGATCAAGAGAACACCCTATAGGCCTGCCTACAGCCACATCTTATGGAAGCATTTTCTTAACTGAGGTTCCCTCCTCTCAGATAGCTTCAGCTTTGTCAAGCTGACATAAAACTAACCAGCACACAAGCCAAGAGCAAGTGACAGGGAGAAGGGACTCACAATTACACCTCCAGACCACACCCCCAAGGTCCTAGGCCCTTCCATCATAACCTCCTTCCCAACGATTCCAACACTTCACATCAGCATCAGGCTGCAGACCCCCAAAGGCCTAGGGCCTTCCATCATAACCTACCTCCCAAGGGCTCCAACACCTCAAAACAGCATCAGGCTGCAGACCCAGTCTTTTATGGACCCTTAGGGAACACTCAGACCAAGTCCCAAGCTATAGTAGTACTCAAAATAGTATTTGCATTTTTATATGTCTGGCCCCCTACTGGATAGTGAGCTCATTAAAGAAGAAAGCCATATTTTATTTGTCTTGCCTCCCTCCCTCTCCCACCCTCAAACTCCTGCCCTCACCCTTCAGCTGGCATATTGATCAGCTGCTGATCAATGAGCTCTCTCCTCTGTTGTGCTTACTGGGCTATCTAATGAAGTCCCCTGCTAAGTTGAGAATCTTGCCTCAATAGTTGCCTTGTCAAAATCTCTATCTTCCTTTTCTTTCCTTCCAAGAAAATATGGCTACATAACTCTTAATAAGGCATCCATGACTGGTGGTGTGCAGATATTTTAGCATATATTCTTAATACTCATTTATATAAAAGATAGGACCCTAATGGTAGGGTTTTTAGACAAACGAACAAACATGTTTTTAAGTAGATACTGATCAGTGTCTCTTAAATATAAGTAACAAATCACTAATAATTGTATAAGAATGCATTTGAGTTTTAAAGTCAGGAGTTATGAGGTATTTCATAAGTTTTTTTTTTTTTTTATTCCTAGTGACTTCTAAAAGTCTGTTATTTAGCAACGGGAAGATCAAATTGGAGAGGGAAGTATGCCCTCCTCTAAAACAGCCTACTCCAGGTATCACTGGGTTCCTTTTGCACATGATTTATAACATAAACTGAAGTCTGCTGCCCCTGTTTGAGAATCCTTCAATGAAAAAAAAATGAGGTGATAGTTTGAGGAAGACATTGTAAGAGAACAGGATGCTACCTTCATTTCTGCTCCACTCACTGAAAATTCCTGCCAGGCAACTAATCCTTTCTTAAACAGCTACCACATATTCAAGGTTGTGTAACTTATGAAATGGTTCTCACTCACTTACAAATCGGGTCTTTCAAACCTATCTGGAAGGAATGAAAAGACCTGGCAAGTCCTGAGTGTTTGCCTGTCTTCCACGGTACTCTTCAAAGCACATGTTTAACCCAAACCCTTCGTCGTGGCCCAGTTGTCTCACCTTTTGTCCTGCCAGTCACAGTTCAGGGTCAGTGAAGCCAGAGAGAAAGGCTGACTAGGTGAGACAATACTTGTCCTGGTCAGGTTTCTGTCAAGTTGGCACAAGCTAGCAGGAAGAGGAGCCTCGACTGAGAAAAAGCCTCCACCTGCCGGCCTGCAGGAAAGTCTATGAGTCATTTGCTTGATTACTGTCTGAGGTGGATTAGCAGGTCCCCGTGGGTGGCACTGTCTCAGAGCAGGTGGTCCTGAGATGTATAAGAAAGCAAAGTTAGCAAGCCATGGGGGACAAGCCAGCAAACAACATTCCTCCATGGCTTCCGCTGCAGTTCCAGCCTCCACATTTCTGCCTTGCTTGAGTTCCCTCTTGGCTTTCCTCAAAGGACGGTGACTTGGGACATGTGTCTTATAGAAGCAATAGACACCAAGTGAAGACACTTGCCGTACACCATTCTAAGCATCAAAATCATCATGAATAAGACTATATATAACCAGAGGCTAGCCTGGACAAAGATTCCCTGGGAAATAGGACTTTTATTTTTATCCAATTTGAAGACTTACTGGGTTTGTTTACTTTCTTTTTCTATGATTAAAACACTGACCACAAGCAACATGAGGAGGAAAGGGTGTATTTGACATTAAGGTTACACAGAGTCTACCATGAAGGACAGAGAAGAACTCAAAGCAGGAACGGGGAGACGGGAACTGAGGCAGACACTATGGATGAAAGCTGTTGATTGATTGGCTTGCTCTCCAGGACTTGCTCAACTTGCTTTCGTATAAAAGCAAGGCCTTACCTACCTAGAGATGGCACCCGTCACCATAGGCTGGACCCTCCCACACCAATCATCAGTCAGGAAAATGCCCCCACAAGCTTGTTCCTAGGCCAGTATGACAGAGGCAATGTTCCCACATGACTCCTGTTTGTGTCATATTGCCAAACTAATCAGCACAGTGGCCTTACTTTGACAAGTTATTTCCTAAAAATATAGTAAAATGGCATATATTAATAAAACAGTATAAATAAGTAAATATTGCACATATTAGCAATTATCCTATTAGCTGCTATTCTGTATTTAGAACCATATGATAATTTTGAGAATCCACTAGAGGGTAAGAATCCTTCCCCTGGACAACGGGTGTGTGCCCCTAACCCATGCCTATTGACCTAAAGCAGAATACTGAAGTATCCTTTCTAACAGTTTGCAAAGACATTTCTGACTCTAAGTGTCCCTTCAGTTTTCCTAATCAGAAGGAGGAGGGTGGAGAGGAACTCGCATGGCTGCCTCACAGATGAGGAGCTGGAGCTAAGAAGCTGCACCGAGAATACACACCCGCTCCTCATTTCTCTTCTGTGGAAATCGATGCTCTAATTGAACATTCGGCTGCTTCACAGCCAGCCACGCCAGAGACATTCCAGTCCGTGACTTCAGACTCCTGACTTCCCAGTATTTGCCTTTTGGATCTTTTTCACTTGGGGCAGGGGGATTGAATGTGAATCTCAGCTTTTGAGCCTCCTTGATAACTTACCAGTGGCCCCACAACATCCCATCCCGCCATATGGATTCTGTCCCCATAACCTCAGCTCCAGAGGACAAGACCATGAAGTCTAAGACAGTTCTGAAAAAAAGGAGATTATCTGCCCTTGAGTGTTGGTCAGCTTGTTAGTATTCTGTCTAAGCTCTACCCCACACTTACCTGGCAACAGCCAGGTATGCCCCGCCCCATAGACCTGGCCTACTATAAAGGGGCTACTTGCCCCTCCTCTCTCTCTCATCCCTCTTGCCTCTTGGCACTCTCACCTCTCTGCCCCTCTTGGGCTCTCCTCCCCTCCCCCTTCTCTCCACGAGGTCATGGCCAGCTCTGCTTCTCTACTCTCTCTCTCTCTCTCTCTCTCTCTCTCTCTCTCTGCCTCTCTCTGACTCCACTTCCCATTAACTCCCATCCTCTGCCCTGAATAAACTCTATACTATACCATGTCTGTGTGTGCCTGGTCCCTCAGGGGGAAGAGGTGCCTAGCATGGGCCCACCTAGGCACCCCCTTCCCCCCAACACTGCCATATACAATTCTCTAAGCCCCTCTCTCTTTTTATAAACCCATCATTTGGTGCCGAAACCTGAGAACAACAACGCTCTTTTATGAATATCATTTCTTTCCACAGAAACTGCCCCCCTGTATCCTGTGGGTCTTGGGCAACCTTGACCAGTTCATAATGAATTATAATCTGCCCAAAGTACAGACTACTGTCCGGGTCACCAGTGGTCCCTTTTATTCTCCTGGTCCTTATAATAAAACTGATAGTCTTCAGCAAGAGAATCCAGATGACTTGTGAATCTTTTTCCATTAGCAATCAGTTTAAATTCACTTAATACTCTAAAAGCAAGAAAGGCTTTTTTAAAAAAATGCCATTTAAGAATGAGACTTGCTTAGAATTAATGTTTGCAGATTCGATGCTATTTTTGTCACAGAATTAGCATATATTCCGCCTCATCCAAATCGCTTTCTCCTTCTCCTCTCTGCCCTTTTCCAGAACTCCCAGAATTGGCTGGAATATAGAACAGAATTTCCCACAACTCACAGACATCGCCCATCTGTCTCTAATTTTCCAAAATGACAAACCAAAATGGCCCTGAGAGCCAAAAATGATATTTCCTTCTTCTCTTTGGCAGCTCAGTTAGGCTGGTGGGCTTTCTTTTTCTTTAGCATAAGGAAGGCATTTTAAAACTAAGCTGAGAAAAGAGAAAACAGACTCAAAGTAGCTCATTACTGTGCTACTGACAAGAACTTGTGAGAAGCTGGACCCTTCAGATCCAGGTGATGGCTGTCAGCCCGGCGATGATGTGAGAATCACAGAGATTACTGCCCCTCCTACAACTAGAAACTTTCCTCTGGATCTGGGAGCAGCCCTCCAACACGGGGCAGAGTCTGTCCTCTGCTAACTTTCATTTGACAATGGACGTCAATGGCTGCCTTTCAGAATAAGGCCTTTCCGAGCTAAACCATTATTTCTCAAAAGAAACAGATTCTAAGTTTGTTTCATTTTTCAGAGAACCTTAAAATATGCTGAGGTTGTAAGGAGGAGGGGGAGAAGAGAGGGGAGAGACAGACAGACAGATAGACAGACAAAAAGACAAGGTTGAACACAACTCCAAAGCATCAAGGATGGTTGACCAAAGCACAAGTCCCATTGCTTTGTTTGGCTGGATTATTCCTTGGAAGGGTTTCTGACAGAAGATGCAGAAGAAAGAAAAAAAAAACAAAACTCAGGAAATGGACACACAGAACTAGCTATATTGTTTAGAAGAAATGGGCATGAGATAAAATAGAGCAGTTCAGAAAATATTTAAACTCATAAATCCTCAGCTCTAATCCCAGGCTTAACTTGAGGTCTTTACTTTTTCTCACTGTGGAAAGTCAGGAGTAATCAGTAAATGTCCCCCTGGGACGGTGACCGGAGAAACCTTGAACATCAGTAAACACCCAGTACCTGGTACCGAAAGAATGCATTTAAAAGTCAGGTGAAGTCGCGTCTGCTTTTAGGTGGCCGCTTGTCTAAACACCGCCTCCGCCAAAAGCAAGATTGAAGAGATGACTTTGGTCCAGTGAAGGAAGAACAAGGAAGGAAAGATGGAAGGAGTCGGGAAGGCCAGGACACAAGTTCTCTATGAAGGCCACTGCTGTGTACAGCTGCCCATTTCCTCTGAGGGATACACACGCCCAGAACGGGCCACGGGAAGGATAGCAGAGCATCTCTCTACACGTTTTAGTCCCCCTTTGCAACAGTGTGTGCCCCGGAGGGTCAGGGGATGGGGGGGCGGTACTTTCCCTTGCTTTGGCCCACCTCCCCACCCCCACCCCCCACCCCATCCCCCCTGCAAGCTGGAGGCTTGCTTTGAGCAGCTGCAGTTGTAGACAGGCCTTGAAATAGAAGAGAGCTGGAGAGCTGGAGATGAGTTGCGACAATTCCCACTGCTGGGGACTCTTGTGGGGTTACCCACCGCAGCAAGGCAAGCATCCGCGGAGGTCTGGGGGGGGGGCTTTGATGTGGGCACCAGGGTGTTTATTACCGCGTCTCCAGACTGTCTTATAGTATTCCTTTGCTTATTCTAGCCTCCAAAATGGCAACCACCACCTGAATGTCACTTTCCTAAGTAGAAGCCGTGCATGCAGCTGTGGAAAATTCCTCCCTGAAGAACCACAGCCCTTTGCTGCCCTAAGAGTGACCTTCAGAACACTCCCACTGTCCCTACCTGCTCCACTTTGCTATCCGTTTTTAACTTAAAATCATTTCCTCCAGGAAGCGTTCCTTGACCTCTAGGTCAGTCACTCCAGTGTGTTCCCTAGGAACGGCTTCCGGATTCTGGGTGCTGTGTAATCGGAGCTTACATTAACCGCTTCCTGAAGTATCTGTTCCGTTAGACACACATGCGCACACATACACCACTCACTCAGTCATCAGTTCTGTGAGATCAAGAAGACTGGTCTTTTATTAGTTGATACATTCCCAAAGCTCTGCATACTGCCTGGCACAACATCTAAACAATAAGCTTTTGTTTGGTGCACTGAGACGTGGGTAGACAGATGCAAATGAGAAAAAGTCAAAACTCTACTACGCGAAACTCCACTTTGCTCATGAGACCCAAGACTCTCTTTTTTGGTCTGTTGTCTTCAGGGTAATGATTCCAGAATGTTCTCTCCCAGATTCCTTGCTGTGGGGGGAAAAAATCCCTTTGCTGTAGCTGTCCTAGAAATTTCTCCTTTCTCTGTGTCCCTGAGCTTTGCCCAGCTGACCTCCTTCTAGGAGGCACTTTGCTCGCTCTGTAGGTAGCACACCCACAGATAAGCACTGTCGTTAGATTCATCCTGGCTTTGCAGACAGTTTTTCTCTGGGTCTAGCAGCCATCTTGATTTCTGTCATTGTGAAGTATTTGTGTCCTTACTTCTCAACTTGTTGACTTGATCACTCTGGAAGGACACCAGTCCTACACCAAAGCAGAGAGGATGGCCGTGGGGCCTTCTGATGAGCTCTGCTTTACCCACGGTGAAAAGCTAAGGACATCTTTTCCCTGGGGAGCAGACAGAATGAGAACTTCTCATTGAAAGTCATGTGACGTCATAAACAGCAAGGGGAACAGCAAGGTCGCTGCACTGTCTCGGGGATTTCAGCAGACAACAGATGTCTCCATATTGGCACACAGCCCTGGAGTTTTTAATAAGCGGGAGAATAATAGTAAGACAAGCCCAAAGCCGTCTCCAAAGGCCAGCAAATCTATGTAAGGGCAGTTAGCACATTCAGGAACATGCTGATGGTGGGTGAGCAGAGCCCACCCCAGGCCCCAGATGAAGGCAGACTACCTGGAGCTCATTCGCACCACAGTACTTCCATCAGTGGCCCCTACCGCCTGTTCTGCCCACGGCTCATCCCCGCCCCCACCCCTTTCATCTTCCCACCTGGGCTCCCTAAGCTTGCTTCCTTTTGCCTCTGCTAGGAAGTGGTCCCTGAACACCGGACCGGTGGTACAGGATGGTACGTTTCTCTCTCATCCCTCTCCCTGCCCACACTGTGTGGTCTGCCACTCCTCCTGCTCTAGAGGAAGGAGAGATCTCATTTATGTCTGCATCTTGGCCTGTCTCAGCCTGCACCCTGCCTACACTGGGTCTCCCCATTCTCCTGAAAACTAAGCTGAATGCATACACAGGCAGGAAGAAGAATTACTTAGGACCACATCTCCGATGAGAGGCAGGAGTTCTCTCTCAGCACAAGCACAGGGTCAGAGTGAGAGCATCAATGGGTGTGAGATGAGACTGGCTCCGGGTCCTCCCGGACCATTGCTCCTGAAACCTTGTTGCCACAAGTCAACAGCAGTACAGAATTTTGATAGGAAACCAAGTTTGTGGAGAAGGATCCTTCCAACTCCAGCCCTGGGTGGCAAAGGAGAATCGAGACAGACTAGTGGCGTCTGCAGTGGGCTGAAGAAAGCATTGCTCCGCTTTGGCCAGGGTTGAGACACTTAGAAAGTGACAGATAGGTGGGAGGAAGGACAGAGGCATTTGTCTGAGAGACAGAATCAGTACAGTTACTGAGCTGATGGAATGGCTCCAGGCCAAGGCTCCCCCTTTTCTCAGTGTGCTATCCCCCTCCCCCACTTCCCATCCCCCATCCCCACCCCAGCCTTCCCTCAATTTGTTGACTCAGCCAAAATTCCTTCCTGCCTCCAGGCCTTTGGGCACACTCCTTCCTCTGTCTGAATTTATATCTACCTACACCTTGAAACATAAACTCCTCCTCTGTAGAGTTTTAGATCAAACACTCATCTCCAGGGAGACCTTCGATGGCTACCTTATTGGATGGATGTGCCCCGCTTCACAGCCCACTAATCTCTATGTTCTGGTTTTCTTTTGTCATAATATGTATACAGCTTGTAACTACTTCACTTACCTCGCTGTTTACTAGTGGTGCTAAGAGGGATAGTCCTCCTTACCAGAGAAAATCCCATTAGGACACAGGGGCCTTGCCAGCTGGGTCAAGGAATTGTCTTTTGCACTTAACATACCATGTGGCACCTAGGAGTAGGTCATTGCTGTGAGCCTTATTGTTCCTGTCCCTGTTATTTTCAGCAGAATTTCTTTAGTCTTCATAATATTGAGTTGATGCATCAAAGCGTTGACTTGGCCATGGGCTGTTTCATTTCCCAGATACTTGTTTTTATCTGTAACTATCAGTTACTGCACCCAGGACTGTCTCTGAATTGAGTGATATATATCAAAGATGCCATATAAGTCCAAGTTAGTATTTGTGAATGAATCCTTCCTAATTAAAAAAAAATGCAAATTCACGATTAAGGGGCTTAGAACTAATCAAGACAAGGTTAAAAAACAAAACTAGTGGAAGCTATGTACACCAAAGAATAGCTACTGGCATTTGAATCTTCCAAAATAATGTCCCAAACTTTGATTTTACATGAAAAAAATAATAATTGCTTGCCAAACTACATAAAAAAGCATAATTTCTGAGAGAATTTAGGGCAGGAACTTAATAGGCCTACGGAGGTCCCTATTTTTTGCTAGGCTCTTTGAATGTTCCCTCATCTAATTTTTCATCATTTTGGTGATGATGTACCATCAGTGGTCTGGTCTTAATTACCCAAACCAAGACTGTTAAGTTAATTGAAAACAAAACAAAACAGTAAGCATGCCCTAAGCTAAGTTTTTAAATGAGTTTTTGTGGTTTGCAAAACTATGATACAGTGCCTGCTCCGTTCCCTAGGCAACCAAAACATTAGCACTCTCTCTCGCTCGCTCGTGTGTGTGTGTGTGTGTGTGTGTGTGTGTGTGTGTGTGTGCTCTATCTCTCTCTCTCTCTGTGTGTGTGTGTGTGTGTGAGAGAGAGAGAGAGAGAGAGAGAGAGAGAGAGAGAGAGAGAGATCTCAGCCATGCCCCATCTCCTTCAAGCTAGCTTTTAAAACTAACGAATTCTAAAGAAACTTTCGCTTCCCCCATGGAATCCTAGCAGTTTCCTTGTCAACTTCTGAAGGCTTGAAGACGAGAAGAGAGAGATGCGCAGACATCACGTAAACACAGTACTCTTGTACCTGTTCCCAAATACATCTTTAATCACCACTACTTTCAAAGGCAGAGGATGAAGCTTCCCTAGTCACCCTCCCCCTCCTCCAACCCACTCCTCCCCACCTGATGGCTCCCCCACACTTAGCTCATTATATTTGAGAAATCCATTACTGCTTCACTTCACAGAGATCATTGTTAAGTCTCTAACCCAGGACAACTGACCAACTGGGGTGCATTAACATATCAAAGCAGATGCTGGCCATCTTAATCAGGCTTGCCTACAGCTTGATCGTATGGGGGCATTTTCTCCATTAAGGCTCCCTCCTCTCAGAGGACAAGAACTTGTGCCAAGTTGACTTGATACAACCAGCCTGCCCAGCTGAGCAGCAACGCCCCCTGGCTCCTGGCCCCTGGCTCCTGGCTCCTGGCTCCTGGCTCCTGGATCCTGGCTCCTGGCTCCTGCCCCTGTTCCCCCTCCATACGTCCCTGCCCTGACTTCCCTCAGTGATGGACTGTGACATGACGTGAGGTATAGGCCAAATAAACCCCTTCTCCCTCACATTGCTTTTGATTGTGATATTTATCACAACACCAGAGGCAAACTAGAGCAAGTTCTTAGTCTTGTTAATAGAATAATTTAAAGGCAGACTCAAGCCTGAGGACAATTTTATTAGTGTTTAAAATAAAAACCTCAGGGCAGCAAGCTGTAAATCTTGCCAACTGTGTGGAAGAGGAAGACAGAAAACAGCCATGCTGTTTAAATTGAGCTGGGAGAGAGGTCAGCGGTGTGGGGGGAAAGCAGTCACACAGCGGCAAGCAGCCACATGGTGGAGGCAGCCACATGGTGGAGAAGCAGCCAAGTGATGGAGAAACAGTCACATGGTGGAGAAACAGTCACATGGTGGAGAAGCAGCCACATGGTGGAGAAGCAGCCACATGGTGGAAAAGCAGCCACATGGTGGAGATGCAGCCACATGGTAGAGATGCAACCACATGGTGGAGAAGCAGCCATGTGGTGGAGAAGCAGCCTTGTGAGGAAGAAGAGGCTTTGAGGGGGAGTGTAGACCGCCAGCGGCCACATACGAACTGGGTTACCTGGAAGAAAATTCTAAGGTTAACGGGAAGGGGGCGAAAGAGAAATGAGTCAAGAGGACAGTTGCCCATAGAGACCGACTTTACTATCAATAAGCCAATATTTATAATCTTAGGAAAAACCACCCTGCCTCCCGAGAGTTCATGGATCTTCTTCTCAGCGGGTTGTCTGCTTAGTCACGCAGTTTTCTGTTGGTCTCCGGGTGGAGCTGTGCTGAGGTGAAATTGGCTGTATTGTTATCTTGAATAGGCCGGAGATAACGCCTGAGGAAGAGTGGGGGTTGCCAGCCAGCTTAATGTTGTGGGGGAAGAGACAGGGGAGAGGACAGCTTTAGGTAAAGAATAAAAGGACCTCACAAGTATGAGAAGAAGCATATTTGAGCTCTGTCCAGGATTTTAAAGAAGAAGAGAAATGAGAAGAAGGAGTAGTTATGACTCTCTGGGACAGGACTTAGAAAAGTAGACAGACGCCACAGAACTTCAGGCGGTTCTGGAGAGGCTGCAAAGAGGGTTAAGGATCCCAGGAAAGAAACGTACAGTGACTCGTTAACTCGGAGGTCGGACCTTGGTACCAGGATCTCCGAACCCCACTAGTGACATCACACCTAGGTGACCAGCACACCTATTACCAAGGCAACAGCCACCATATTCCCAGAATTCACTTCACTCACCTCCCACCTTTATCTGTGGCTATGTCATTATCCATATATAAAAGGGAGACCCCTCTGATCTCTCTCTCTCTCTCTTTCTCTCTCTTTCTCTCTCTTTCTCTCTCTCTCTCTCTCTCTCTCTCTCTCTCTCTCTCTCTCCTCTCTCTTCCCCCTTCTCTTTTCACTGCCATGTTGCCCTTCTCTCTCTCTCATAAACCCCATGTGGAACTGTCTGGCCTGCTCTGGTCTTTCTGAAGCCATGAGGTGATCACAACAGGGGTCACATATCAGATGCCCTGCCTATCAGATATGGACATTGTGATTCATAATAGTAGCAAAATTATAGTAATGAAGTAAGGGCAAAAATAAGTTTATGCTTGGGGGTTCACCACAACATAAGAAACTGCATTAAAGGGTTTTAGCATTAGGAAGGTTGAGAACCACCACATATTAACAAGATTACTCCTATCTCCTTAGCATGGGTGAAGGTGGACCTCGTTTCCAGAGGAAACCCCTTAGCCATGTAAGCAACCAGTCCAATTTGTCTTCAACCCCAGACATAGAGTCCATGCTTTTCTGTGACAATTGTATTAAAGACGGAAAGAAGACAGGGTAGGAAGTAGCCTCTAAGCAGCTGACAGAAACAGAAGAGGAAAAGAGATTGGGGGCAGGGCAGGGGGTGGGGAGAAGGCCATGCATTTTGATTTGGGTGTAAGAAGGCCTGCTCAGGAGTAGAGGTTATCAGCACACACATCCATGACAGAAAGGGGTCAAGAGATTTCGGAGAAGAACTGGGCAGTCTTGACAGTGCTGTCTGGTGGGATCTCTGAAGCACCTGCATCAGGAGAGGACCTTCAGGAAAGTCCACATATGTCCCCCTATCCTTCCCATCTCCTTAGAAAGGCTTCAGGTAAATCAGTTTTCCTGACGGCTGCTCTCTTGGCCAGGTGATTGGCATATCCAATTAGATTCACTTAAGGAAACAACAGTATGTAATATTCTAATTTCTGGGACAGGTCAAAATGATCTATTTCCATCCAGCCCCCCCCACCCCCCCCAAAAAAACCCAGATTCCATTCTTTCAACCAGGAAGAGGTGTCTTTCCCTTAATGGGCCTCCACAAATCCCTGATAGCTCCACCTTTTATGGGGGATTTTACAGCCTAAAGACAGGCAGTTGTCGTGGTTCCCAACCAACCACGTGGAAGTTCCTGTTCAAGGGCATGGAAGTTCCTGCTCAAGGGCCTCCAAGGCTGAGAGAGTTGCAAACACGGGTCTCTGTGTCTCTGTGGCATGAGATGCAGGGCTCTGCTGAGGGTCTGGTGGAGAAGTCATTGCTGCAGAGTCACAGGTTTGAGCCGAGCCTCAGGGTCAAGTTGAGGTGCAAAGTCCCACAGGCCTTTTCTGGCCAATTCCAAGAAGAGCAATAACTTCCGGGAGAAAAAGTACTTCAGAAGTTGAATTCTCCACACACATGGCAAGAATTGTATTCTGCTGGTGTCCTCTGGTTGAAAACCATTCCTGGAATTTCATGCTGTCTTCGAATAAATGAACCTTATCAGTTCCCATCAAAAAATTCTCTTATAGTGCCTTTAAAAGTTTATGACACTGTCTGGTAGGAAATATTGTCTGCAGATACGACAAATCTAGCAAACTGTCATCTACTATCAAGTTCATTTTGTGTCAAAGACATTAATATTTTCCCCTAACTTGGCCAGTTCCTTAAGGTTTTGGAATCTGATGATAATGATAAGAGGACATCTTCATCTTTTTCTCTTGGAGGGCCTTAGCCTCAGGCTTCTACATCAACACATTGGCAATGCAAGACCAGCTGCTGTGAAGACGAAACTTTTCTAAAATGTCAAATGCTGGGAAGCAAAGCAATCAAGAGGTGATGCAGATGGGGTTTTCCAGACGGGGAGCATAGTTCAGGGGTAGAGTGGGGAATGGGTCAGGGACAGAGAGGAGGACAAAGAGGGACAGAGAGAAGGACAGGGGCTACAGGTCCCAAATGTCTGCTCTTTGCTGACACTAGGGAAGACCACAAGTTATCTTGGTGATTTCGTAACAGATTTTAGTTTCTGTTTAAGTTGATGCTAAATTCTCTGGGGAGAAGGAGCACAAACACTGCTTAAGAAAGTATCCTCCAAAAATCAGCTTTCCTCTCAAAGGAATCACGGTTGATTCTGGAGCCCAAATTACGAGTGTCCGTGGCCCAGGGACACACACCAGGTCTCTCCTCCTAATATAATGTTCCAACAATGAATCAGTTTCATGGAGTTTCTATCATAATGGGGCAAAGGAAGTTATTGAAAAGGTGTTTTTAAAAACACATCAGTGGAACAGCAAGCATCGCCTATAGACTTCAGATACTACATTCTCAGTTTTTTTTTTTAAGATTTACTTATTTATTATATGTAGGTACACTGTAGCCGTCTGTCTTCAGACACTCCAGAAGAGGGTATCAGATCTTGGTGCAGATGGTTGTGAGCCACCTTGTGGTTGCTGGGATTTGAACTCAGGTCCTCTGGAAGAACCATTCAGTGCTCTTAATCACTGAGCCATCTCTCCAGCCCCATTCTCAGCTTTTGAACTGATAGAAATTGGAGTCTCTTCAGTTGATCAGTTCCAAAATGTTTTATCTGTTTCACAGAATGCTAGTTCAGACACAGAAGTGGGCAAAGGAATAGCTATTCAGGTAGCTAAAGCTAACCCAAGATAAAGTGTAGTTAGACTCTGGACTGGCAATATTCCAACCTCCCCACATTACTGCAGTTCTATCAGTCAATCAGCCTTTCCAGACACAGCTTCTTCCCAGGAATCCCCATGCACGGAATCAATTAGATTATTAGAAAATGTACAATGTTACATGACTATAACGACAGCTGGGGTGTGTGAACAGGTGTCTACAGCTGGGTACTTGAAGGTCTTAGATAAGGTCTTAGATTCCCTCCTATATAGAAGGAATGTCTCACAGAATAAGCCCGTGGCCAGGTGCTCTGATTCCTAGGGAGGGCACAGAAAAGGGGTGGGGTCATGTGCCTTTGATGTAAAGCCTGCCCCAAGCTACCAGCCCCACCCCCATCCCTGTGAGAAATCCAGGAACTTAAAAGTCCATTAGCTAGAGATTCACAGGTAATGCCCACAGTAGGGGCCCCGTGGCCATATGTGAGAGGGAAGGGACAGGTTTTGAGGCCTGAGCAGCAGTCTGGCCTGGATTCTAACACTACAGCACCACATGTGCAGGTTGTACACATGAAGGAAGCAAAATTGAGGGTGGTGAGTTATGTTTGAAAACTACATTACGAAGGAAGAAAAAGAGGGGAGAGGACAGGAAGATGGAAATGCGAAGGCCTGATCTGCCAAAGCTTACGCTTTTAGAAAAATGTTCTCGCTGGAACTGAAGAAGGTAACAATATTTTATCCTGGCCTGTTTTAGATATTTTAAATCTTCTCTCTGCAAATGAATACTATGTTTATACTGCTGGTATATTTGAATATTTAGCATTGTAAGTTCGTGTAACATTTATTTTAACAAAATTTGATACTTTAAAAGTAATAAAAGAATGTTCTTTGCTTTGCAAAAGGATTCACAACCAAGTTTCGTGATGCACTTCAGCCCTTCGGGAATTTCCAGGGTGTTTATACTTATTAAAACTTAGAGCATGTACAAAGTTCCCTGATCTTTTCTGTAAATTGAGATGCGTCTTCCAGGCAAGGGCTGTGCTCATTTTCAATTTGTAAAATGGTAATCCCCTGGAACCCCTCCTGCTCCTCATCCCGAACCAAGAAGCCTCCTACATCAAAACCATAACTCTTGTCCCAAGTCTCAGCCAAAGAAATTCCAAAGGGCAGACATTTGCTTAATTAGACAATAAGGCACCGTCAGCCAGTCCTGCAAACTTTGGGCCTCAAAATAATTCAAAGGACGTGAAACTGCTGACAGCCCATAATTGTTTTTTCCATTGAGACATCAAATAAAAAATCTCCAGTGATCTTGCTTTTTTAAAACAGTTGAACTGTGCAGCTCATCGGGTGCTGTAAGCCGCAGTAGGGAACCTGTGTGGCTTAACAAGAAAAGATCAGCCTCTTGGCTCATCCAATAAAGTGCCTACTTCCCAAGTGGGAGGACCTGACTTCACTCCCCATGGGCATGTAAAAAGCCAGCTAGAGTGGTGTGACTGTAACCCCAGCCTTGGGGGTGGACAGTCCCTGAGGCTTGCTGTCCAGCCAACCTAAATTCTTCAGCTGGCCCCAAGTCCCATTGAGAGAGACCTTGTCTCATAAAAAATAAGGTGGGCAGGACCTGGGGAATAACACCTGATGTTTGACAGCTGTTCTATACCTATTTGCACCCAGAGAGGCACATGCATAGCAAGTAAGATGTGTGTGTGTGTGTGTGTGTGTGCTAACTCATGATTAGAAATGAAATAAACCATTGTATAGCAATCATTGTCCTTAAATAAGCCCATTTTCACAGCTACGAAGTGGTCCAGAGACTAATACCTTAATCTTTCTTTATGTGGTTTTTTTGGTTTGTTTTGTTTGCTTCTGTTCTTGGAAACACTCTCACTATGTAGCTGTGACTGATCTGAAACTCAAGACTTGAACTAGACTGACGTTAAGCAATCCCCCTGCCTCTGACTCCTAGGTCAGAGATTATAGGCTCGCACTATTATGCCCAGCTATATCTATCTTCGTGAGAAGCCCAAACTCGCTCTACCCTCCCAAAGGCTTCTTGGTTTTCCCCAGTTTTTACCCTTAGTCCTGCCATGTTTATCTGGGATAACTACCTGTGACTACTGTTTTGTTTTCAAAGGATACACTGATGTTTTCCAACACATTCATGTCTGTTCTCTTGATTGTGAAGCATGCTCTCATTTCAATTAAAAGACAGATAAAGGAGAGGTCATCTGAGAGGCTAGCAGACAGCGAAGCAAATGGGAAGAAAAAGAAACCAAGAGTAAAACAGAGCCTGGTGCTGAAGAGACAGACATGAGAGCAGGGGAAGGAAGGTCAGAATTGGAAGCTCTGCAGGATACAGGGCACAGAGCTGGGCACGGGGTGCAGGACACAGAGCTGGGCACGGGGTGCAGGGCACAGAGCTGGGCACGGGGTGCAGGGCACAGAGCTGGGCAAGGGGTGCAGGGCACAGAGCTGGGCACGGGGTGCAGGGCACAGAGCTGGGCACAGGGTACAGGGCAAAGAGCTGGGCACAGAGTTCAGGGCACAGAGCTGGGCACGGGGTGCAGGACACAGAGCTGGGCACAGGGTGCAGGGCACAGAGCGGGGCACAGGGTGCAGGACACAGAGCTGGGCACGGGGTGCAGGGCACAGAGCTGGGCACGGGGTGCAGGGCACAGAGCTGGGCACAGGGTGCAGGGCATGGATTTTCAGAGTTCCTCTCCATGGTAATGAACTGGTAACTTAGCCAATCTTCCTGATGATGAAAAACAAAATAACTGGACATCCTATAAAATTTATTTTTTTTAATACTATAAAGCTAAAGTGAGCAACATTACTGGGCCAACAACATCTCCAAGACAGCAGAAATCTAGAGATGTCAGCTGGGAATTTTGCTACAGGCATGCTGGCCAATCTAGCAGTGGCAGATGGGGAGGCGGGGTGCTGGCCATGTACTAGATGACATTCCAGGGACAGATTAACCAAATAAGTTAGGTTTCTCAGATGGAAACTCCTAAAGCTTCTGAAGCTTTGAGAGAAACTTGAAAGAGACAGGAACGGAGGGCTGAGGAAGCCCGTGGGATAAAAGAGCCACCCGTGTTTAGTGCCAGGATGTTAATAAACCTGACGCGGACCCGTTTCTACAAAGTCACGTGCAGATACAGATGTGCGCTTGGGAGAGGAGAGCCCACTGAGGGAGATGGGAACTTGGTATTCAGCCTCTCACTTTATCACAGCCTGCATTGCCACACCCCTGCACATGCTGGCAAACTCTTGCTTTCATGGAGTTGGACAAATTGCACATGAATATTTTGGGGGTGGGACAAATGGCTCGGCAGTTGAGAGTGTGCTGCTCTTGGAGGGGACCAGAGGTGGGCACTGGGAAACACCCACACTGGGCACTTCACAGGCACCTGCTACTCTAGCTCCAGGGGATCTAGTGCCCTCCTTGGGTCTCCATGGACACCCCCATGCACACACACACATACTAACACAGAGACTATATACACATACCTCTAAACAAAAATCAGTTATTTTTAAAGGAATATCCAAAGAAGGAAAAGTATTTCTGTTTCTCATAGATCTTCTCCCAGTAAGGCCACTCTTTCCTCTTTAGCTTTAAGACAATTTAAAGGGTACATTTTCTTTTTTTAAATGAAACAGTACATGGTCCTAATGGGTGGAATGGATAAACTGTCCTATCTCCTGTGCAGCTTCTGGACCTAAAGTTTTGTTCTGCTGTGATTATCCAATTTTGCTGATGTCAAAACAGAACTGTTATGAATTTTATGAAAATATACAGAGGTAGTGAAGGAGTGGAAGGGATTAGGAAACGGAGGTGGAAAATATGATGATATTTTTATTTAAAAAAATATAAAAGTAAAGAGAAGAGAAAGAAGAAAATATGTTCTCTCAACACTTCCAGAATCAGAAGCAGTATTTTTGCTTTTGTACAAAATTTTGGGGTTTGCTGTGTGAATGAACTATTCATTCTATCTGCCCTTTAAGCCTTGGGTTCACACACGTTGCCACAGAAACCCATCATTGGATTTCAGGTTATCCAATAATCTCTATGTTCCACTGTCTCCCCACCCATTGGATGGACAGCAATTCCATCATCTTCCCAAGAGCAAAAAAAGAAACTAGTATTCAGAGCCAATGGCATCCAGGAAGCCCTGGTGCTCTGAAGAACATCAGCCAGACTCTTTCTCTAGCAAGTTCCAGCAAATGAACTGTGTTACCTTCAAGAAATGCAAGACTGGAAGTCCTGTTTATTGGTGTTGTATGATCCAGGAGATGTTTAAATGTGCAATAGCCATTTCTCTGTCCTATTTTTAACATATTCTGTGAATGAATATTTGACAAAGCATCCCAGACCTGTTATGATTAACTTAAACTGAAAAGAAAGAAAGGAGGGGAAGAGAGGGGAGGGAAAGGGTGGGGAAGGGAGGGATAGGGAGGGGAAGAGAAGGGAGGGCAGGGGAAGGAAAGGGAGGGGAAGGGAAGGGATGGGACAGGAGGGGAGGAGAGGGGAAGGGAAGGGAGAGGAGGGGAGGGGAGGGGAAGGGAGGGGAAGGGAGAGATAGGGAGGGGAAGAGAAGGGAGGGCAGGGGAAGGAAAGGGAGGGGAAGGGAAGGGATGGGACAGGAGGGGAGGAGAGGGGAAGGGCAGGGAGAGGAGGGGAGGGGAAGGGAGGGGAAGGGAGGGGAAGGGAATTGAAGGGAAGAGAAGGGAGGGGATGGGAGGGGATGGGACGGGAGAGGAGGAAAGGGGAAGGGAAGGGAAGGGAGAAGAGGGGAGGGGAAGGGAGGGGAGGGGAGGGGAGTGAAAGGAAGGGGAGGGAAGGGAAGGGAGAAGAGGGGAGGGGAAGGGAGGGGAGGGGAGTGAAAGGAAGGGGAGGGAAGGGAAGGGAGGGGAGGAGAGGGAAAGGAGGGGAGTGAAGGGAGGGGAGGAGAGGGGAGGGAAGGGAGGGGACGGAAGGGAAAGGGAGGGAAGGGAGGGAAGGGGAGGGGATGGAAGGGAGGGGAGGGGAAGGGAGGGGAGAGGAGGGGAAGAGAGGGGAAGGGAAGGGAGGGGAGGAGATGGAAGGGAGGGGAGGGGAGGAGATGGAAGGGAGGGGAGGGGAGGAGAGGAAATGGGAGGGGAGAGGAGGGGAGGGGTGGAGAGGGGAGGGGAGGGGAGGAGAAAGGAGGGGAAGGGAGGAGAGGGGAGGGGAGGGGATCGGAGGGGGAAGGGATGGGAGGGGAGGGGAGGGAAGGGAAATGGAGGGGATGGGAGGGGAGGGAGGGGAAGGGAAGGGGCCAAAATACAGAAATATAAGAATATGTGTTTGTTTTAATCCCAGGTGTAGGATATGGGGCTGCTTCGGATCATCCACAGCGGCTGACTGTGATTGCCTTGCGCTCTAGCAGAGGTGTGATTTTGCCAGCTGCAGATAGTTTGTATGAGTGCGAGGCATTTGCAATTCTGGGGATTCTTCAGAAGGTGTATAATGCTAGAGCCCTGAGAGGTGGTGGGTTGGTGGTTGGTTGCTGTTGATTGCTGTTGGACGCAGTTTGTTAAGTAGTCAGGAGCAAAGAAGAAATGAGAAGAAAATGAAATTAGATACTCTAATGGTGAAGATCTAACTTGCCCCAAGGAACTGGACAGCCGTAGTCAGCAGGAAATGGTCTAACAGTGACATCTTTCTCCTCTATCTTTTTCTCTCTTCCATCTATGTTAGAAGTTGAAGAAGGATGAAGAAGGGTGGAGGAAAGAAGAAATCACAGAGTAGCCAATAGTTCAGCTAAGTACTACTTTTGTGCTAATCAAAAACATAATCTTTGTATTTTGTTTACAATGAATTTGTATTTTGATTTAAAGAAGAGCCGGAAACAAATACTAAGAGTGTGTGTTTGTGGGATCAGGAGATGGCTCAGTCATTGATATGAACCATAAACTTCATCTTTCAAACATGTTGAACTTTTGTCATACTTGATCAACTACTGTCATGGTATAGACATCCATCCATCCCTTTTAAACTCTGCAGTCTTTCGAATAGCCAAGAACGTCCAGTGCAATAAGTGAAGCACCCATCTTGCCTCAAAGAGGATGATGTCTGTGTGCTCAGATTATAGGCTACAAAAACGAAAGAAGCTGGGACCCTAAATGACAGCTCTAGGTTCACTTTTATATACTTTTAAATTCATAGCTTAAAAAGTAAAATACTTATGTAAGTCATACTTGTGATTCCTGTTACTCATCACTGAATAAATCTTATCTGGTACATTTAATATGTAAACCCCAAATAAAACTAATTCTATCTAATCCATCTAATTCGGCTCGAAATAAAAGCGTCAGGTGGGCAAAGAAACGCCGATTTGTTCTATGTGTGAACTAAAGACAGACTATTCTGAAAACAAACCTGTCACGGATCTTAAGTCTGAAAATACAAATGGCTGGGGACAGCTGGATGCACACAGCTGAAGAACAAATTCAGTAATGAGATAAAATCCTTCTCGGCCACGCTGAAGCAGACCGCAGAGCCTGCGTACAGCCGTGCCGGTCCCCTCAGCTGTAATAACACATCACCTGAACCGAGGTGTCTTTGACAGAGAAATGTGTGGCCACTATCGTGAGCTAGACATTGGGACGCAAGTACTGACAGAGCTGGACCCTTCTGAGGGTTGTGAGGGAATCTCTTCCGGGTCTCTTACCTGGCTTCTGTTTCCTGGCAACCCTTGACCTTCCTTGTTCCTATGGCTCTCTCCATGTGTTGTGTCAATGCTTAAACACTTTAAATATGAAGAGTAGATCTGGCCACGAACAGAGAAAACCAGATGAGAAACACCATCCTGCAGTCATCTCCCTATAATATTCACAGCTATTTACCCTCCGACCTAACTTCCTAAGAGCAAGAGAAGATAGATGTGACAACAGGCTCTAGTTTTCTTTAGTACAATGAGAGAAAACAAAGATGCATTACAGGAAGGAGATTGCAGTTTGGGGCCATCAGTCTACCTCAACAGCAGGCAGCTCATAGCCATGTGGTCCTTGGACCTGACTGTAGGCTGTACCATTCTTGGTAGGATGTGGGCTCCAGGTGTGAGTCAGTGCTACAGCACTGCAGGCCCTGGGACTGTCCATCCCCTGCCTGGTCCCCACCCAGGAAGCGTAACACAAAGAAAGCCATCGCTTAGGAGAAGAGGGATTGTCAAATCATCTAGGGACTTTGAGGCTGGTCTCTTCCTGGTGAGGAGCAGAATTAGACAGAATCCCACCATAACTAACCACAGTCCCGTGACTACAAAAAAGAGAGGTAGGACAGCCCTGTCCTAGGATAGAAGCTTGTGGGATAGAGTACTCTTTAGCGACACTCTCACAGTTCATTCTAAACAATACAAGCGCAGAGTTAGGGCAAACCTGAGCTTAAGTCACCCTCTAGTGCTGAAATAGCAACAGTAAACCAGAGGCCGGAGGTGAGCAGCAGAGAAAACACCAGCTCTAGCTGCAGCCCCTGGGTGGGGCCTGATTAGCTCCAGCCAGTCAGAGCAATCCTATACCCTTGCTGGAGGATGGCTCAGACCCAAGTGCCTAACGCATTCCAGCTGAGACTTGAGAAATTTGTCACAAATCTGGAAGACCACCTCCTTGTTCTTGTGAGTCTCCTGTCTTCCTCTCATTGGATGTGAGTAGGAAAACAGATCCCACCCATTTCTGAGCAATCAATCGCTCTCGGGCACAGACACCACCACAGGTAAGATGAAACTGGATCCCCCATGCCTTCGTCAACCAGGGTGTTGCTGGATTATCAAGGCACACTGAATGGCCACCCGAGAAGGCTTTGGCAGCAATCCCAATGGTGGCAGAAGCCAGTGCCACGTTGGACACACAGTAGACAGGGTAAGTTAATACAGTCTGTGGATTCTTCATGCCTTCAGTACTTTCTGGAGCGGAATCCAGTCTGAAGTCCAAATCCAGCTCAGCACCCATGTGCTGGGACCCCAGAGCCCCCTGTTTACTCATGTCCAAAAACAAAGCTAAGTGCTGTGACCTTCTGTCCACTGATGATGTCAGTCCTTCCTGAGGACCTCGGTGGAGAAGGTCTGTAAAGAGAGTTGGCCTATCATGGTCTTTGTCCAATGATCTGCAGGAGTTTGGCTGAGATGTCCCTTGCGCCTGTGCCTAACAGAAGCCAGCGGTGCTCCTGTTATCTACAACCCTATAGCAGTACTGTCATGAAGATGAGGTGACTTGGTGTGACATAGAGTCAGCCCTGGGTAGAGGTTCGGTCTGGTCCCACACTTGGTGCCTGTCACCACCCCCTCACCCTGGCATACCTGGAGGCTTCCCGTATTGCTCGGATCTGTGGTTCAGCTAACAGCAGCAGCTCCCGTCTAGGCTGCTGCCTTCCTTTAAGTTGCCTGCTCTAGAATGTACCATGCACAGGCCTGAACCTTAATAAGTGTCAGCTGATCCATGTGGCAGTTAATAAACCACTCATATAGATTGCATTGCCTGCCCAGAAGAGCTGCAGAATCTCCCCAAGAATGGGGCATGGGTATGGACTGCAATGAGTCTTATCTTTATGTGTGCAATCTAGATCAGTCTTTATGATCTCTTAACCTAGTTTAAATATCAAGCATTGACATGCTTAAGTAATGTAAATAAGTCTTTGCTTCCCCCCCCCACACACACACACCTTTTGAAATCCAAACCTTCATTAAATGGGAGCCTTTTGAAACACACGTTGTGGTCTAGAGTGATAGCTTGGTTGTTAAGAGCACTGGCTGCTTTTCCAGAGGACCCAGGTTCTCAATTTCAAGCACCCACAAGGCAACTCACTGCCATCTGTAACTCCAGATCCAGGGACTCTGATTCCCTCTTGTGGCCTCCACAGGCGTTGGGCATGCATGCAGTGCACAAACGTAAAACATCATACATGTAAAACAAAATAAACATTGAGAACATAACATATTGTCATGATTGGGTTTTTTTCCTCAACTTGAGACAAGCTGAAGTCATCTGGGAAGAGCAAACTTAAATTGAGGGACTGCCTCCATCAGATTGGGCCACTGCCTTCATCAGGTTGCCCGTAAGCAAGTCCATGGCAGTCTTTTCTTGATTGACAATCAATGGTGGGAGGGCCCAGCTCACTTGGGCAGTGAAAGTCTTGGTCAGAGGGTCCTGGGTTGTATAAAAACGCAGGCTGAGCAAGCCAGTAAGCAGTGCTCCTCCATGGTCTCTGCTTCAGTTCCTGCCTCCAGGGCCCTGCCTTAGGTTCCTGCAGCAACTTCTGTCAGTGGCAGATTGTTGTAAAATGAAAGCTGTAAGATGAAATAAGCCCTTTCCTCCTCAAGCTGCTTTTGATCATGATGTTTATCACAGCAATAGAAGGTAAGTGAGACTATGTGTAAGTTATTTTGCTCTTAGGGAAAAGACACATTGACTCTTAGGGTGATATTAATAGAAACAAAAATAATAACAAATACATACAAGACACTTAGGATATATCAGGATGGCTTCCAAGTAGTTTATATATAAAGTAAGCTTTTAATATTTGCAAAAATCTTTAATACATGTTTTATAAAATAACATACAAAATATTTTACCCGTTTTATAGATAAAACTGGAAAACAGAGAGGCTGAAAGGCTTGCTCCTGCATGTTGGCAGAGCTGAGATTTGGGTGCAGGCCATCTGGTTCCAGAGTTCACTGATGTACCAGTTCCACTGTGCTGCCTCTCGGTGAACAACGGTGTACTTCAAAAAGTCTATGGTTGATGAGATATTTGATGCAAAGGCTGGGCTCTTCAGCAACACTACAATGTATCCTTTACAGTTCTAATTTTCCCCTGTGGTGGTCAAATCCAGCCTGCATACCAATGATTGATATACTCAGAGGCAAAATGAATAAATAAGAGCATTGACTGGGTTGTGATTAGGAAGAAGAAAGCTCTGAAGAGAAACACTAAAGAAAGCAAACTCACAAAGGAGATGTTTCTGATCTGCTACCTCTGAGACACCCAGTGGCAAAACAACCTGAACTTTGCATACATCTTTGTGAGCAGGTCCCTGTGAATAAAGGATATATGAAGAAAGACTTAGACCAGACCCAGTTCACAAAACCCACACGAACTGATACCACCACCATACCACAGCCCCTTCCAGGAAGTCTCAGAAAACAGTGGTAAGAGCATCCCTTCCAGTGGGCAGATTCCAAAGCAGCGTGGTTGTTTGCAGAGGTGGCCTGAGGTGTGGATTAAACAGGTCCTCGGATATCAATGAATAGTTTGACTGGTTTCTTATAGTCCTAAAGGCAACAAGGGTAAAAGCTGGTTTGTAAACAGTCTATAGGTGAATCTATGGACCTCAAATGGGGGTGTCGTGCCTCATGTGACATTCACAGCAAATTACCTACTGTGGAGAAGGAGCCGGAGGCAGATGGACTGGGCAATGCATCTTATGGATCCCAGCTCACCTCTGTCCATCAACCGGACTCTAAGTGACATGACAGCTCCCGACCCACGTGCCTCTGGTGTCAAGGATGGCAGCTCTGTAGGGCTGGCACATCAGTCCCGTATCACCAAGTCTAATCCAGTCGGGGTCACTTCTGAGCATTCGGCCAGATAAGGAGACCAATGTGGAGCCCTAGATATTGTGCAGTTCTCTCCAAAGAAACAGCACTGATCTTTGTAAAAATCAATACTATTTTATACAGCCATCCCTTCCTGCTTGCCTCTGTCACATGTGATATCAGTAGGCTTAGAATCTGAATAATGTCATTTTCACACACTCACACACACACACACACACACACACACACATCACTTTAAGATAAAGGTGCCACAGCAATGAACATTGGCCACAGGATGCTCCGGTCCTACTGTGTACCCTATTATCAGAAGCAGCCAGGCTGACAGAACAGGAGCGCCTGAAACTGACTCACTTGAGTATAGGTGAGAACATCTTCAATATTGAGTACCACCTCCACTAGTTTTCTATTGGAGTAATAAAGACTAAAAGTAACTTGGGAATGAAAGGGTTTATTTCATCTTATGGATTCCACTCCATTGGGATGTAATGGTGGCAGAACTGAATCAGAAACCTGGAGGCAAAACTGAAGCAGAGACCATAGAGGAATGTAGTTAGTGGCTTGCTCCCTGTACCTAGCTCAGTGTGCTTTTTTATACAACAAGAGCTTCCCAGCCCAAGGGTGGCATTGCCCACAGGGAACTGGGCCCTGTCATATCAGTCATCAGTGGAGAAAATGCATCACAGACTTGGCTATGCTAATGGAACTAATCTAATGTAAGTATTTCCTCTATTGAAGTTCCTTCTTCCCATACAAGCCTGGTTTGTGTCAAGCTGACAAAAATATCCAATCAGGACAGGTGCTGTTCTCTAGATGCTACATAAGCATTGTATCAAAGAGCTGTGTACAGCACTGTGCCCCTTAGAATATATCGATTTAGAAAGCAGGAGGTGAGGAACAGGAGGAGCTCCCCTTATCCATTCTCTTCCAAGAAGAAAAAGTCCCCCAAGTGAAAGGTCTTAGTTATCACTGGGGTAAGAGCGGGGGTGGGGGATACATTTCCAAGTGGCATCACAGGAAGTCCACAGTTAGGAAGCCATTTGTTAGCACTGTCTACTTGGGGGGTAACTTAAGTCCAAAAACCAGGTTTCAACATGTTGCTTTGTGCTGAGACACTCAGCACCAATGAGCACAGGGAATTCTGGTCGCTACTACAGGAGAGAACAGAAGGTTCTGTCTCAAACACAGAAGAGTCGGTAGAGCGTCCCTTAATACTGAAGCTGATTAATGGTGGGTGTTAGTGGACCCAAAAATTACTGCAGACCACAAAGACAAGTTGAGGACTCAGAATTCTTACAGATCGAGGTCTGAAATTTCTGTCAGGCTCCTCACCAAGATCAGTTAATGTATGTGTCCAGGGAGACGCAACCATCCTGGGTTAGCAAAGAGAGAGGTGGTGGGTCTTGTATGTTAAAGTCAGCCACAGCTTTAGGGATGGTGGTTCCGTTCACTTGACTTCTTAAGGAGATTGCAAAGAATGAGGATCCTGCAACCAAGTGATTTTGTACGTCCTCTGTCAGGATGTAAATGAGGGCACCTTGGTCTTATCACATGGAGAGCATAGACTGTGGACACAGGAAGCAGGGGTAGGAGGATGACTGGACTGTGTGGCAGGCACTGCTTATGCGACTTTGGGCCAGCCTCATCTGCTTCCCAGGCTCTTGGCCACTACACACCCTACCATGGCAGGTGGCCTCCGGCCTGGTAAAAAACACAAATGCGGGGCTCAATCCATACAGCTCCACCAGTACCAGCATTCCCAGGTGCTGCCACAGGGGCTACATAACAAGCCAGAAACTGCAAGGGCCTCCATGGGACAATCCTGAACAATAAGAGATATTTGGGGGTGTGGATGAGAAGGAGGGAACAAGCTGTCAGAAGGCTCTTGGCCTTCCTCCTGGAGGAACTGTGGTTGTGGCATTTGAATGGAAATGGCCCCCACAGGATCAGATATCTGAATGCTTGGTATTGAACTGTTTAGGAAAGGTTAGGACTCTTTCTCGCCCCCTCCCTCTCCCCCTCCTTCTTCCCCTCCATCTCCCCTTCCCCCTCCTTCCCTCTCCCCTCACCCTTCCCCTTCCCCTCCCCCTCACCCTCTTCCCCCTCCCTCTTCCCCTCCCCCTCCCTCTCCCTCTTCCCCTCCCCCTCCCTTTTCCCCCCTCCTTCTCCCCATCTCCATCCCCCTCCCTCTCCCTGTCCCCTTCCCCCTCCCCCTCCCTCTCCTCCCTCTCCCTCTTCCTCTCCCTGTCCCTTTCCCCCTCCCTCTCCCTCTCCCATTACCCTCCCCTCCCCATCCCTCTCCCTCTCCCTGTCCTCTTCCCCCTCCCTCTCCCTCTTCCCCTCCCCCTCCCTTTTCCCCCTCCTTCTCCCCATCTCCATCACCCTCCCTCTTCCTATCCCCCTCCCTCTCCCTTTCCTCCCTCTCCCTCTTCCTCTCCCTGTCCCCTTTCCTCTCCCTCTCCCTCTCCCTCTCCCATTACCCTCCCCTCCCCATCCCTCTCCCTCTCCCTGTCCCCTTCCCCCTCCCTCTCCCTGTCCCCTTCCCTCTCCCTCTCCCTTTCCCCCTCCCCCTCCCTCTCCCCTTGACCCCTCCCCCACCCCCTTTCTCTTCATATAAATCCTGTCTCATATAAAGCTTTTAGCTATTGCTCCACCGCCACGCCTGCCTTCCTGCCTTTATTCCTTATTTTTGATGCCCTAGAATCACATCTGTCAACTGACTATCAACATATAATCCTTGCCTATGTTTCTCATAGTTCTAGGGAATACAGACTGAAAAGATGATGTTTCGATATTTCAAACAAAAGACTCATTGCTGATGTCGTGTCCTATGAGATCGGATGCACGGTGACAATGAACCAGTGTGGACACTTATCTTGCCATTATTCCATGACCAACTGTATTGTATAGTTTTATGTCAACTTGATACAAGTTAGAGTTATCTGAAAGGAGGGACCCTCAGTGGAGCAATTGCCTCCAAGCCTGTGAGAATGAGTGGGTCTCTGACTCTTGAGCCTGCTCCCGGGACGCTTTCCCTCCTGTTGGGCTGCCGTGTTCAGTTTATATTTTATTTAGTCACATTTGGTTTTTATCTCTTGAAGGCTGTTCATTTCTATGAGAGATAGAAAGGATCCAGAGGGGATGAGAGGGGAGGAGAGGGGAGTGGAGGGGAGGGGAGGTGGGAGGAACAGAGAGGAGTAGAGGGAGGGGAAAATATAATCAGGACATACTGTATGAAAAGAGAATCTATTTTCAATAAAAGGAAAAGAAAAGAAAAATGCCTCCCTGAGATCCAGCTGTAGGACATTTTCTTAATTAGTGATTAATGGGGGAGGACCCAGACATGGTGGGCGGAGCCATCCCTGGCTGATGGTCTAAGAAAGCAGGCTGAGCAAGCCAGGGGAAGCAAGCCAGTGAGCAGAGCCCATCCATGGCTTCTGCATCAGCTCCTGCTTCCAGGTTCCTGCCTGGCTTGAGTTCCTATCCTGATTTTCTTTTAATGATGAACTGTGATGTGGAAGCATTAGCCAAATAAATCATTTCCTCCACAAGTTGCTTTGATCGTAATGTCTCAGCACAGCAATAGGATCCCTGACTAAGGCACTGATATAGCATAATAATTCTCTATAGTGTTTACATGGTATTTGGTATTCTAAGCAATCTAGACATGATTGAGCATACAGAAGGATGTGTAAGTTACTTGTAAATCCTTCACCACCTAAGGGGCTTCATACACATCCTCTAGTTGAAGTATATAGGACCAAAACCTCAAGGATATGGATAGACAATTGTGTCCTGTACTCTCTAAGTGGTTCTAATCATTAAGCACCATCATTGGAACCCCTTTGATCAATGATATCCTTGAGTGTGTGGGGGTGAGAAAAGGCAGAGTACCGCTGTGTTTGATTTGGCCAGTTTGCTTAAATCTGGAACCTACTGTGTGATGCCGTGATCCACCAGACCTGTGAGTCTCATTCCCAGACCTGTATTAACAAGATCTCAGTGTGACTAAAGATGAGCTTCCAGGGAGGAATTCTGGGACCTGTGGACGCTGCATCTCCAGCTTCAAGCTGGCATGGGCTTCCGGGACATCTCCAGGTTTCCGTTCACTCAGGTGTTAAATGGAAGCAGTAATGCAGCCCAGTCACAGGTTTGCTTTGAGAATTCAGTGGTGTCATTTACGAACAGTACTCGCAAAGTTCTTCTCTGTTTGTTTGTTTGTTTGTTTGGGTTTGTTTGGGGTGTTGTTGTTGTCGTTGTTGTTGTTGTTTTGAGACAGGGTTTCTCTGTGTAACACTGGCTGCCCTGGAGCTCTCTGATGTCCAGACTGGCCTCAAACTCCAAGATTCCCCTGCCTCTGCCTCCCAAGTGCTCGGATTAAAGGCATAGGCCACCGTGCCAGGCTTATTTGTAAAGTTCTTGATCTATTGTTATCATTGCTGAAAAGGAGCAATTCTTTCCCCACCCCACCCCCAAAAAAATGATGGTTGTAAAGATTAACTGTCTTCCCAGATAACTGTCACCACAGTCTGGGTTAGCTCTGCACACCTGGACCGTTGTGAAGCATCACTACACTAGAGGGATTTTTCTGGGGAGAAACATTATCATTTGCATTTGACTGTTTTTCCCTCCCACTCTGGGAGAAGCCTCATTACCTGCTGAGCCCAGAGAGTTCATCCTCTAGACTGCAGCCCGTTCCTGCCCCTTCACAACAAGCTGGTCATTTCTGCTTGTTGATTCCCCTCCCCTGGCTTTCACTTATCCTGACCAGAGCCAGAGACTCACCAAACAATGCCGCACCCTCCCTGTCCTTATTCGAGTATTAATTTGAAAGAAGTTATCTGAAGTCCCAAATCTGAGTGGGGGGGGGCTCCGGGCTAAGAAAGGGAAGAGCAGGTCATTCACACCAAATGACCTTGTTCTGGTTGGTATTTGATCTAAAGACACCCCTTTGTGAAATAAGGAGGAAATAAAAAGATAGAGGTGAGAAGAATAGTGGCAGCATGAGGACCCGCTGCAGAAAATGTTATAGTTTGCTGTGTAAAATGCAAGGCTGTTAGACTTGCCAAGAATTCCATTACCCGCGACGTGAGAGACAACAGCGGCCTGTCGCTGCAACAGCTGACTGAGAAAGGGAAGCGTACTGCACCAGACTCGGCTCAGAAGACAGACCCGGGCTCTCAGGCAATATCCTGAGAACAGCTATCCTTCCTCTGTATTGGACTACCCAAAACCAAAACCACAGCCAGACTCTTAGATGCAAGGTCATCATGAGGTGGCAGATACAGCCTCGTGGGACAGAAGCCAACAGTTGACCCCATCCAGTCCCTATTACCACACAGATGTCACTCAGAAAGACTCCCTTTAGAGATTTACAATTGCCACGAAACACCATACTTCGTACAATTAATGGTTTATTCCAGACACCACACTGACTGCGACAGTTCGGCTGAATTAAAGGTTGCCTGTTACCAAGAGATTCTGCTGCAATCTCTCCAGTTAATTATCGTTTTCGAGCACTCGCCGGGAAGTCAGTATCAACAGCCGGTGCTGTGTAATTGCTATTGTTGACCACCAAAATTGCAAGGTGCTGTGGCTCCCCCACCCCTGTCACTGTCATCATCATCACTATCATCATCACCAGCAGCAGCAGCAGCAGCATTCTCAATATGGGTCGAATGCCCACTTGAGTGCACTCCGTGGCCACTAAGTACTCCAACGCGCCCTGCAGCACAGCTTGACGAAGGAAGCTGATCATGAAAGCACCGCATCACACTTCCACTGCTGGCCTAATAGAGTCTCTTGCTGTACTAATTATCTTTGCTCAGCTTTGAAACCTAAGAGCTGAGCTTCGAAACCTAAGAAATACAAGCATCAGCAAGCACAGCCCGTGGCCGGAAAACATCTTGCCTCTCCCGATATTTACTGATTACGTAAAGACATCGATGAATATAGCAAAATGTATCCAACGTATCTATAGCAAAAATATTCAGTGAGACCTGAGGCACCAGAGAGAGAGAGAAAGAGGGGGAGGGAGGGAGGGATCCCTAAGTCATGGCTCAACGCTTTTGAAAAGATTTATTTTATTTTTTAATTATTGAATATGTTTGTGTGGGATTATATAAGCATGAATATGGGTACCCATGGAGGTCAAAGGCTTCAGGTCCCCTGGAAATGGAGTTACAGGTGGTTGTTAGCCATCTAAGTTCTGAGAACTGAATTCCTGTCCTCTGCAAGAGAAGGACATTCTCATAGCCACTCATCTATCCTCCAGCTCCAACTCATGTCTCTTAAGTGATGGTAAAAGATGTAGGTTCCACATCTTCTTAACATTGTATCCAAAGAAAGGTATCACTTTCTTCTCTTAAAAAAAAAAAAGACAGAAAGGAAGGAAGGAAGAAACTATGAAACGAGATTACAAAGTAACGAAGAAAAGATTCACTAAAAACCATTGTCCTGGTTAATATTACATGTCATACTTGTCAACTCAACACAGTCTAGAATCACCCGAGAGTGGGGGGGGTCTCAATTGAGTAATTGCCTTTATCTTTATGACGCTGGTCTGTGATCTTGATTTTTAATTATGTAGGAAGCCCTAGCCACTGCAGGCGGTACCATTCCCTAGGCAGGCGACCCAGGGTTGTATAAGAAACTGGCTAAGCGTGAGTCAATGAGCGAGCCATTTCTCCATAGCTTCTACACCAAGCTCCTGCTTGGGTTTCCCACCTGGCTTTCCCTTAATGATGGTCTGTGGCCTGAAACGTAATCCTAAAATAGCCCAGGTTTCCTCCCGGAAGTTGCTTTTGGTTGGAGTGTTTTACCATAGCAAGCAAAAGGAAAGTAGAATCTGCATCATTCTGTAAAATTATAAAAGGGGACCCATTCATTGGCTGGGTAGTCTAGCAGTGGCCATCTGAATGCTGCAGAAGCCACTTAGGACCATGAAACTAGAATCGTAAAAATAAGGCAAGAGTTGCATTGGGTGTATGAAGGTTTAGAACACTTCCTGGGAGTTGCTCGTGTTAATTCCCACTGCAAGGCTGAAAAGGCTGGAGTCTGCTGTCTCTAGGCGGCAGTAGCAGCAGCATAGGACCTGGACAGATGACACTGTCATTTGCTGGCTTTCTCTGTTGCTACTTCTATTCCACCCAGGCCCTGCTACCCACGTTAAGGTAGGTCTTTTCCCATCAGTTGCTCTCTAGTACAACAATCCTCTATGGAAATGTCCTCATACAAGCACACAGAAATGCGTTTTAATAATTTCCTGAGCATCTCTTGATTCAGTGAGGTTGACAGTGTTAACCAACACGGGAGCATTTGGGCTTTCCCTGTTGTGATGGACCTGATACTCAGGTAAGTTCCACACTAGGAATCAAGGTTAAGAACACCCACTATTGCTTTCTCGCCCCTCAAAGAAACAGTGGAACATGAATAGAGGACTGAACGATAACCTTTAAGTGTGCTCTCATTTCTTTTTTTTTTAAGAATTATTTATTTTATGCATATGAGTATACTGTTGCTGCCTTCAGACACACAGATCTGAAGAGGGCATCAGATCCCATTACAGATGGTTGTGAGCCACCATGTGGTTGCTGGAAACTGAACCCAGGGCCTCTGTAAGAGCAGTCAGTGCTCTTAACCACTGAACCATCTCTCCAACCCTGTTCCCAATTCTTTAAAGTCAAAAGACGGTGGAGGGAGGGTGAAAAAATAAAATAAAATAAGTCAAAAGACAAGTCATTCAAAACTCCCAGTTCCTGAACTCACAGACAAGAGATCATGTGTAAATTCACTGCCACTGACTACAAAATCGCTGGTTCCCTCCTCACAGGAGCTGACAAACTGCATTCTAGGAACCTGTCATATCTTAGTTAACTCTGCAATCCATCACAGTGACTACTTAATATTGCGTCTTGGCATATTTATTATAACATAAGAAGTTTGAATAAATGCTATGGACTGAATGTCTATCTTCAAATTGCAAATGGTAAAGCCCAGGATGATAATATTTGGAGATGACCTTCTTAAGGGTAATTATCCCATGAGGATAGAGCCCTTAGGATGAGATTAGTGTACTTATAATTGAAGACACAGAGATGCTTGCCCTCTCTCTCAACCCCTAGCCACTTACAAAAAGACAGTTTTGTACAGATTAAAGGCACCCGCCGGATACCAGACTTGCTTGTACCTATTCTTAGATTTCCCAGGTTTCAGAGCCATAAAAAACAAATTTACATTGCCTAAGCCACCCTCTCTGAGGTATTTTGTTCTGCAGCCTGAGGTGACCAAGTCAAAAGTGTGTCTCAGTCCTCGTTGGCCTACCCGAGGTCTGACTTAGAGTTCCCATTTGATTTGGAGGATGAAGTTAAGTTTGACACCTTGGGTAAAGCTAAATGGGACTTAGAACTTTACTAACTCTTCTATAGCTCTGAAAAACAAAATATATCCCAAGATCATCTCCTCTTGACAGAAGAACTAAACCTTAACCAAGAGACTATAAGAGGAAAACAGCACAGGAACAGAAATGAGAAGTTGGTTGGCTGGTTGGTTGGTCAGTTGGTCAGTTGGTCGGTCGGTCGGTCGGTCGGTCAGTTGGTAGGTCAGTTGGTCGGTTTGACATCAGGCCCATTAGAAATACTTTTGATTATAAGAAACAGCTCAGGCAGAAGAGTTCTAGCAGTAGACATTTAGTTACTGTCGCATGAAACCTGGGAGGTGTGATTCAGGACAGTGCAGTGGCTCGGTTCAGCCACAGCACCAGAGAGCCAGGCTCACTCCACTCTACTCCGTGGCTCTTGACACACTGGCCCCTCATCTTCCTTCTTACTGGTTTGTGCTCACAGTATGGCTGCCACCGCTCCACGCATCACTCTTCGTTCAGGAAACAAGCAGGCAGGTAGACTCTTGTAAGGGAAGCCATTTCCCCACAAGCTCTCAATACCAAGTCACCCCACCTCACTGATAGCAACTGAGACACACGGTCACTTCTAATTATAAATGAGGCTAGAGAATTATCCTCCACAGACAGAAGGTAAAGCAAAACAAACAAACAACAAAGACAGACACATAAAGAGCTGAGGAGATGCCTCAGTGGACCAGATTTTCAGATTTTCCAGACTCACGTAAAAGCTTGATTTATAATGCAAGCGTCTATAACCCCAGTTGCTCCTACAGGGAGATATGAGATAGAAATGGAGAATTCCCGGTTCACAAGTCAGCTAGCCAGGCATACACCACAGAAATATAACAAGGAATGTACGTCAAACAAGGTGAAAGGTAAGAAGTGACACCAAGGTTGTCTGCTGTTGCATGCTTGCACACATACACAGAAAGAGATAGAGACAGACAGAGACAGAGAGACAGACAGAGACAGACAGAGACAGAGAGACGAAGAACCAAACTGGGGGTTGATGTTTAACACAGCTTCGGTTGAAATTTTTCCTAAGCAAGTCGAACAAGCTCTAGAAATCTCCATTGTAATTGTAACATTTTATGTTCTTGTATGCAAGGGGTGCAGTAAAGAAACCACCAACATGACAATCCCATTATTGGGGGGGGGGTGTTGTGAATAAGAGAAAAAATATCCAGAGACATCTAGATGAGTCTAGAGCAGAGAGAACAGAATGCAGAATGGATATGGCTAGGACCAAGGAAGCAGGAGAGAGTAGTGGAGATAGTAAGACAGCAGAGATGAAGAATACAGCTTAGCAGGAGAGACACAGTGTGGGGAGTGAGAGGGAGAGAGAGAGAGAGCAGTCAAGAGAGGGAGAGCAGGATATAGAGATCGAGCATAGCAAGAGGGAGAGACCAAGAGAATAAACAAAGAGCCAGAGAAGAGAGAGAGGAAGAGAAGAGACAGAGCCAGAAAATAGGGAGAGAGCAAGAGGAGAGAGAGAGGGACAACAAGAGAAGAGAGGGAGAGAGAGCCAGAAGTTGGGCGTGGTGGTGCACACCTTTAATCGCAGCACTTGGGAGGCAGAGGCAGGTGGATCTCTGAGTTCGAGGCCAGCCTGGTCTACAGAGTGAGTTCTGGGACAGCCAGGGCTACACAGAGAAACCCTGTCTCAAAAAGAGAGACAGAGACAGAGACAGAGACTAGAGAGAGTGTGAAAGAGAAGGGGGGTAAACGTAAGTGTAATAGAGAGACTGGGTTCACAAACCCTGTGAACTATAAGGAGGAGCAGTAGCCAGAGGGAGGGAAGGGCCTGGAAGCTAACAGGGACTTTGAAATGTGTAGCAGGTATTAGGATATGAGGAAGCCTGGGCCCTGGTCAGCTTTGATAGGCACCACAGGTAGCCTTCTGCCAGAGGTAAGGGGAAGGACTTCTTTTGGCAGAGGGGGACCAGTTTCACAAGTTCCTGAGGACTGCTGGCGTTTATCTAACTGCCAGAAATCCTTGTCCGAGCTCATTCCCAGCTATATGAATTACCTGAGACTCAACACTTCCAAGCCAACAAACCACCTTATCACACCGGGGACTAAGGAGCACTGGAGTTCCTCACACAGGTTTAAGGGCATAGTTGAGATCTGTAAGCATTTCTCAATCCACTAAGAGAGCTTGGGCCCAAAGGAAAGTTTAACTTGGAAGATTGTAGGTGGGTTTTGTGTTGTTGCTGTTTCTAGCTTTGAAGATAACATCTAACAGCACGCAGAATTCTAAGACTGGAGAGCAGAGTAGTCTTGGCAAATCCCACTGTGTGTGTGTGTGTGTGTGTGTGTGTGTGTGTGTGTGTGTGTGTGTGTCAGCTATTCAATTGCAATCTCACTTGTTCTCCATCTACAGCCACTTTAACGAGCATCCTAAGACCCAACTTTCAAAAGCCAACTATCATATAAACTGCATTAACCCAAAAGAAAATTAGATAGACAGGCTGTGGAGACTTGCTCCCCACTCTCCACACAGCCATAAAACACGTGGCATTAAAACTTAAGACGCAGCCCGGAAAGTCTGAAAAGCATTATCCACTGGCATTTTTCTGGCGGTGCCCTGTGGCCCAGCAGACAGCAGCAGGGCCACATTCTCTTCCAATTCTTCCCACTGTATCTCTCAGATCAATTAGTCAGAGCTATGGAGCACCTGTTGAATGTAAATTGCTTTAGGAACAGCTGCTCCGTCCCCAAAGTAAACAGGCTGGATATTGAAAGAGGCTTCTAGTCTGGGGCCTGCTGAGAGCATAGCATTTCGATTTCCCTCGATGGAAGGCGATGCCTGGACCATATTTATGTATACCAAGCATTAGAGCGTTGAGCTTTTCCCAGACACTAGGTTAACCCTCAAACATTTCCCACTAGCCCCTAGATATCACAGAAGGAGATGTGAATGTGTGTTATTAATGATTCGTTTACGGCCCAACTGCTTGAGGAAACTGCTGTCCTAATGGGGCATCAGTGCTCACTAGAATGTGGACATACGTTGAGAGTCCTAACTCTGACCTCTTCAGGATGTAGCTTTCTTAGTCATGGATTTCTGTGCTGTGTCAGAAGACAAGAGGCGGTAAAGGCAAACATACCTTCTGGAGGCATGAACGCTCTAGGGAATGCAGCCCTCTGGAGACAGCTGAGCACACAGGAAGAGAACGGCCTGATTTCTCCTGCCTCTAATTCTGACACTCACTCACCAGAAGGGTAGGTAAACATACACACAGAGACAAATACATGCATACATGCAGACATTAAATAAATGTTCATGCATGCAAACCCGTGTGCACGTACAACACACACACATATACCCAGAAACACATACATGTGCGCACACACAAACACACCTACACAAACACACATAAACACACACAACTGCAGCTGGGGAGATGGATCAGCAGTTAAGAATACTGGCTGCTCTTCCAGAGGTCCTGAGTTCAATTCCCTGGGAATGCCAGATATTCCCAGGCATACCTGCAGGCAGAATGTTGCATATGTAATAAATAATGCAAATCAAAATGACCCTGAGATTCCACCTCACACCAGTCAGAATGGCTAAGATCAAAACCTCAGGTGACAGCAGATGCTGGCAAGGATGTGGGGAAAGAGGAACACTCCTCCATTGTTGGTGGGATTGCAAGCTGGTACAACCACTCTGGAAATCAGTCTGGAGATTCCTCAGAAAATAGATCCACCTGAAGACCCAGCTACACCACTCTTGGGCATATACCCAAAAGATGTCCCACCATACCACATGGGCACATGTTCCACTATGTTTCACAGCAGCCTTATTTGTGATAGCCAGGATAGCTGGAAACAACACAGATGACCTACACAGAAAAATGGATACAGAAAACGTGGTTCATTTACACAATGGAATACTACTCAGCTACGAAGAACAAGGATATTGTGAGTTTTGCAGGCAAATGAATGGAACTAGAAAATATCATCCTGAGTGAGGTAACTCAGACCCAAAAGGACATGCATGGTATATACTCACTAATAAATAAATCTTTAAAAATAAGCCCACACAACTACATGTATACGCATATGCACAAACATAAATACACATGTAAACACATGTACATATATAAGTACATGTGCACATACATACAAACTCACATGCACATACACAGCAGGACAGGCCCCTCAGCCTTCTGTGTGTGACTCCTGTTCCTGGACAATCAATACTGCCTACCGCTCCCTCCAGACTCTAAGCTGTCTTAGAATTTGACCTCTCCAGACACCAGAAAGAAAGTCAGTTGGTGTTCACCAGTGGCAGAAGCATAATATGGCCTCTCCAGGGAGCAGTCTCATAGGGAAAGCCTGGATCCTTCAAAATGGAGGAGGGGGCGGGGCCTAACAGCAAACAAAGTGTTGTCCAGCCAAGGGTCCTTTGTGCTCTCTAATCCCAGACTTCCTAAGCAAACGGGCCCTCACAGATGTTTTCACTGTCTCCCAACTAAAGCATTTGGCAAACCAAAAGCATTCCACAAAGTACCAAGAAGATACTTTGAGATTAAAAATAGAACACTTTCTTTTTCTTTTACCTGCTGGGCAAGGTCAGTTATTGACTGCATGAGATGTGGCAGCTCCTAAGAATATAAAAATACCGGTGGCCTGTGTGTGAAAGGATAATAAACTAGAGAGAGCTCTCACATACTCCTCAGAGAAAGTGCTGCTTGCATCCTGGAAACAGCTGTACAAGGGGTAACTGGGAGAGCTCTTGATTATCCAGTGGAGACAACATCAAGGAAACACATAGGTGCATGAAGCTGGGCACCGGGTGTGGTGAGAAATGGGGCTCCTCGTGGACTTCTGGGAAAATCTTTTGAAAAAGAACATATAAATCACCACTCTGGGTCTTAAAAAACAGAGACCTTGGGGTTTGGGGTACAGTTCAGTAGTAAATCACACACTTGTCAGGCCCTGGGTTCCAGTCCCAGCACCAGTAGAATATAATGGAAGGAAGGAAGGAAGGAAGGAAGGAAGGAAGGAAGGAAGGAAGGAAGGAAGGAAGGAAGGAAGGAAGGAAGGAAGAACAGGTGATTGATTCAACAGTGATGGGGCCATCAGGCAAAGACCAATGACAGCAGGTCAGGATCCACAGGACAGGGTGCACAGGCACGTGAGAGAGATCAAGCCACTGCAATGGCCACTACAGCAGGACAAGAGAAACAAACGCCTCCCATCATGTGCTGTCTCAGCCAGCACTGCTCACAGGACAAATCTATCAGGAGCACAACTGGCCAAGGCTATGTAACTCCATCCATTATGGAACAGAGAGAGGGGCTGGTAGAAATGGACTCAGAGGAGACGAGCAAGTGGCCAGGACACGAGTCAACCCTCAGAGGAGTAAGGAATTCTCTGCCTGCACCTGATCTGACTGAGCAGCTGCCCCACTGGATTCTCCTCCAGTGATGGGGCACGCCAGCATACAACTCAAGGGTTCCTTCTCTGCAATGGGTGTGATGGGTTTGTTTGTGAGAGCCAGGGACTGAGGCCCCGGAATCTGACAGCTGCTCTTTCCTATAGGCAGAGGTGATGATGACTGAAAATCCAGAAAAGGATGAGCTTAAAGCCTAGCCTGCTGCACACAATGCAAGTGGCACGCATCGTAGATATCTCGATTATTTTACTCTCATAACAATCACACATCATGGGGGGGGCTAGAAAAGGGAAATCATTTGAAATGTAAATAAATTATATCGAATTAAAAAAATATAAAAAAAAACAATCACACATCGTAGATATCCCAATTATTTTACTCTCATAACAATCATGTTGACTCTTCTCCCTCCGTAAAAATTATCTACCCACTTCCAAAGACACAAATGTCCTTTAACCTACAGTTCATCCTTCAGATGCCTTAGCCTCAAACATATATCCTTCATCCATCCAGTTCTAGTCCAAAATCCCCTCCCCCCAACTCCTTACCCTGTCTTCATCCTAGTTACTCTCAGCCGTGGGCACCTTCCTGCACCCCAAGCCCTCACAAAGTTGCTCTGTTGTTATTAGCTTCTCAACTCCAAGGTCATCTTCTCGAGAGCCCACTGAATGCCGGGCCCCTGCAGTCACGTGACCTTTTTGTATTCCCTCCCAGGAGGTTTGGTAGCAGAAGGTTTCCTGCCTGGCCTGTTCCCTTCTACCCATGCCTATGAAGAGCTCAGCCATGCAAGGGCAGTAGCTGGACTACCTTAGCCACCATCATAATCCCAACACTGTCCAAAGGTCTTCACATAAAACAAGCATTGGATATGACTCAACCAAAGGACTTGGTCCTATAGCCTCCCTGTTAGACTGTTCATCTTGATGCAACTTAGAGAATATAGAGACAACAGACCAAGCTATACACTAGTGTTATACATGTTAATAGAAAGTCAACATTACATAAATATACACACACACACACACACACACACACATACACACAAAGAAGTTTTAAGCCAACTGACCTGCCTCCCTTGGGTCAAATGCTATATAGACTTGGTGGTTTTAATTTACAAATTTCTCACAGACTAGGACACTGACATCTAAATCCAGGGAACCAACATGATTGGGTTCTAGAAAAGGTCCCACCTTCACGAGCTCATATGACCATAACTAGTTCTCAAAGGCCTCTTTAAAAGTCGCATCACACTGAGGACCAGGGGCGTCCTCATTCTGTAATGTGGCCAGCAGAATGAAATTCCAGTGCCTCAACAAGGGACAGAAGAACTTTAACACTCGCCTCGTCTACCTGTCCAGCCACATTCCCTCCCACTCCTAAGTTCCCCTGGACTCTAGGCTTGCCATCCCCATGGAAACTGCATGCTCTTTCCATAGCTCTATGGGTGAGGATTCCAGTATTCTCCTGGCCTGAATACTGTCTCCTTTGCCTGTGGGACACTCCCAGAGTCAGCTCATGAGTCATCTTGTCATCTAAGTCTTTCCCACTCCATCAGTTATAACTTTTCTCTTGTTATGTCCTTGGGCATCTAGGCCAGATTTTATCCACAACTGAATTGCATGCCCTTTAAGGGCAGAGTTATATTAGAGTCATAGCTGTATTCCTGACCCCCAGCCCTTAGAAACTTAAACAATGTTTCTTTAGCAAATGAAGCAATCAATTCCAGGGTTCTAATCTCCAGAGAGATAAGTAAAGAGCATGATCTTTAAAAGATCTCCATTCCTAAGAGAAATTTATGTTACCTTTATGTTGCTATGACAAAATACCCAAAGTAATCAACTTATAAGTAAGAAATGTTTATCTGGCTTCAGAATTTCAGAGGTCCTGGTTCAGACCATAGTCATTTGTCCTGGTGCTTCAGACCTGTGGTAACAGCTCATTGAGGCAGTGACATGGGGCAGACAGGCTCTGCTAACTTTTGGTTTCTGTGAAACAGAGAGAAAGAAACTGGAGTCCTATAATCTCCTTTAAGAGAATGTGTGGGGGGGGGGGATGGATGGGGACCCATGGAGATCAGAAGAGAGGAATAGATGCCTTAGAGTCAGAATGAGGTGTCTGAGACTTTGGATGCTGGGATCCTCATGACTGAAAAACGAGTGTCCTTCACTGCTGAGCCATTGTTCCAGCCTCATAATTTTATTTTTTTGATTAGTTTAGTTAGTTAGTTAGTTAGTTAGTTCTTGTAATTCAATTGCATACTTCTCAAGGACACACCTCCCTCTTACTGGTGTACCAGGCTAGAAATCTTACATCATTTTACATCATGCAATAGAAGATGGAGATACAGTTCAGAAATGGATGGCCTAAAACCAGGAATGAGGCCCAGAGTTCAAGTTCCAGTGCCACAAAAGACTAATTAATTAAAGTAGTAGGGCTGGAGAGACATTGGAGCAAGAAGGTGTAACACTGAAGTTGCCTTGGAGACCCCAAGATGTTCAAGATGCCAGAGCCATGGGCCATCTGCTGAGGAAAGCTGCTAACAGGAGTGGAACCAGCCAAAGAGAACTGTGCTGCAGTCAACAAAGATGAAAGGAGTTGGAGATCTGAAGAGTGCTTTGACATCAGACATAGAAATGCTGAGTTTGGAGTTTGCCCAGCTGGCTTTTGGTCTACTTTGTTCCAGTATTTACTCACTATGACATTTTGGAATGGTAGTGTATATCCTGTAACGTTTAAGGTATGTTTATCTGCTTTTTGATTTTGACTTCATAGGAGATTACAGTTAAACGATTGAATGAATTTTAGAAAAGACTTTGACGTTTGGACTTTTAACATTGTTGAGACTGCTATAGACTATGGGGACTTTTGAATTTGGACTAAATGTATTTTGATTTATGCTATCTTTAGGTATGGCCCCCACAGATTCATATGTTTGAGCAAGCCTATGGGGGCCAGGGAGTGGAATGTGGTGGTCTGAATATGCTTGGACCAGGGAGTGGTACTATTTGGAGATGTGGCCTTGTTGGAGTAGGTGTGGCCTTGTTGAAGGAAGTGAGCCACTGTGAGTGTGTGCTTTAAGACCCTTGTCCTAGCTGCCCGGAGGCCAGTCTTCTCTGAGTGGCCTTCAGATAAAGATGTAGAGCTCTCAGCATCTCCTGCACCATGCCTGCCTGGACAATGCCATCCTCCTACCTTGATGACAATGGACTGAACCTCTGAACCTGTAAGCCAGCCCCAATTAAATGTTGTCCTTATGAGAGTTGCTTTGGTTATGGTGTCTATTTACAGCAGTAAAACACTAACTAAGACAGATTCCCATCCTGGAACATTGGCCACCGGGAACAGCACACTCTTTGGATGGGTTTAGAGCGCCATTGAATCTAGTACCTTGACTGTTAGCCTGGCGCCATGAGATGAACAAGGCTCATCTTGGGGACATTACCTAAACAATTAGAGACAGAAAACGCTTTGATTTATTCATGTCAGAGCCACAGAAGAAATGTCTACAGGCCACCTCCCTTACTCTTTACCAAAGCTGAGGTGAATGAAATAATTCTAGGAGATGGTGGAATCATGGGGAAGAAGAAACTGTCCTGAGAGGCTGGTGTCCTCCACACCTACTTGAGGTAGACTTAGTATTCAGGGTGTGAAGAATTTCTTTTGTATCCTGCTTTGGCAAAGCAGGATAGAGATTTACTTTTTGTTTGAGGGGGAAAAAAAGAACAGTCATTTCTCTCACTTTGGTGATGTGTTAGCTCCTGAGGAAAGAGAGGCAGCATTGTTTGCAAGGATTATGGTGGTTGCCCTGGCAGCACATAATAACAGTCCTGAGGAGATCCACTATTGGAAGGTGAATACCACTGCATACTGTTCTTAGCTGCGAGGAAGCCAGAGCTGGCTGCTACAAAGGTCAATGCCAGATTTAAATGCACCTTCTTTTTCTTGGCAATAATTTCCATAGCACTTTATTCACAAATATCAAATGGCTTGCTGTTTCTCAGGAAAAACAGTCATTAACATTTTTATGTAGCTCTCATGGGTTATAATTATGTTGTTACATATATGGACACTTTAAAAAGGTCTTACTGAGGAAAAATCTACTCTTTTTTTTTCTCCTGATAATGAGGGGATAAGAGGGGTGATTGATCCCACTCAGCAATGACTCTGAATAATTGTTTTTTTTTCTTTGTGTGGGTAGAGGAAATTCTCTTTACAAAGGTCCATTTGTCATTTTAAGCTGTTGAAAAATAAAAGCAATTTTAACACTAAAGAGAAAAAAGACATCATAACTTATCCTGGATATATATATATATATATATATATATGAATATACATGTGGGCACACATGTACATATCCAGTTTAAATTATGATATTTTGTCATAATTTAATACATAAATAAATATTTATTTATACATACATATTTCATGAAGTAGAGAATTGATCCCTTCAATGATCAGAGTCCTTTCTTTAATAAAATCACCAGGGAAAGGAAACATGCATGACATGGAAGCCCTCTGGGTATAGAGGCTGCTGTCCAGAACCCTGTCACCTTCCCAGCCTCTGGAAGGATCATTATGGTCCCTCTGTAGATCCCTGGCTTCTGAGAATGCCTGTTAGAACACACTGGCCTACAGGGCAGGTTTTCTCCAAACCCCGAGTCCAATGTTGCAGCCCATAGCTTCAGGGTTCTCGGGGACAAAGGAATGACATGTGTTGGTTTATGTTTGAGGATCATCCCGGAACATCTTCTGCCCGCCTGTGGGTGTCCTGAGATCCCATCCCAGCTGGGATTCTAGATCTAGTTGGAGATGAGACATCTGTAGTGGCTGCTGAGGAACAGAGACGCAATGGACAGAGACAGAGCATGAGTGTGAGGGTCAATCCAGGGCCCACAGGATCTTCCCGCGGCACTGAGTGAGGACACAGCCTAGAGCAATTGCTACTGAGATCAGGGAAGGTGGTGAGATTAGGGGTCTGCAAGTGGGAAGCAGCTTTCCTCAGCAAATGGCCCATGGCTCTGGCATCTTGAACATCTTGGGGTCTCCAAGGCAACTTCAATGTTACACCTTCTTGCTCCAATGTCTGGTCCACACATGATCTTCTAGATTTCTCCAAAGGGCTTGGGTCACTTGTTCAGCTCTGCCCTCTGTAGCACTCTAGGCTCTGGTTGACTCTATTCCATTGTTGCTGCTGTTCTTGGTGATCATCCCATGGTATTGGCATCTCTAACACATTGGGGACTTCCACTGCAACTAGTCTTCATCAATAGCCTCTTATAGGCTTTCTTCATGGTGCCAAGTCTCAACTCCTTTATATGACCCCTTCAATCCTGGGGTGTTAACTGCAACTAAGGCTTCACCTTCACCAATGGCCTTCCCTGGTCTCTCACAGTTCTAAGCCTCAGCTGCTCTCCATGACCCCTTCATGCCTTCAAAGCTAGTACTACCTGGGTGACTCTTATACATTACCAAGTGCAGCTGTAGCAGGAGGTACAATCTTGGCTATCTCTGGAACACAGCTTCTTTGTGATCTCAGAAAATACTTCCAAGATTTCACCTCAGTGATGCTGGTATCTTCTTTATCACCTCTAATTTCTTAGCTCCAGTTAACCAACATCAATTGTCCCAGTAGTCCCTTCTATTTTTTAACTCTAAAACCTGAGCCGTATGGCTGAAGTTGCTAACATCTGACCCATGGCTCTTCCTGCCTTCCCAAGCAGCCTTTTGGGGCCACAGGAGTGTCCAGGTTAGATATCTCCCTAGGCAATCCCCCTGACTGCCAGGTTCATCTAGAGCACAGCCAGCAGAGGTGTACTGGCTAGTTTTGTGTGTCAACTTGACACAAGCTGGAGTCAAGACACAACTTGGCACAAGCTTGACACAAGCAAGGAGCCTCCCTTGAGGAAATGCCTCCATGAGATCCAACTGTTAGGCATTTTCTCAATTAGTGATCAAGAGTGGTAGGGCCCATTGTGGGTGGTGCCATCGCTGGGTTTTATAAGAAAGCAAGCTGAGCAAGCCAGGGGAAGCAAGCCAGTAAGTAACATCCCTCCATGGCCTCTACATCAGCTCCTGCTTCCTGACCTTTTTGAGTTCCAATCTGGACTTCCTTTGGCAATAAACAGCAGTGTGGAAGTGTAAGATGAAAAAACCCTTTCCTCCCCAACTTGCTTCTTGGTCATGATGTTTGTGCAGGAATACAAACAAGAGGTGAACAGCAGAGCCCTTTTCCCTGAGACCTATTTAACATAGTGAAAATGGCCATCTTACCAAAAGAAATCTACAGAATCAATGTAATTCCCATCAAAATTCCAACAAAAATCTTTACATATTGAAAAAACAATTCTCAACTTCATATGGAAGAAAAACCAGGATAACTGAAACAGTTCTGTACAATGAAAGAACTTCTGGAGATATCACCATCCCTGATCTCAAGCTGTACTACAGAGCAATGGTAATTAAAACTACAGGGTATTGACATAAAAATGGACAGGTTGATCAATGGAATAGAATTAACCCACACACCTATGCTCACTTGAATTTTGACAAAGAAGCCAAAGCAATACAATGGGGAAAAGAAAGCATCTTCAACAAATGGTGCTGGTCTAACTGCATGTCTGAATGTAGAGGAATGAAAATAGACCCACTCTAATCAGCTTGCATGAAGCCAAGTAGATCAAAAAATCTCAACGTAAAACTTGACACACTAAGGGGCTGGAGAGATGGCTCAGCGGTTAAGAGCACTGACTGCTCTTCTGAAGGTCCTGAGTTCAAATCTCAGCAACCACATGGTGGCTCACAACCATCTATAATGGGATCTGATGCCCTCTTCTGGAATGTCTGAAGATAAAACTACAGTATAGTTAAATATAATAAATAAAATCAAAAAAAATTAAAAAAAAACCTGGACATACTAAATCTAATAGAAGAGATAAAGGGGAACTACCTGGAACTAATTGTTACAGGAAATAAATTCCTGAACAAAACACCAACAGCTCAGGCACCAATATCAACAATTAATAAATGGAACCTCATGAAACTGCAAAGTTTCTATAAGGCTAAGGACACCATCAATAAGAGAAAACAGCACCCTACAGATTGGGAAAGGATCTTCACCAACCCTACCTCTGACAGAGGACTACTATCCAAGATATATAAAGAACTCAAGAATCCTGGCACTAACAGACCAAATAATCCAATCAAAAAATAGGGAAGAGCTGAAGAGCGATTTCTCAGCAGAGGAATTTCTAATGGCTGAGAAACACTTGAAGAAATGTTTAAGGACCTTAGTCATCAGGGAAATGCAAGTCAAAACATCTCTGAGATTCTATCTTACAACTGTCAGAATGGCAAAGATCAAATATTCGAGTGACAGCACATGCTGGTGAGCATGTGGAGCAAGGGGAACACTCCTCCACTGCTGGTGGGAGTGCAAGCTGGTACAGCCACTTTCAAATCAAATTGGCAGTTTCTCAAAAAAATGGAAATAGTTCTACCCAAAGACCCAGCTAAACCATTCCTGGACACATACCTAAAAGATGCCTCACTATACCACAAGGACACTCGCTCCACTGTGTTTATAGCAGCTTTATTCATAATTGCCAGAAACTGAAAACAACCTAGATGTTTCTCAACTGAAGAATGGATAAACAAAATGTGGTGCATCTACACAATGGAATACGACTCAGCTATTAAAAACAAGGACATCATGAAACTTTCAGGCAAATAGATGGAACTAGAAAATATTATGAGTGAGGTAATCCAGACCCAGAAAGACATATATGGTATTTACTCACTTATAAGTGGATGTTAGCCATAAAGTACAGGATAACCATGCTACAGTCCACAGACCCAAAGAAGCTAAGTAATAAGGAGGGCCCAGGGGAGGATGCTTGGATCTCACACAGTAGGTGAAATAAAATAGACATCACAGGTTGATGAAGAAAGATAATCGGGTGAGAGAGGGGGTGAGGAGGGAAACAGGGATCAGGATAAGGTGTGGAGGTGGGAGAAAGAGGACTGGAAGAGAGGACCAGAATCAGTGGGGTGAGCATCTCTGGGACTAACCTGAGACCTGAGACAGGGGGTGCTCCTGGGGGTCTATAGAGTGATCCTAGCTGAGACTCCTACCAGTTGGGTGATAATGGAGACCCTGTAGCCAGGTTAAGACTTCCAGTGGAGGGAGAGGAACATCCACCCACCCATGAAAACCTTTGGTCCACATTCTGCCTATAAGATGTGCATGGATGATGATGGAGCAGAGATTGAGGGACTAGCCAATCAGTGACTGGCCCAACTTGAGACCCATCCCATGAGTGCCAGCCCCTGACACTACTAAAGATACTCTGCTATGCTTGCAGACAGGAGCCTAATATAACTGTCCCGTGAAAGGCTTCCTCTAGTAGCTGGTGGAAACAGATGCAGAGACCCACAGCCAAACTTCAGGTGGAACTCAGGGAGTCTTGTGGAAGAGTGGGGGACAGGATTGCTTGATCCAGAGGGTCAAGGACACCACAACCAGACCTAGAGAGTCAACTGACCTGTACCTGTGGGGGCTCACAGAAACTAAACCGCAAACTAAAGAGCATGCAAGGGTTGGACCTAGGTCCCCTATATATTTGTAGTAGATGTACAGTTTGGTCTGCATACGGTCCCTTAACGATTAGAGCAGGTACTGTCTCTGGCTTTGTTGCCTATCAGTAGATCTCCTTCCACTAGCTGGACTGCCTGGTCAGGCCCCAGTGGAGGAGGATACCCTTAGCTGTGCAGTGACTTAATGTCCCAGGGCAGGGTGGTACCCAAGGGGGAGAAATGGAGGGGGTAATGAGGGGAGGGATTTGTGATGCTAGGACTTGGAGCAAAGGAAGGAGGTTGGGGGCGGCAACCAGGATTTTAAACAAACAAACAAACAAACAAATTGTAAAGTAGGTATGAAGGGGGAGACATAACGACACAGGAAATCCAAAGAATCCAAAGGACATGCTTCAAAAGAGTATACACAGTGGTGGCACATGCCTGTAATCCCAGCACTGTGGGAGGCAGAGGCAGGAGGATTTCTGAGTTTGAGGCCAGCCTGGTCTACAGAGTGAGTTCCAGGACAGCCAGGGTTATACAGAGAAACCCTGTCTTGAAAAAACAAATCCAAAAAACAAAAACAAACAAAAAAACAAAAAATAACAACACAAAAAGATTGTACACCACCAAAACTGGAAAATATTCTTTTAAAATGAATAATTTTCTTGATATATTCCTTCTACCAAAATTGCTTCAAGATCAAATAAGCAATTTAAACAGGTCTATAACCTCTGGTAAAATAGAAGCAGTCATTAAAAATCTACTTCCAGGGTCAGATAGATGGTTGTAGAACAGAATTCTACCAGACTTTCAAAGAAGATTTAACTTTAACTCTCAAATCATTTCACCCAATGTTTTTAATGAGTTCACAGTCGTTCTAACACCCAAGCCACAAAATGACACAGTAAAGAAAGAGGATTACAGACCAATTTCTCTGAACATAGATGCAAATTTTTCAATAAAATACTCGCAAACCAAATCCAAGAACGTATGAAAAAGATCATCCACCCATAATCAAGTAAGCTTCATCCTAGAGTTACAGGAATGGTTCAACATTCATAAATTAATAAATATAACCCAGAGTATGAACAAACTGAAAGACAAATACCACATGATCATCTCATTAGACACAGAAAAGGCTTTTGACAAAATCCAGTACCTTTTACCAAAACTCACAGCTGGCCTGGAGAGATGCTCAGCAGTTGAGAGCACTGACTGCTCTTCCAAAGGTCATGAGTTACATTCACACATGGTGGCTCACAACCATCTGTAATGAGATCTGTTGCCCTCTTGTGGTGTCTCTGAAAAGAACAACAGTGTACTCATACATAAAATAAATAAATATTTAAAAAGAAAAAATTAAAACAAAAACTCACAGCCAATATCATACTAAATGTTGAGAAACTCAAAGAGATTCCCCTAAAATCAAGAACAAGACAGGTTGTTAACTCTCTATACACCTATTCAATATACTTTTTGAAGTTTTAGCTAGAAAAATAAAACAATTTAAGGAGATAAAGAGGATACAAAAAAGGAAGGAAAGAAGTTAAAGTATCTTTATTTGAAAATGATATGATAGTGCACATTAGTAAATGACCCTAAAAATTCTATCACCTCATAAATCCTTTCAGAAAGGTAACTGGATACAAAATTAACTCACAAAAATCAGTAGCCTTCATATGTACAAATGAGAAATGGACTGAGAAATAAATCAGGAAAACAACACTTCACAATAGCCTCAAAAATAAAATAAAATATCCTGAGGTAACTAATCAAGCAAGTGAAAGATACCTATAATAAAAACTTAATTACACTGAATAACAAAATTAAAGGAGATATCAGAAGATCTCCTATCCTCATGGGTTAGTAAGATTAATATTGCAAATATGGCCATCCTAACAAAAATATTCTACAGATTCAATGCAATCCCCATGCAAGTTACAACACAATTCTTCACAGAATTTGAAAGGACAATTTTCAGCTTCAGGTGGAAGCACACACACACACACACACACATACACCTTGAATAATTAAAAATGAAGTATCACTATTCTGGATCTCAAACTGTACTACAGAGCTACAGTAATAAAAACAGCATTGCATTGGCACGAAAACAGACATGTGGATAATAGAATTGAAGACTCTGATATAAATTCATAGACCTATGGATACCTGATTTTTCAGAAAGAGGCCAAAAATGAGCATTGAAAATAAAAAAGACAGTATCTTCAACAAATGATGTGTCAACAAAATGCAAATAGGTCCACACTTATCACCCCACATGAAACTCAACTCCAAGTGGATCCAGACCTCAGCGCGAAGCCAGAGAGACTCTGACAGAAGAGAAAGTGGGGAATAGTCTTGAGCCCGTTGGCACTGAAAAGGACATGATGAACAGAACACTAAGGGCACGGGCACTAAGAACACAGTTAATACACAGGACCTCAGGAAAATGAAGAGCTTCTGTGTGCCAAAGTATACCAGTATTCAGACAAAGCAGCGGCCTTCAGAATGGGAAAAGAATTTTAGTGACAATACATCTAATAAAGGTTAATATCTAAAATATATAAAAACCTCAAAACAGCAAAAGCCCAGCATGCCAAGAAAACAAATAACCCAATTTAAAAAATGGAGTACAGATCTAAAAGTGATAATTCTCAAAAATTGAAACACAAATGGCAGAAAAATATTAAAGAAATGTTCAGCGTCCTTAGTCATCAGGGAAATGCAAATCAAAACTACCTTGGGATTCTATCTTACACCAATCAGACTGGCCAAGATCAATAAAACAAGTGACAGTTCATGCAGGTGAGGATATGGAGTAAGAAAAACCCTGATCCACTTCCCTCGGGAAGGGAAACTTGTACAGTCACTGTGGAAATCAGTTTCTCGGGAAGCTGAGAACTGAGTTACCTCACAACACAGCTCTGTCGCTATTGAGCATGTCCCAAAGGAAGCTCCATACTACCACAGAGACATTTGTTCAACCATGTTTGCTGTTCATAATAGCCAGAAACTGGAAACAGCCTAGATGTCCGTCAGTGGATGAACTGAGAAAGCAAATGCGGCCCATTTACACAATGGGATATTACTAAGCTAATAAAAAATGAGATTCACAGGCAAGTGGATTCAACCTAGAAAAATAAATCTTCTAAGTGAGGTAACCCAGACCCAAAAAGACAAATACATTATGTATTTGCATATATGGAGATGTTAACTGTTAATGGCTAACCAAGCTACTCTACATATAATCACAGAAGTTAGGTATAGAGTGAAAGACGAAGGGGAAGGGATAGATCTTTCTAGGAAGAGAAAATAGAACAGATAGTTACAGTTGGATGGAGGAGCTAGAATAAGAAAATCAAGAGGGAAGAACAGGGGGGTTAGAGAGGGAATAGGACATCAGGAGGGGCACCTAAAACTAAGGGCCATTTGTGGGCTTTTATGGAAAACTCATATAGTAGAAGCTTCTTAAAATATATTCATATATGAAAGAAATGTTAATGCAGTCATCAAGTAATGGGGTGGGGGAGGGACAGAGCCACATCTATACATCTGCAATGGTTTGTATATGCTTGGCCCAGGGAATGGCACTATTAGAAGGTGTGGCTCTGTTGGAGTAGGTGTGTCACTGTGGGCGTGTTAAAGCCCATGAGACCCTTATCCTAGCTGCCTGGAAGCCAGTATTCTGCTAGCAGCCTTCAGATGAAGATGTAGAACTCTCAGCTCCTCCTGCGCCATGCCTGCCTGGATGCTGCCATGCTCCTGCCTTGATGATTGTGGACTGAACCTCTGAACCTGTAAGCCAGCCCCAATTAAATGTTGTCCTTTTAAGAGTTGTCTTGAGCCGGGCGGTGGTGGAGCACGCCTGTAATCCCAGCACTTGGGAAGCAGAGGCAGGCGGATTTCTAAGTCCGAGGCCAGCCTGGTCTACAGAGTGAGTTCCAGGACAGCCAGGGCTATACAGAGAAACCCTGTCTGGGGGGTGGGGGGGAGAGTTGCCTTGGCCATGGTGTCTGTCCACAGCAGTAAAACCCTGACTAAGACAAAATCTCTGGTCAGCAAACGAAACCTCCAGTTTTAGGAATGAGTTACATCTAATTGAGTTATTGGCCAAGGGGCCCTTTGGAAACCCCAAACAACTCAGGCTCTCCACAAACTGATGATAAGGTCCTGTTGCTGAGGGTAACACCCAAGCAACACAGAGAAGTCAGGATGGTACTAGAACCTTCGCCCCTACTGACTAACGTTCATAGCAGCAGAAGGTCCGCTGCAGGCTACCAAAGGAAAAAGATAAAAACCAATCCAGCTATAAACCCTCTGGTCTACAAGAGGGAGCTGCCCACCAGACATGCTGGTTTAATAGTGGCACAAAGTTTATGGGAGTAACCAACCAATATCTGAGTTAAGATCCACTCTGTGAGAAGGAACCTGTCCATACCCTGTGATACTTGGGTAGTCAGGAACTGAAGACTAGATAGGCCAGGGACCTAGGAGAAAAAAAAAAAAATACCACTGGCCTGCCAAAGGAATATAGCAATAAAATAAAACTCCTAATGACATCCTGCTATCTTCATACTTTAGTGTCTTGCTCAGACATTAGAACAGCTTGCTCCATCAGTAGAAAGAGAGCCACAGTGTACAGAGAGTGAGCTAGCTTTGAACATTCAGCCCTAAATGTAACGTCGCCATCAAATTTCTTCCTATGGGGCTCAGGGAACCCTGCAGAAGAGGAGTCAGGAAATATTTTAGGAACCAGAGATGATGACAAGGGAAAAGAACCTTCTAAACACAGTAGAATCAACACACATATTAACACACAGAGCCTGTGGCAGGATGTGCATTCCCTGCATGGGTTTAAGCCAGGTGGGGTCCCAGTATGGAGACAAATAGACCCCAGTCCTCATTGCTAAACCATAAGCTATGCCCAATTCACAACCATTTACACAGGAAAAAGTAGTTTTCTCCAGTGGAGTCTTGCTGGGTATACAAAGTACTCTTAAGAGCAAGCCCGGTGCTCAGCAGTAGACGACTAACATAAAATAAAGCCAGTGGCGTTCTTGGAGGGCTTATATATAATGGTTTCTGATTTTATGCTTTTACGGAATTTCTGTGTGTGTGAATCTGTGTTTCCCTGCATCTCTGTGTGTTACTTGTGATTTTTCTTTGGCCTCTTCTGTTTGTTTTGTCCTTCTCCAGTTTGTTTGTTTTTATCTTATCATATTTTTATTATTGTTTTTAGATGCCTGTTCATTTTCTAGTGAAAGAAAAAAAGAAAGGGGGTGAATCTCGGTTGGAAGGGTGGAGGGGAGGCTCTGGAGGGAACTGGAGGATGGGAAACTGTAATCAGAATATATTATATGAAAGAAATTCAATTTTCAGCTTGAGAGAGGGGGGAAAGAAGAGGGAGAGAGAGGAGGAGAGGGAGAGAAAGAGAGGAGGGAGGGGAGAGAGGGAAAGAGTGGGAGAGGGGGAGATGGAGAGAAGAAGAAGGGGAGAGGGGGAGAGGGGAAGAGGGGGAGAGGGAGGGAGAGAGAGAAGGAGGAGAGAGGGGAGGGGAGAGGAGAGGAGAGGAGAGAGAGAGAGAGAGAGAGAGAGAGAGAGAGAGAGAGAGAGAGAGAGAGAATCCTCTCAAGAAGCACAGTGTCCCAGGCATCAGACAACTTGTCCCAGCACCTTGAAGGACAGGCTCAAGCTGTGACAATGACAGGTCACTGGTGGGTGGACTGCTTGGTTACACGTGCCTCTGATGCTCTATTTAAAGCCAACTTCATGTCAAGACACAGAGGAGTCAGGAAGATGGGAGGAGTCCAGTGGCATCCTGGCAGACAGGTGGGTGTAGCAAGCAGCTGCTGCCCTGACCTAGTGGATTGAGGCTCTGAAGGAGACATCACAGAAGAACAAGCAGTGAGGTTGTCTCACTTACAAGCCTTTCATCGGCTGTGAAGCTCCCAAACCGGTGACTTTCCTTCCTACTTTACCAAAAATAGCAGCACAACCTCCTAACCCTCTTGCCAGCACAGACTCTTTCCTCACATTTTAAAAAACAAAACAAAACAAAATTTTTTAAAAAGTGAACATTTCCTGTAAAGTCCCCCCAGGAAAGTTGGATGAAAAGTGTCATGAAAACTGTCATAAAACCAGATACCTCTCTGTATACAAGTAAACAAAAACATTTCCAGTTAATCCTTGGCATGGGAGCTGCATGGATGAAAACAGCCCTCAGCATGGGGCTAGGAATGGATGTACACAGTCCTTAGCATGGGCTATGCATGGGTGTACATAGTCCTTAGCATGGGCTATTGATGGATCTACACCGTCCTTAGCATGGGCTATGCATGGATGCACACAATTCTTGGCATGGACTATGCATGGATGCACACAATTCTTGGCATGGGCTATGCATGGATGCACACAATTCTTGGCATGGGCTATGCATGGATGCACACAATTCTTGGCATGGGCTATGCGTGGATGCACACAATTCTTGGCATGGGCTATGCATGGGTGCACACAATTCTTGGCATGGGCTATGCGTGGATGCACACAATTCTTGGCATGGGCTATGCATGGGTGCACACAATTCTTGGCATGGGCTATGCATGGGTGCACACAATTCTTGGCATGGGCTATGCATGGATGCACACAATTCTTAGCATGGGCTATGCATGGGTGTATACAATTCTTGGCATGGGCTACGCATGGATGCACACAATTCTTGGCATGGGCTATACATGGATGCACACAATTCTTGGCATGGGCTATGCATGGATGCACACAATTCTTGGCATGGGCTATGCATGGGTGCACACAATTCTTGGCATGGGCTATGCATGGGTGTATACAATGTTCAGCCTGGGGGATACATGGGTGTGGAAGGGAAGATGAGCAAAGCCAGTGAAATGAAGATTTAAACATGTATGAGGATTGCTGGGCAGCCTCTGTTTGGAAAGGTGGAAAGGCCATTCATTCTTTATCCAGTCATCTTTCCTGCTGTGCCCCATCACAGCCACAAATCACTATCAACTCTTAACTACTCAGTCGAGAGTCCTTTCTACCTTCCCTCCCTTCCATGCCCAGGTAGTACAACCTACTGCAGAACATTCAGACCATCTCCCTGCCTCGGCTAAGGGCTAGAATGTAATGGTCTAAGGGCTAGAATGTAATAGTCTGAGCCAGGTTTGAGATCCTCAGATAAGGCTATAATGTAATGGTCTGAGCCAGGCTTGAGTAGCATGCACAACTAGAAGGACCCCTAGGTCCAAAGAAAACTGATTTAAAAACAAATACCATCAGAGGCAGAAAATGAAATGATGCCCAGGTCTAGGACCAAAGCCTGTCTCTCAAACCAGCAGGAATACCTACAGCACTAAGGCTATGAAGTCACCTGTGGGCACAGTCAGTGTTCCATCACAGTGAAGAGGTGCCATGACCATAGCAACTCTTATGAAGGAAAGCGTTTAGTGGGCCTGCTTACACTTTTGGAGGTTTAGTTCATTTTCATCATGGCGGGGAGCATGGCAGCAAGCAGACAGACACAGTGTGGCAGAAGGAACTAGAGTTCTACACGCAGAGCCACATGAAGTAGGAAGAGAGAGACACAGGGACTGACTTGGGCTTTTGAAACCCCAAAGCTCACTTTCCAGAGACCATGTCTTCCAACAAGGCCATGACTACTCCAGCCAGACCACACCTCCTAATCCCTCTCAAGTAGCACCAGTCCCTGATGACCATGCATTCAAGTACATGAGCCTACGGGACCATTCTTGTTCAAGTCACCACATCATCTTAGATTCCATCTGAGCTAAAGAAGCAGGGTAGAGAAAGCCAATCTGAAGGCCTGGAATTCCCAGACACTGAGCTAATCTAAGGACAGACTTAGCAGTGGCTGTCTACCAAGGAGGGGACTTATAAAAACTGTCAGAGACACTGTTTTTTTTTTTTTATACATAAGACTATAGTGTGAGAAAAGTCACAGCCACATAATAAGCGAAAGACTTCTGTGCTTATAATTCCATCATTACAGTTTCATTTGCAGTAAATGTTTAAGAATATAAACAGCTACCGTGGTGTTTTCTGAAGTAAATTTAGTTGCTATGGCATTCCAAAGTCATTTCCTACAACAAGGGATGCAGGAAACTGTTAGAAAGAACTCCTGAGTGCATATAAACTACTGCAAATTATGTTCATGTCTGTGAGCTCATGTGTGTGTATATACATGTATGTATACATGCACACATATGTGGTATATATCAATATAAATTTGATACAAATGTTGAATGTATGTATATGGCATATATGTATATACATATGTGTGTATGTATGTGTTTGTGTGTATATTTTTGTGTGTGGTATACACAGGTATGTGCTTATGGTATATGTAATGTGTGCATGTGGAATGTGTAGTCTGGTGTATACAGTGTGTATTAGTATGTACAGTATATATGTGATATGTATATATGGTATTTGTATAGTGTACTAGGAGAGTGTGGTATGGTGCATATGGTATGTGTAGATATTGTATATATACATGACATGATGTTGCATGTGCATGTGTGTGTGGTGTACATGTTGAATGTATGTGTCCGTATGGTATAGTAGTATAGGGATGAGATGTAGATAGTGTGTGTGCACGTGGGGTATGTGGGTGTGGGTACATATGCATTATGTATATTGATTTATACTCATTAAGATCTAGTTCTTTAGAGGGAGGACTGAGACATCCAGAGAGTCCACTGAGAGGGCAGTGGATATCTCTGAGGAGCAGCCAGCTCTTAAGCGCTCCTCCCTGTTGCTGGCAATGATGGCGCCTTCACGACCCTCCCCAGTATTCTCTGCGGCACCCTGCAGCTTCGGCCAGGCCTTTGTGTGTACTTCCATATGGCACAATGGCTTCCGTCATCATCTCCCTCCTTTGCTGTGCCTAGAGAGCGCCTCTGGAGTGTGCACAGGGAAGGCAGCATGTAAGTGCTGGAGAGCGACCCCTGGGTCACCTCTCTCCACAGCGAAGGTTAGGACATAATGAAGGAATAACCCGCGCTCACGGCTCTGCAGTAGGATACTACAGCAGCATGCTCCAACTTGTCACAATGGCTGCACCATGGGACTGAACCCCAGTTTCCCAGCATGGGGCCTACTCACTAGTTCTACTAGCTCCTTTTCTTGTCTGCCTCACTTCTCCCTCCTGCCTTGTGCCTCTGGGGGAACCTCCCAGAGCCACGTAGGGTCAGGAACTCATTTTCAGACAGCTAGACAGGGAAAGGAAGACGACAGGACTCACGGGGCCTAGCAATGGCCAAACTATGGAAAAGACCAAACCTCTAGTGTAGAGTCTATAGTCTCAGGAGGTTGTTATAAGTTGCGGGCTGCCCAGGGTGTGTGTTAGTGGAAACAAAGGGGGGGGGGGGGGCTTGCTTGGGTGTGAAGTCGAGTTTTAAAACTGAGCCAGAAGAACCCGGGGGCTGCAGGGTCTGAGTAAAGCCCCCTTCCCCCCCAAAAATCAAGGTGGTAGAATGTCAGAGTCAAAAGCAAGCTCACCTCACTTCATCCTGGCCAGCCAGTGGGCCACGTAGGGTTAAATCTTAGCCTCCATGGGTTTATCTTAGGAAGGAAGAATTTTCTGTTCGTACTAACCCACTACTCCTCCCTGGTCTCAAACAAGTTGCTTTCATCTGCTACAGTAGTGATGAAATTTACGCCCAACGAAGTTGGGTGCAATTTAGTCTGTGAGTTAGCAGAAATGCCCAAAATGAGTAGCTGTGTAGCTGCAGGATCTCAGAGGGTTTCTTTCACAGTGGACATGCATGGAAAACAGCACTTACTTGTTTCCTTTGTTACCTTGTTACACAGCCCACTGAGAAGCTGTGCTAATACACCCTTCTTCAGAGAAGGCTCGATGGGGCATTAACAGTTTAGCCCACTTGATACAGTCTTTACAGTGAGCCGCAAGGAACAAGCCACTGGTAAGCCAGGCTGTAGTTCACCTTTTTAGATAATTATTTGCCCAGAACATGGTCAGCCACGCTTTCCTGCTGGGTTCAGTCATGTCTAATCTTTTGATCTATTTTTTTTTCCATTGATGTTTGCCTTTTCATGACATTTGCTAATTAAATTTAGGTTGGTCCCCTCTTGTCTCTCTGAAGAAAGGAACAGAGGGGGAGCCCTTAATGATGTAATCCCAAGCGTCTCCCTAAGTGCCATTCATTGTGGAGTTAACATTTTGAATGACTTCTTTAGCTTCATAGAGGTATGATTTGGGTCTAGATTTAGGATCACAGGGGTGCAGCAAGAGTTTGTAAATTAGTTGTCTCAGAACACTGTTATGGGGACACTACAAAGCAAAGATTATAACCAAGAAGGAAAAGCAGTTACAAACCTCAGTTTTTAGGGGTGATGTTGGTCTAGTCAAGCAAATCAGGAGGTCAAAGCCAAAGTTAGTAAGATCAGGCCTCAGAGTGGAAGCAAGATGGTTGGCTGAGGGGCCACAGACTGAGATTCTAAATGACACAAAGCTGCCAGGATCCTGCCTCCACTCTCATCTGAGCTCTACTCGAATCTTAAGGATGAAGGCTGATATCAGAAAAATATGATAAACCGGTGGCCTGAAAACCGTGGTTCTGGAGGCTGAGAAGTCCAAGGTCACTGCACCGGCTGATTTGGAGCCTGGTGAGGGAGCAGTTTCTGTTTCATCAGTGGTGATTTTCCTGTTGGCCCCATACAGTAGAAAAGGCAAGCTATCCCTCTGGGGTATCTAGCCCTGCTTCTGAGGGTGTAGCCTTCATGATCCAATCACGCTCTCTAGAGCGTGATTCAACCACATTGAAAGTTTGGGATTTTAACTTATGAATGGGGGACAGGGAAACAAACATTCAGTCCATGGAAGATAGTTTCAAGATGGCAGTAATAATAAGAACGCTGACTCTATCCTGAGTATTTCTGGCTCTGCCCACTTCTAGGGTAAAACCTACGAGCCAGGTAGAGTCATGTCAGTACTTCTGTCCAGTGAGTGGTAAGCCTATATGTTCCTTCCAGAGCAGAACATGTGGCTGCCCTTGCAAAATTCACCAGACTTCTTTCCCACTTGACCATATGATTAGCAGCTTCAAGGTGGGTAACTGGGACACTGTCCTGGGACCAGTAAGAAGGTTAGAATGGCATTCAGCTAGCTTGCACTGGACAAGGCTGTGTGAGCAAGAAACAAACCTTTGCTGGGTTTGCCACTGAGATTTTGCAGTTGAGTTTGTCGACCAGGATGACCTCAAACTCTTTATGTAGCTCAGGATAACCTTGAAGTTCTCTTCCTGCCTCTACTCAGCATTCCCACACTTGGTTTACACAGTGCTAGGGATCAAACCTGGGGTTTTATTCTAGGCAAGCACTCTATTAAATGAGGCATATTCCCAGCCTCAGACTTCAGTAGTTACCACTGAATCTTGCTTCATAGGGAATCTTGCTTAACCTGTCTGATATACTAAGATAATTCTGTTGAGCTGAAGGAGATGGATTTGCTAAAATATTGCTTACATTTATACAAATATTTTAGGTAGCAAAACAAACAGTGAGTTAGAATGGTTAGATGTGTGAATGGATGGATGGTAGACACAAAGATATAGACAAAGATTTAGATAGTCAAAATTTCATAGTGGAACTGAGAGGGAACCAGACTCTACTGAGACTTCCAATTACTCATCAGCCCATTTAGCCTCTTCAATTAAACATTAATAATGTTTAATTAATTATAATTATTTTATATACTTTACATGTATAAATTATAATTATAATTAATATAATTAATAATTAAATTTGGTTAATTAATTAAGCAGCAATATCTTTTCATGTATTCAAAAGAGCTGAACCTCCCTGCAGCCCACCTCAGAGGACAGTAAGGATCATTGTGATAGCTGGACCCATTAATGACCTTCTGTGATGGCCGCACCTCCTGCTTATGCCTTTGTTTCCCCAAGAGTGGGGAGGACACATGGGACTCACGTTCAAGAATTTAGAGACAATTAAAGGGTCACTTCACACATTATATATACAGTCAGCCCTTCATAGGTCTTACATCTGTAAATTCAACCAGTGGATTAAAATATTCCCACAATGATTATCCATACTGAACATGTACAAACTGTTTTCTGGGTAATAGTTCCTAAACAACACAACTTTTCACATGGCACTTATTTTGGATTGCATGTTGTGAGTAATCTAGAGATGGTTTAAAATATTTAACGGGCTGTATGCTGGTTACATGCAAATGTATGCCGTCTAATAATTGAGCCTCTAAGGAGTGAGGTATCTGTTGGGGCCCTGAAAGCAATCTACTGTGGACAGAAGAGTCTAACTATATGACTGCATCTTGCCAGCAGACTCAGCAGAATGCCTTTGCTGGCTTGAAGAAGTTAATGGCCATGATGGGAGATGCTACTTGCCCAGACACTATAAGTCAGTGGTTCTCAACCTGCGTGTCACAACCCTTTTGGTGTCAAACAACCCTTTCAGAGGGTTCCAGCTATTCTGCACATCATGTATTTACATTATGATTCATAACAGAAGCAAAATAACAGTTGTGAAGTAGCAATGAAAGTAAAGTTATGGTTGGGGGTCACCACAGCATGAGGAATTGTATTAAAAGGCTTCAGTACTAGAGAGGTTGAAACCACGGTTATTGTTGGTCTCAAGAAGTCAAGAGTACAAAAAAAAAAAAAAAACAGGGCTTCACACACAAGAAAAATTGAATTCTGCTGATGAATGACACTTGTGCAGACATAGAATGAACATCAAGGTAGATTCTTCCCCAGTTATTCCTCCAGATGGGAGGACACTCCTGGATCACAGCTTGTGAAACATATAGGAGTCAAGCCCTTTAAGCAGCCCACTCTTGACCCCTGTAAAATGTGAGGAAAAAAAAAACATGTTGTCTCAACTGCTGTGTTTATAGCAGTTGGTTGTGTGATGGTAGAAAAGGAACAGACCATCTAAGTGAATTAGCATTCCCAAGGAATTTTTTGACCTGGGAAGCACTGCACACCTCTTACGTATATATCTCAGAACAGCAAAAGATTCATGGAGCTTTTGCATGATGTCAAATGAAGAAAAATCATTCTTTAAGTTTAGGGGAAGTCCACAAGTCATCTTTTAACCAATTCTACACATTAAGTCTTCCAATCTTCCTTAAGATTTCAACATATGCTTGTTGTATTCTTCTAAAGTTCTGACTCATTGCTTTTGACCCACGATGTCCATAACTTCTGTATTGCTGTCAATAAAGATAAACCCTAGAGCTTCAATGTTCCTTGGGGAACTATGAAAAGCCTGGAGTGCCTTAACTACCGACCTAGTGCACTAGGTCAAGGTCAGCTTCAGCCCATATCTCAGCCAACCCACCTGCCACTTCTGTCATTTACTATTTTACATCTAATTTTTTTATCCAGATACTTTTCAGCGGATGGTGGGAGTGCACTGTTCTTGTCAATATGGCAAATGTCATCCCAATTACAGGAGTCAAAAGATCTGTCTTCCTTTTCTGTCACTGGCAATAAGTTGCCTTCTGTGTCAATTCTGCTTTTGCTAACCCACAGTCACTGTGAAGTGAGCTTGGTGGCTCTGAGGAAGGGAACATAGATCTTCTTTAATGAGTCTAAGCACCTGGTATTAAGACTCTAACAATGAGAAGAACGTAAAGGCTTAGAGGGTATTTTCTAGGTACCAAACTCCTTGTAGACATATTATCTAATCTTAGGAACCCTACAAAGCACTTTCATCCCTTTTATAAACCACCTGGAAACAAGACACGGGGGGAATTTTCCCACCAGAGGTCTTCCTTTAAATTACAGTGTACCCTGTACCTCACCAAGTCTTCAATTCAAAATATTGAAATCGCAGCACCCATTTAGGAATATCTTCCAATCTTCTTCCATGTGTTAACATTCATTTGGTTTTCCAAACTTCTTTAGAATGGTATCCATGTGATCTTCAGCTTGGAAATAAAATGGTGCCCATCTCTGATTAGAAAAGAGGGAAGGGACTCACATAGGATTAAGTTTGGTTGTGAATGAGAAAAGAGCAAAAAAAATTACCTTAATTTAAATAAGATGTGGGTTTATTTCTCTTTCATTTTACCAACATGAAAGACTGGAACATGGTTCAGTCAAAGACTCAGGGCTCAGAAAATGTAGTCTAAAGATAAACTGGTGGTTAGGTGGTTACTGTGGACCAGAACAAACACTTTGCTGCTATAAGAATCGAGAGTAGGTGTGCAGAGTATGCAACTTACTTATAATCAGCAAGACCTCAGAGCACTCCTCTGAGGACAAGGCAACTGACTTAAGCTTTGAAGGTTAACAAAACTTTAGTAGATGACAAAGGATTGTTCAGACTCACATGAGGTACAAAGAGAACAAATGAACTTCCTGCTATTGCTATGTAGCTAAGTAAACAAAAACCAAAGCAAAGAACCTAAAGTGTTAATCTAGTCTACCATAGGAAAGGGGTAGGAGTATAGGCCTGGGAGAGTTTTTGTTTACCCAATACCCATTCTGCCTTTCTTCTATGATAGTAGCATGGTTCCTAGCTAAGTTCACATCCACTCAACAAAAGCTCATTTCCCAGCCTGTCTCAGAGCTAGGTGGGCCGTGAGGCTAACGTCTGAGTGAAGAGGTATAAGCAGATGTGCACAGATGTTCACAGCTACTGTGGATGATTCTTAAGAAACTAGCTAACACTCTTTCCCCAGCCTTCCCTGCTTCCCTTTTTCCTGCATGCTGTTGGTAAAGTCTGAAGCAGCCAGATAAGACCATGAGATGCCATTGGATACGATGGCTCCAAAATTTTGTCCTTTCCATAGGACCTTCCAACCGTCCTTGAATAGTTTTTCAGTTGGCAGTGGTAGTGTAGAGGGGGAATACCATAGCTACCCTTGAAATCAGTGGTGAGACTGTGACCATGTAACCCCACTGAAGTCACAACTCTTCAACAATGTTAACACTAAAAAGAGACCCAGACCCTTGAGCAGACATCAACTCTAGATTAACTCACATTCTTGCCTATGTTTGTTAAATACATAAAGGAAGCAAATACTTCATCACAGTAGAATACTGTCTCAGTTAGGCTTTCATTGCTGTGAACAGACATCATGACCAAGGCAACTCTTATATTGGGACGTTTAATTAGTGCTGGCTTTCAGAGTTTCAGTCCATTATTATCATAGTGAGAAGCATGGCAGCGTCCAGGCAGGAACGGCATTAAAGGACCTGAGAGTTCTATATCTTGTTCCAAAGGCAAACAGGAAGAGGCTCAGCATTCTCAGGCAGCTAGGAGAAAGGTCACAAAGCCTACCCCGAAAGTGACACACTTCCTCCAACAAGGCCACACCCACTCTACCATGACCACACCTCCTACTAGTGCCAATCCCTGGGCCAAGCATATTCAAACCCCTATAAATACTATTACATTTGCTATCCCCTAACTTTAAGCTTCAAAAAAAGGGGGGTTGAGTCCACTAGAACTGGAGTTACAGATGGTTGTAAGCTACCACATGGGTCCTCTGCAATACCCATAATTTCTGCTGAGCCCCCTGGAAAGCACCACTTCCCGTTAACCCTCACACAATTTCTCCGTTAACTCTCCTGGAGATCTAGACCATATACCAATATGGCAGGACTACCTACCACTATTGAGGTCGAGACAAGAGGTTTTCCATTTGATAAGACATTCATACATACGATAGATCCAGATTATCCCACAATATGCCATCCTATCTTTGTACAGTACAAGATATATCTCACTCTGCCTTTCTGTTTTAATCAGGTTGTGGTGGTTTGTATATGATTGGTCCAGGGAGTGACCCTATTAGGAGGTGTGGCCTTGTTAGAGTAAGTGTGTCACTGTGGGTGTGGGCTTAAGACCCTCACCCTAGTTGCTTGGAAGTCAGTCTTCTACTAGCAGCCTTCAGATGAAGATGCAGAACTCTCAGCTCTCATGCACCATATCTGCCTGGATGCTGCCATGTTTCTGCATTGATGACAATGGGCTGAACCTCTGAACCTGTAAGCCAGCCCCAATTAAATGTTGTCTTTTATAAAACTTGCATTGGTCGTGGTGTCTGTTCACAGCAGTGAAACCCTAACTAAGACACAGGTCCACAATGGGTTTTATGATGTCAGCCTACCTTGAAGAAAGGGATCTTTATTCAGTCAACTGACTCAAATCCTAATCTGTTCTTGAAATGTTTTCACGTGCATACATAGAAATAATATTGTGCTAGCTATCTGAGCATCCCTTAGCATAGCAAATATATAAAATTAGCCAACACCAAAGACAATAGAGGATTTTTTTTTCAAGAAGCAGTAAAAATACACACTTAGATATTGGTGCCTATCCACATCATTCTCCCTTTTCCTTGCTAGAAATACTCATTTTATTCAGTATTGGGGAAGAAATGTGCTCAAGGCCATTTGCTTCCTGCTCTGGCCTTACAGGACAAAACAGTAACAAAGCAAGGCCAGTGACGCCCCCTTGCCACAGAAGTGGTTGGGGAATCCTGAAAGTCCCACCTCTGTCTCCACGCCCAGCCATTGGCTGTTGGCAATTTTATTTACCAATCAAAACCGACAGGGGGCAGGGTCCCTCAGTATCTTACATGCAGATGTGTGGTTTCCCAGGTAATTTGGGGGACAAATTAGCATAAGTAGCATTGGACCAAATCCAAAACATACTTCTATCTTTTTTAAAGAAATCACAGTTCCAGAATTTTACTACAGACACTTCAGTTCAAAAAGTTGGAAGAGGAATGCAGTAGGTACTTCTGAGGATGGGTTTTCTCCAGGATTACAGTGATAATGATAAGAGTAGTGCCTTCCTTTCTGTTCGAATTCAAGTACAAGAAGATAGGATATTTGACGCTATGGTAGCTATTGTGTGACCATGAAATGAAAAAATGAAAGAACCAGAGGTGGGAACCCAGAGGCCAGGATACTGTTCAATTAACCACCTCAGAAACCACCTGCTCCCAGCCAGACTGAACATTCCGTTTCTCAGAGTGAAAAGCATCTTAACTGACAAAACGTCTTATATAATATTATATGAAACTGCTTATAATTTTACTATTATCACAAGCAAAATCTAACCTTTTATTTTTATATAGTTATAAACTAGGTACAACACAATTGATAGTTACGTTTTACTTGATTAGAATTCATAGAACTCTGCAAGCTGTTTGTTTGTTGACTAGGTCATTGTTTGTTGACAAGGCCAACTCAGACTTGAATTCATGATCTTCCTGCCTCTTTATCCCTTTTTTGCTGGGATTACAGGCACAAAGCACCATACCCAGTGACTGAAGCTTAGTTTTTGCAAGGCTTAGTAAATCCCAGTCACTTACATGGCCGTCTTGTTTACATTTTGTTCTTTGACTCTTAGAGCCCATTGGCTAACCAGGCAGAGGTGACAGCCAGCCATATGCTGTGTCTACACTCCCAAGGCTTGGCATGAGGGTGAATCATTTTATAGATGAGCCCAAAGCTGCTTGACAGACCACAGAGCCAAGGGGTTGAACTGACGAAGCACCCTGGGAACACGGGTGCGTGTAAGACCCTTGTAGACAAGTCTCACTTTTAACTTGGGCTTTTTCATAGCTAATGCAGAGTTTAAGTGCCCCGGGTCACAGTATATGTTTGCACGCTTTCTTCTTCACAGCTGCTTCACATAGTCACTGGTTCTGGAATGTCACATACCCAGCTGTGAGATGTACTCACCCTAATGGGCCACAGACTCGTTTTAAAATGCCATTTGCAAATTTCCTTCTCTCCGGCCTGCAAAGGGCATAATGAGATAATGTGTTCGAAAACACTTTGTAAACTGTGAAGTACTGTTTTTATGGAAACTTAAGTGGGTTGGGTTTTTTTTTTTTTAATGTTAAAAATGAACAGAAGCTTTAGAAAAACACAGTTTTCAGAAAGGCTAGTGCTAAGATAATGGAACTCATGCTTTAAGATGGATTTGTGCTAATGACTTACACCACTTTTGCAGGCTGAATTCTGTTCAATAAACGAACCATTTGAATGGACCCTACCTTCCTTTTGCCCTGTTTTCAAAAGAAATAAGTGCCATGCACTTCCAATCATGAGCGGCTAAGACAAGGTAACCTTAGGTCATCTGGGCAGTCTGTGTAGCACCTGATCCCAGAGCTCTTGTTTCATTCTTCTCTATGCCAGACACAATACAACCCCAGGGGACAGACCACAGACATCCACTAAGCACTGTTGAACTGAGCAAGACTGTTTTTACTCGGAGTCTAATTGGTGGACCAGCTACACTGAGCATTACTAAGAACTGGTTAGACCTAGCAAACGGTCAGAATCAGTACTTTCACAACGCTGAGGTGCTGGGTGCTCTCTTTGAGAAGTAAGTACTACCTACCATCTAGCAGAGTGTTGTCTCTGGGCTAGAAGTGGCAACTCTGGCCTTTAATCCCAGCCCTTGGGAGTCATCAGCAGGAGGAGCTCTGAGCTCCAGGCCAGCCAGGACTGCATTGTGAAACCCTGACTCAAAAAACAAAAGGAATGAAGGAAGAGGAAAGAAAAAGGAAGGAAGGAAGGAAGGAAGGAAGGAAGGAAGGAAGGAAGGAAGGAAGGAAGGAAGGAGGAGGGGGGAGGGAGGGAGGGAGGGAGGGAGGGAGGGAGGAAGGAAGGAAGGAAGGAAGGAAGGAAGGAAGGAAGGAAGGAAGGAAGGAAGGAAGGAAGGAAATGATCTATCTGCTATGCTTGTGTCCTTGTGTCTGGGGCCATTGCCCAACAGTACACAAATATGGTGGCTTGCTAGACTGGCAGCTGGCAGCTGGCTGAGATGTATGCAGTGAGAAGGTAAGTTGGCATTTGAGTATCAAAGTCCTTGCAACCTAGGAAAAGTCTGAGGCACATTGCACATGGCCTTCTAATAATGGATTTCCAACGGCTTGGCTCCAGTTACCCAAAGCTATAAGCCACATGGGCTTTCTGGTCCTTCTGCCTCATTTTCCTGAGCCCTCAAACAGTGTTTCCTGAATAGTTCCCCATATCAACTGCTGGTGCTCTGACCCTTGTCTCAAGATCTGCTTCTGGAAGAATACAAGGGATAAGTTTGTCTGACTGTATAGACCATGCTCTCTGTCCTAAGCCCTGTATAAAGTTTATATGCAAATGAATCATCCAGGCAGATTAATCAAGAGAAGTGTGTGTGTCATCTTTCTCAAAGCTTGAAGTTCTAAGACCCAAGTGCCAAGACAGTTTCTTCTGGCTTGCAGATGGCTGTCTTCCCAATGCATGCTCACACAGTAGAAAAAGAAATTCATCGCTTTTCCTGTTCTTTGCAAAAGGTCCAGGGAGACTTGGGCCTTTATTTTCAAAGAGAAATGAGCTGAAACACAAAGAAGTTGAAGAAATACCCTTCAGGTCAACCAACATAGATGCCTGTGGATCGGAGCACAGAGGAGATCCAGCCACCTAGCTTCTAGCTCCAGTTCTACACTAGGCTGCTTGGAGCTGCCCTCAGCTGATGTGGATACATTAGGCATGAGCTCCCTAAAGGATGGGCTACAATGCTCAATCTGGATGGAAGGGCAGAGCCTTGAATGCAAGCCTTCTGACTCCAACTTCATGGTCACTTCCAGGACGCCAAACCACAGCCCCTACCACTGTTGAGAGCTTTAATGGCCACAGCAAAGCCGCAATCGAAGCTCCTCACCCTTGTGTTCCTCAAACCTAAATCACTTTGATTACAACCAATTCATGACAATTCACACTGATGAAAGAGCACTGGCATAAATAATTCAGAGTCTCACTAATAACCCTCACAGCTGTAAGACACTCCTGCCAAAGGAAGCATCCCAGGAGGCCACCCAGGCGCGCTAGGTGGTGGGCACGGTGCCCAGTGCATACAGATGATTCCCAGCACCGAAAACTGCCTGCTGACAGCTCCAGACTCGGATTAGAAAAGGATGATTCGATTTCAGGCGCTCTTGTGCTGTGGGGGAAAGGTCACTTTTAGCCCATATGGCCAAGAGGCCAACAGGGCAGTCATGGGTTGACACACACCAGACGTACTATGGGGGGTTTGCTTGCTTGTCAGATGCCCAACAGCACGCAAATATGGCGGCTTGCTAGACTGGCAGCTGGCAGCTGGCTGAGATGTATGCAGTGAGAAGGTAAGTTGGCATTTGAGTATCAAAGTCCTCGCAACCTAGGAAAAGTCTGAGGCACATTGCACATGGCCTTCTAATAATGGATTTGATCCATTATTAGAATAATGATCGCTTTGTCATGGGAGCTTTGTTGACAGCTCTCCTTCCTTTATAGCTCTTTCCTGGTCTTAGATGCCGCTGAGAAGCTGGTGCAGTAATCGAGGTACAAATGGGAGGAGTCAGAGGCACTGGTGGGGGATATAATGAAAAAATACATTGAATGCATCTATAAAATCCTCAAATAATTAATTTTAAATATTACATATTTTTAACTTTTGTTTTTGTTTTTCAAGACAGGGTTTCTCTGTGTAGCCCTGGCTGCCCTGGAACTCACTCTGTAGAGCAGGCTGGCCCACCTCTGCCTCCAGAGTGCTGGGATTAAAGCAGTTCCAGCTACAGAGGAGGCTGGGGCAAAAGGCTCTTGAGCTGGACGTTAGCCCGGGAAACCTATCTCAAAATGAAAATAAAACTGTCAGAGTACAGCTCTGAGACAGAGTGCTCGTCGACCACGTGATAGCCTCTGGAGGTCAACCCTTTGTTCTAGGAAGGTAGCAAAGGATGTTTAAGTTAGCAAAACCCAAGATGGCGTTCTTGGAACAGAATCCAGTACAACCTTAAATAAAACCACTAACCGTGTTCCTTTATAGGCCAAGGACTATGGTGTGGTCACAGAGTTGGAAAGAATTTTGGTAACTACTGAAGAGGAATAAAAGTTGAGGAAAGTATTCAACTATGATACAATAACACGAAATAGAGAAGCGGTTATTTCTCTTGCAGTCATCTGATTCAGTTTACATATTACCAAATTATTATTTGGACCAGAGGATAATGTTTAACCGGAACCCTGCCGATCAGGTTTCCCTGCCACAGAACTCTGCATGGGAACAGGCCACAACAGCTAGCCAAGGATCTGCTCTCTGGAGCCGTCTTCCACTATGAGTGCTTAGAGGCACATGAAGTAGCCAGCCTGGAGAAAGAAACTGGGTTGCTAGACTTGGAAGGCCCAGGAAAATGGACAGAGTGGCCTCTGGGTTTCAGAGCCCCGGACTCACTCCTGAATGACTCCACTGTATTCTCTACCTGCCTAGCAAGAGGCAGCCTTCTGCCATTGCACAACGTCCAGGGCAGATGGCTTACTGTACTTAATAGTTTCTGACTATAACCCAGCCCCCTCACAAAACCGACCTGATACTCACCCCCAAATGCCACTGGCGTTTCAAAGAAATTCTACGGTGCTCTCAGAGTAGAGTCCACAGGTCACAGCAGCCCCACTCAACCCCCCTTACCCACAGCATCACCCTTTTAAAATTTCTGTGGCTAACATTACTCAGTGACACTAAGGAGAGACAGAAGGTAGACATGAGATTGACACTGTGGAAGAGCATCTCCCAGAGCACAGCATGTAAAAAAAGTCTGGGTTGTATTTTGGTGCCACAGGACTTTGTCATTCACACTACGCAGGTTTCAGGTGCACAGCGATGACACCTGGCCAGCCTGGCTCTGCTTCTGCATCCGTGCTATGTCTCACTAGACAGATTAACCTCCTTTTGCTTCGTACGTGATACACTACCTGAAAATCCTTTAACAGAGTAACTAGCACCTAGAAATCTCTCCATAAGTATCAAAAACTCAAGGGGTGAGCAGAGGAGAGTCGGGGAAGACTTGCGAATTGGTGACGCTCAATAAAATACTTAGAAGAAAGCAACCAATGAGTAGAACCACGCCGTGGCTGCTTAGGAGTCCCGTGCTTCGTATGGCTAAGAGCTAGCCTGGGATTCACCCTCGGTTCTGCTATTTACAGGCTGTAGGATATTGGAAAATGTATTTAATCACGATGCAACAGTGCCTTCACCTGGAAAATAAAAATTTTAATGGTATCGATTTTATGCGGCGAAGATGAGGCTGGAGTGAATTCCTACGTGAAAAGCTCTTAGTATTCGACCAAGAGGGAGGCAGAGGAGACATCATCATCATCTTCTCTGGCATCACCGCCACCATCAGATCAGCATCAGCACTGTTAGTCTGCCATCATGGAGTTAATGATACTGTCATCACTGGCTCTCTGCTTCTCCACTTCCTTGGATTCCTGCTGAGTTTTAGTGAACCCAGCTCAATCTGCGGGGCATAGAATCGTGAATGTCTTTATTCAAATTGTAAAACAAGGACAAAATCAATTACAACACGTGGTTGGAAATATCCAAGTGACACACGTCACCAGATCACAATTTAAGTGCTCAGAAGCTGTTCCAGGTGACTAGTAACCAAACGACAAATAAAAGGACAACCAGATATTATCTGGAGCCACGCCCTCCCTTTCTCTTCTTTGTTCTCCCCTATAGCTCCGAGGCTAGAAGGCCAAGAATTAAATGCCATGTACTCTACGAGGGTCGGGTCCGGTGCGTAATGATGAGGTGCAATCGTTACTGTCAAGTCATTCGGGCTTAGAAGGCAGAAAGGGAGTGGAATTAATCTCCCTCCGCTAGCCTGGCAAATGCCAGGGTTCCAAAAGTGGAGAATGTTAATAAAAGCTTGAAGATTCCCTTTAAGTCTGCCCTCTGAAAACCGGGAAAGGGCTAAGGGACCAAGAGTGGCGTCTCATCTGTCCTTACCCCCGAGTGGCATTGCAGCTCTCTCTCGGGCTCCCTGAAAGAGCACAGTTGTGACTGCCCCCTGGATCATTGATTCTCAGCTCCCCTATTAGGAAAGTGTCCTGTGGGAAACACCTGCAGTGATTTCTGTCCTCCTAACCGCACGCACGCACGCACGCACGCACGCACGCACACAGCTTTCCTCTGAAATTTGACCTTGACTCCTTAGCTAGCTGACTTTTTTTTCAAGAGCTGCAGGTAGTAAAATGTGTCTCTCCTTGTCTCAGGAGTCAACCCAAAATCCCAACTCCTTACCCCTGAAATTGTCTTTATCTAGTGTACCATAACTGACACACTCTGCGGTCCACTGAGGCCACAACCACACCTACACTCAGTTCAGCCTCAGTGCCTGGGGCCGAGGAGAACTGCCACAGCCAGACTTGCTCTTATTTTAGGTGCTCTACCACAGAGGTTATCATCTGTGGGTTAGCATGACCATTCTAATTTATGAGGATACAGGCCGGCTCTGAAAGAATCCATAGGCTGAAGATAAGACTGAGTCTAAAGTGGATCCGTTTGATCTTAGATTAAAATGAACGTGTGATAGAGAAATTCCCAGCAGTGATTTTGAAAATCATGCATCACCGGAAAATAATTTGTTTCTATCTAACTTAGCAAACCTCATTTTAAGATTGTCCAAGATTCCCACTCACCCAGGAAAAAGTCTGGGACTGTGGCCCTTCTCTAGAGAGCTGGGTCGAATACTGATACTGGGAGCATCTCCGATCGCACCAGGCTACTTTTGCTAATGAGCCATAAACAGACGGATTAAGGAGCTGAGATTAGTAATGAGTGTTCTCTGAGGCTTTGGGCTCTGTGTTTCCACAGCAACATCATACCTGGAGAAAATCAGCATTGTGATAAAGCCCAGCATGTCTGTCTCCATAACAACAAGCTCACGGCAAGTTGGCTGAGATTTCTCCCATCTTCCTCAGCACCAGTGACCATGGCAACAATGCTACTTACTACACACCTTTACTTTCCAAACACTTTTCCGTCTACCTTTGGGCTCCTTTGATAGATGTCTTAGGCCAGCCTCCCCAGTTGCAGAGTTGAGATTACAGTTTGTGTACCAGTGATTTATTAAAGGAGAGCTCCCAAGGAAACAAAACCAGAAAAGGCAATAGGACAAGAAATGAGAGAACCAGATAGTAGTACCATCTTGTACAGTCTTGCAGAAGGGCAACTTCAGATCAGTTTAATGGAAGACATTACATTTCAAAGTTGCCCCTACTCAAAGTTATCAGTCACATGAGAATGGAGTTCCACAGTATTTTAGTTTGTTTTTTTTTTTTAAGATTGACAGTTGCCTTCTTTTTTTTTTTTTGAAAGATTTATTTATTTAGGTTACATAATCATTGTTGTTCTCTTCATGCATACCATATATGGAAGGTATACATTTATACCAGAGGGCATCAGATCCCATCACAGATGACTGTGAGCCACAGATGTGAGCCACAGATGATTGTGGTTGCTGGGAATTGAACTCAGGACCTCTGGAAGAGCAGTCAGTGCTCTTAACAGCTGAGCAATCTCTGCAGCCCTATGAATTTTAGTTTCTTATCTTTGGGGGAGTTGAAATTAGAAGGAGTCAAGGAAATTGGAGAATTAGCAAGGACTAGCTTGGAAATTGAAAGTTTAAACTAGGCAGTCCACAAAAAAAAAAAAAAACAGTGGAAGGTAATTCAAGGAGAAGATGGTGGTAAAGGAATACTACCAGCATCGACTGTGCCAGAGGCTAGATCACTGTGCACAGACAGATGTTCAAAAAAGAAGCAAAATTGGCCATCACTCCTTCTTTCATCCAAATACATCGAAGTATTTGTCATTATGGGCTTCAAATATCAGGATCAACTGATGGCTACAGATCACCTGCATTCGTTTAGCACTGGAATGGGGATCAGAGAGGCAGAAGGCAGCCCAACACATCAACTATGTACAATGAGTTTAGACTTGGCTGACTCCGCAAGGGTTACATATTGTCGCTATAAACAAGAAATGAGGAGCGCACAACTTCCCAGTAGGAGCTCATCAGGAACCATGTGCTACAACATGGTCTTAGTTCCTTTTCTATTGCTATGAAGAGACAACATGACCAAGGCAACTTGCATGGCTTCCGAGGGTGAGACTTCACATCAGCATGGCTGAGAGAAGGCATAGCAGCATCCATTCCTCCATTGATTGGGGAACTGATGGAGAGAAGAGGGCTTATGGGACTTAGGGGGAGGGGGGAACCGGGAAAGGGAATCATTAGGAATGTAAACAAAGAAATAGAAAATAATAAAAAAAATAAATAATTTTTAAAAAGAACGAAAGAAAGCATAGCAGCAGGCAGAAAGGGACGGTGCTGGGGCAGTAGCTGAGAGCTTACATCTAATCTGCAAACAGACAGACAGAACAAAGTAACTGACAATGGTGTGGTCTTCTGAAGTCTCTGAGTTCGTTGACATACTTCCACTCGCAAAGCCACAGCTCCTAGTCCTCCCCAAACAGTTCCAAATGGTAGACACCAAAAATTCAAATATATGAGTCTATGGGGTCCATTCTCATTAAAACCACTACAGACCCTAGAAATAAGACTCAAATTAAAAAAAAAAAAAATGGGCTGGAGAGATGGCTCAGTGGTTAAGAGCACTGACTGCTCTTCCGAAGGTCCTGAGTTCAAATCCCAGCAACCACATGGTGGCTCACAACCATCTGTAATGAGATCTGACTCCCTCTTCTGAAGTGTCTGAAGACAACTACAGTGTACCTACATATAATAAATAAATAAATCTTTAAAAAATAAAGACTCAAATTCACAGAAAAGGGGAGGGATTATCCCTCAATTCTGGCATTTATAACAGAGTTTATATACCCAGCTTTAAACCTCATTTTCCAAATGACCTTGAATAAGCTAATTGGTACCAGTTAGCTTTCACTGTCAACTTGACCTAGCCCAGAGTCAATTGAAAAGGAAGTCACAGTTGACTATCCATATTACATTGGCATGTCTTAGGGGTTATCTTGACTACTAATATAGGAGAGCCCAGCCTACAATGAGAAGCACTGTTCCCAGGTAAGGGGTCCTGAGCTACACTTAAGAGAAAAAAAAAAAGGAAAACTAAGCATAACTCTGCAAGCAAGCCAATAAATGTGCTCCTCCATCATTTGTACTAAGAGTTCCTGTCTTAGCTGCTGCCCAGATTTCCCTCAGTGATGAACCATGACTCGGTATGAACAACCAAACAAATTCCCTTTTCCCCAAAGTTGTTTTTGTTCGGACTGTTTTGTCACAGCAGTAGAATGTAACTACAAGAGTCTCTCTCAGAAAAGATTTTATTTCCCCTCAGTAAATTCCCCCACTCTGGCCTTCTACTTCTAGGAAATGAGGAGGGAGGAATTCAAATTGCCCTATTCTCACTCAAAACAACTAAAAATCTTAGATGCTTTGACTAAAACTAACATAAGATTCTGGGAAATAGAGAGAAGGGAGGTGGGACTAAAAGCTCAAGGAATGATGGTGGTGAGTCCTGCTTTTTTTTTTTTTTCCTTTGCCTCAAATACCTCAGAATCAAGACTGTAGGAGCTGGGAATCTGCAAATAACAGTGCGCACAGATAAAACCATGACAGCGACTGTTCTATCATGAGATGACCAGGAGAAGTCAACCTAAAAACCCAGGAAACTTCTAAGCAGTTGCTGTGTATTACAGTTAAGTACCACCAGCTTTGTCAACTTAAAAAAGAGAACAGGCTCACCACCTTACAACTTCCAGAACAGAATTCTTTGGGTCTAAAATTTTTAGAATTTTTTCTAAAATTCTAGAATTTGTTTTTGCTGAATTTTTTATCAAATGTTTACAGAAAAATTAATACCTCCTCTATGCAAAGAAATCCTAAAACTGCATTATTATACCAATTAGTGCTCATGTTGGTTACCCTTGTTATTGTTGTGACAACTACCTGGCAAAAGCAACCTAAGCGAGGAAGGGTTTTCTTCTTGACTCGTAGTTTGAGATTACTATCGATTGCACAAAAGGCAAGGCAGCAAAAGCATGGGCATATTGTGTACATAGTCAGGAAGCAGAGACGTGAACGCTGGTGCTCAGGCAATATTCTCCTTTTCACTCAGTCCAAACCCCTAGCCTTGAAAGAAGACCACACACATTCAGGGTAGGTCTTTCCACCTCAATTAACCTAATCTAGAAACTATCTCACAGATAAAACAAAGTGTGTCTTCTAGGTGATGCTAGGTCCTGCCAAGGTAGCAATGGTGCTAATCATCACAACCATAACAATCATCTGACAACATTCAATATGTACTCATTATCACTGTTGTTGTTGTTGTTATTGTTATTGTGATTATCAAGGAGAAGGAGGAGAGGAAGAGGAACTCTTCTCTATTTGATAAGATCGATGCAAAATGTCCCTACTGCTAACCTTGCACTTGATGGTGATGGAAGGAATGCGTTCATAAAAGTCAAGAATAAGACAGGCATGCTAACTCATCACTTCATTCAATGCGTGCAGAAAGTTCAAAAGTTCAAAAGCAGAATTCAGTAGCCATTAGTACTTTGTCAAAGTCAAAGAATATAAGATAAATATTCAAAATGCATTATATTTCTACAGATGATCAATGAACAATCACTTGAAAATTAAATACTTTAGTATAACTCAAACAAAAATGTTTATGCTCTTAAATTCATGTGTTAAATTCCTAACCCACAATGCCTTTGGGAGGTGGTTAGGTTTAGATGAAGTTGTGAGGATGGAGTCTTCATAATGTGCTTAGTGTGTTCATAAGGACTGAAGAAGATTCCAGAGCTCTGTTCCTCCCGTGTAAGGGTGAAAAAGAAGACAGCTGCCAACAAATCAGAAACCAACTTGGCTGGTCCTTTTATCTGGGACTTCTGAGCCTCCAAAACTGTAGAGTTAAATATTTGTCACTTACACCACACACTCTGGGCTATTTGGTTGTTATCTGACAAAAACTGACTTAAATGCTAGAATCAGTACAACAGAGGAGGAGAAAATAAGTCTAGAGTTATGGCCATGTTATGAAGCTGGAAGATCTCAAGATAAAATGTGAATTCTTCCCAAGTTAATACATAACTCTTATCAAAACCCTTGTAAGACTTTTGCAGATGTAAACAAGGTTGCTGTCAAATTGATACAGAGACAGAGGAAGTAGAACCGCTAATACAGTTTTAAAGAACAAAACTCTTCATGTAGGAAAAGTCAACCTACATGATTTTCTGTGTTGTACTGTCAAGGGGCAGATACACAGATGGCCAGAACAGAGCAGAGCTGGCAGACCTGACAAAACATTCCTAGAAAGGTCTAAAGCACTTTAACAGAGGAAAGACAGCCTTGGGCACAAATGGTCCTCAAACAATTAAACACTTAGAACCAAACAAATAAAATGTAATATAAGCTTCATGGAGTATTTTTACAAAAAAAAAAAAAAAAATAAGCCATGGCCTTAAATGGGAATTATAAAAACTACAAAACATTTTAGGCAAAATGCAAGAGACAATTCTTGGAAACCTAAGACTCGGTAAAAAGTTCTTATACTTTCAGCCAAAAACACAATTTGTAAAAAGAAGCCTTAATGAATTGTAGTCCACCAAAAATTTCAACCTTCACCTTCAGATTGATTATCACTAAGAACATAAAACAGGGGCTACAGTGATGGTTCTCTGGTTAAGAGCACTGGCTGTTCTTCTGAAAGACCCAGGTTCAGTTCCCAGAACCTGTATGGTGGCTCACAATTGCCAGTAGCTACTGTCCCAAGGGATCTTATGTCCTTTTCTGGCCCCCATGGACACCGCACACTCATGATGCACAGACTTAAATACATACAGGCAAAACACCCATATATATAAAGTATATTTTTTAAATTTTTTTTATGAAAATTAAAAATTAGGAGAAAATAGTTACAAACAGCATATCTGAGACTTAGATTTTTTTGAAACCTACTTTATTTCTGATTTTCAAATGCTTCAGCCTCTCTTCTAGCCCACCAACCAAAGGCAGGGGAGAAAGATGGTAAATAGGACAAGGGGATGTGGACCTGTTTAGAAATAGTTCTTTGGGGCATTCCAATCTTTGTTGTCAGGATATCATTAGTCCAGTCTAAAACGTCAAACACGAATCAGTAACAACAGTCCAACCCAACTGGTAAACACCAAACATGAATCAGCAACAGTGGCTCCATCCAGAAGAAACCACAAGGCTCTGCAGAATCTGTGAGTCTGCAGAAGTGTCAAGAAGGAACTGAATACCACGGCAAGATGTTCTTGGCGTGTTTCTCTCTACAAAGTCATGACAAGGGAAGATCAGTGAAGACCAGGGAAGCACTGCAAGAGCATGGTCAGTACTGAGTTACACTTATTCTCTTTCCAAATGTCACACGCTCTTGTGTGTCTGCCTCAGCAAAACATCCTCTCGCGTGTCTGCTTCAGCAAAACATCCATCCTCTCATAAGACAGCTTCCAGAAAAGCATCACATGGCACAACTGAGTCTCCAAAGAAGCCAGAAATTTCCACTTCCTATCTGAAAAAGGGATAGGGCTCATAACACTCATAGTTTATGAATAAATAATTCAATTATAACAAAAGACATTTCAACAAATAAGGTGTACAAACATAAATAAATAGATATAATAAAGTCTGAAATGTAGCCATGAGGAAAATACAAAGACCTATTAGAACAGCTAAAAACAAATAAAATAAAATAAAATAGCCCAGGTATGGTGGTACATGCCTTTAACCCTAGCACTTGGGAGGCAGAGGCAGAAAGATCTCTGTGAGTTTGAGGCCACCATGGTCTACATAGGCAACTCCAGAATAATTAAGACTACAAAAAGTTACCTTTGTTAAAAAATATAAGTAAATAAATAAATAATAGTGAAAATGAAATAAACTCAAAAATAAGTCCTAATCAATAGTAATTATAACAGTTATACTAAACTCTCAGTTGAGATGACATTACTAAACTGGGTTAATACCTCTGACATGAATTATGTGTGCTTTTTTCCTCACTCCAATCAGTTCTCTCATTCTTCGCATGGCAACTGGGAGATCCCACAATTCAATTCAATTTTGAGGATCATTACTAGACGTTAGCATTGAGCCCACAGGTTCATCCAGTGTTTCCTTCCCTCCAGACACTAGGAACAAGCATTGGGTCTCACTTAGTCTATTCAAATGTGGAGTTCCAGTGGAGTGTGGTAGTAAACACCAGCACTGGGAGGATGGGGCAGGAAAGTCATGAGTTTGAGGCCAGGCTGGGAATCAGGAAGATCCTGTGTCAAACGGAGAGGGGGAGGGAAAGAGAAAGGGAGAGAGAAGGAGAAAGGGAGGAAGGAAGGAAGGAAGGAAGGAAGGAAGGAAGGAAGGAAGGAAGGAAGGAAGGAAGGAAGGAAGGGAGGGAGGGAGGGAGGGAGGGAGGGAGGGAGGGAGGGAGGGAGGGAGGGAGGGAGGGAGGGAGGGAGGAGCTGGAGGGATGGCTCAGTGGTTAAGAGCACTGACTGCTCTTCCAAAGGTCCTGAGTTCAAATCCCAGCAACCACATGGTGGCTCACAACCATCCTTAATGAGATCTGATGCCCTCTCCTGGTGTGTCTGAGGACAGCTACTTATAACAATAAATAAACCTTTGGGCCTGAGAGAGCAAGGTTAACCAGAGCGAGGGGTGGGGGAACCAGCGCCAACCGGGAGCCAGCCGGAGTGAGCAGAGGTCCTAAATTCAATTCCCAGCAACAACATGAAGGCTCACAACCATCTGTACAGCTGCAGTGTACTCATATACATAAAATAAATAAATAAATCTTAAAAAAAAAAAAGAAAGGCGGGCAATATCAGTATCCTGTAGTACAGCTCACAGTGGGTGGGAACACTTTACTTACATCTGCTTATTTCTTACAAAGGCCACGGGAGAGAACAGTTGAACAGAGAGACACTGGTCACACTGTGGAGGGAAGATGGAGCAGATCTGCGCAGGCGCCAGCACCACCCCCAGCCTCCCAACACCCGACACTCAGCAAACAGCATGCGCTCCGAGCCTGTCACTTGGAGGCTTTTATGGAAACCTCATTACTTAACTACATCTGACTGCATCATCAGCATTGGTTATTAATTGATAATCAGCCCATCTTCACCTTTATATAAAACTTTTTGCAAGCAGCAAAGATGGATGGATGGATGGATGGATGGATGGATGGATGGATGGATGGACGGACAGATGATAGATGATAGTGTGGTGGTTTGAGTGGGAGGGGCACTACTGGGAGGTGTGGCCTTGTTGGAGAAAGTGTGTTACTGTAGGGGTGGGTGCTGCAACCCTCCTCCTAGCTGCCTGGAAGACAGCAGTGGTCTCCAGTTTGCCTTTGGAACAAGATATAGAACTCTCCAGCACCATGCCTGTTTGGATGCTGCTACAGCTCCTGCCTGATGATAATGGACTGAACCTCTGAACCTGTAAGCCAGCCCCAGTTAAATGTCCTTTGTAAGAGTTACCCTGGTCATGGTGTCTCTTCAAGCATGGAAACCCTAATTAAGACAGACAGATAGATATGATAGATTAGATAAGATGATAATAAAAGTTGAACTTTGACAACAGGCTGTTTCTGCTCTGAGTTATCCAGCTGTGTACAGAACAGGAGATTTCATGCTGTGCCTAGCCTTAAGTTATTTCATTTTATAAGGCAACAGTTTTGACTTGAGTTACTCCATTTTGAGTATAAGTGACAAGAAAATATGACTCATTAACTACTACCTGTCAGCACGCCAGGAGGCACAAACTCATGATTTATTTATAACCATAATTAATGACATCTGTGAATATATCAAACATTTTTAAAAAAAAAAAGCCAGACATAGATCTTATCAATCACACTGATACAACCTCCTCACCTGGGAGATGTGGCAAACACACTGACCTGTCACCCAGTCACTCATCCCTTGTAAGAGAATATCGCCAGTGAGGGACCTCTGCCTCTGTCTCCAAGCTTCAGACCAATCACAGACCCCACTGCCCTGACACTCAACCTGCTCCACTCCTGAAATGTTTGTTACCTGCACGGCAGTTTGCGACTTTGTGCTTAGGCAGTGCTGTGTCCCTGTATAGGACTCCCTATCCATCCTTCAGACTTCCACTCGTGCCACAATTCCATAGCACACATACATGTAGATAACGTGTGATCTGAGAGCTACCATCAGTAATTACAATCTGAACAAAGCAACACTCCAGTGTTCAAGTGTGTTGAGCAGAGATGGGAGCACTTGGTAAGTGCCGACCGACTAGACTGACTTAGCTTGTGAATTCATGACATTATCCAATTGATTCTGACACTACAGGAAGACACAAACATGTCCATCTGTGTGTCTAACTTAGCATGTTCACAACACATATGACAGAAAATCTTGCTGTGACTACAGTCTTGGCATATACACATAGTCATAGCAGCACTGTGTGAAATAACAAATCTTAAAACTTGGGAGAAGATGATGTCTTCAAATTGCAGAATGGTTTGTCGCAGTGACAATAACTAATCTGCAGTTAGTATGGTCTGGCCGAATCTGTGAAATGTTAAGTAATAAAATCAAGTCCTGGAAGCTTTTACATATGTATATATGTATGTATACACACACTCTGTTTACATGTTTACACAAATATGTATGTTTATGTGTATACAGCACCCATGCTTACCATATATATTTGTGATACATTTGTATGGACATATATACTATATCTATTTGCTATATACATATATCAGATATCCTTTTCATAAAATACATATATATTTAGAAAAAATATTTTTAAAGCAACACAATGACAAACACAAAGTTTAAGCAAAATTTGCCTAAGCAGGGTAGCAGGGAATGAGGTGAGCATACCAATAAATACAATTATGCTCTAATTTCTTTTTTTAAAGATGATTTGCTCTTTCTTGAAGCTAGTACACATTCATATATATATGAATACATATACATATATATATATATGAATATATATATATTACACTATTGTTGTCCTCAGACACACCAGAAGAGGGCATCAGATCCCATTACAGATGGTTGTGAGCCACCATGTGGTGGCTGGGAATTGAACTCAAGACCTCTGGAAGAGCAGTCAGTGCTCTTAACCGCTGAGCCATCTCTCCAGCCCACTTTCTAAGTTCTTAAGCTGAGTCATGAGTTAAAATTTGAAAGAAAAGCTGTGACGGGTGAGATAAAGAAGACAGAATTGCTAGAAATGAATAAGAAATTAAATATATCTAATTGATACTCAAGTTTCTAAAAGATTGGGTGAGTTATTAAAATACCATGTGGTGTGACCATGAGCAGTATATGTTTAACAATATGGGCTTTGAAGTACAGGAATAACTGATAGACAATGGGAATTTTAAACTCATATTTTTGTCCTTGTTTATTCATGATGTGCCATAGACTAGGCAGGAGTCTTACAAGCAACAAAAAAATTCTCCCTCACAGTTCTAGAGCCCTGGAAGTCCAAGACCAAGGTGATGGCACTTTTGGTGACTGGTGGTGAGACACATTAGCGCCTCACAAATTGCATTTTCTCATTATGACCTCATTTCTCTTAGAAGGGCCTCTTTTAGTAGTAGTAGTAGTAGTTAATCTTTTTCTACAGTCCAGTTGTTATCCTCCTCCCAGTCTGCCCCCTCACTATTCCTCATCCCATGCTTCCTCCTCCATCTCCAAGAGGATGTTCCTAACCCCCCACCCACCCTCACCCAACTAGACCTCCCTACTCCCTGGGGCCTCAAGTCTCTCAAGGGTTAGGTGCATCTTCTCTCCCTGAGGTCAGACACAGAAGTACTCTGCTGTATTGGGGGATCATATCAGCTAGTGTATGCCGCCTGGTTAGTGACTCAGTGTCTGAGAGATTCTGGCAGTCCAGGTTAGTTGAGACTGCTGGTCTTCCATAGGGTCGTCCTCCTGCTCAGCTTCTTTAAGCCTTTTCCAAATTCAGCCCCTAGGGTCAGCAGCTTCTGTCCGTTGGTTTGGGTATAAGTATCTGCATCTGACTCTTTCAGCTGCTTGTTGGACCCCTCAGAGAGCAGCCATGCTAGACTCCTGTCTATAAGCACACCACAGCATCAGTAACAGTGTCAGGTCTTGAAGCCTCCCCTTGAGCTGGACCCAAATTTGTGCCTGTCACTGGACAACCCTTTCCCTCAGTCTCTTCTCCATTTTAGTCCCTGCAGTTCTTTTATACAGGAACAATTCTGTTCCTGTTCAATTCCCCATCCATCCACTTGATGCCCTGTCTTTTTACTGAAGGTGGACTCTACAAGTTCTCTTCCCCCACTGTAGGGGAAGGATCTAAGATCCTTACCTTTGAGTCCTGAGAGTCTCTCACCTCCCAAGTCTCTGATACATTCAAGAGGTTCTCCTCACCTCCTACCTCCTGAGATTGCCTGTTTCCATTCTTTCTGCTGGCCCTCGGGACTTCAGTTCTGTTGTCCCCTGGCTAATACCTGACCATGTTCCCCTTTTCCCCTCCCTGCCCCCTCTCCCACCCAGATCCCTCCCTTCTTCTGCCATCCATGATTGCTTTCTTCTCCTGCCCAAGTGGAATTGAGGCATCCTCACTTGGCCCTTTGTCTTGTCAGCTTGAGTTCTATGGCTTGTGTCCTGGGTATTCCGCACTTTGGGGCTAATATCCTCTTATTAGCATTGGCTGCTTTTCTAAAAGATCTGAGTTCAATTCCCCACAACCACAGCTCACAACTGTCTGCAATTTCAGTTCCAGGGGACCTGGCACCCTCACACACACATACAATCAGTCAGGACACCAATGTACATGAAATAAAACTAAGTAAAATCATTGAAAAAATAAAATTTGAGAAGACTAATTTTAAAAAAAAGAATATAAATATTCAATTTGTCACAATAAAAATGAAAATTTAACATAACAGGACAAATAATTATAGTCAGCAAAAATGAACAATAATAAAGAATTCTGTTCTATTCCTATTTTATTTACATTTGAATTGGGAACCAATGTTAACTTTTACCAAATACTCTTCTATGCCTATTTAAATGCAATGATTTGCTAATATCAATAAAGTATATTTATGGATTTCTTACTGCTAGTTCATTTTCATACATCCAAAATAAAAATATTTGATAAAGTACTACTATTGGTTTAGTGAAATTTTTTTATGTATTTTATATTTTGTTACTGTATTTTCTATATAATTTCTATATTTTTATTAATACTTTTTTCTCCTACATTGACAAATAAAGCTTGCCTAAAATTTGTCTCTTCCTCAATATCTGGATAACAATAGAAGTGTCATTGCACGCATGGACAAACCAGGTTCAGGACATTCCTGAATCTATAGGGTGTTCTATACATCCTCAATGGCAGATCCCAGGGAGTCCTCCTGCTTGGTAAGGTCTCCCTCCTCCATGCATCCTCTGCTTCCTGCTGGAGAAAGGTATTCGCTGTTTTCTTTGAGCCCAGCTCTCTTCTGGCAGGGTCTGTGCACAGAAGGCTGTGGAGCTGCCTGGCTCCCTGGTGCAAATGGCAGCCGGAAGACTTCTGTCCCAGCTGCTCCACTGATCGCCTGCCCTGTGCACTCCTAGCTGATCCCATCCAGAGAGAAAGTGTAGACCTCAACTCCTCGCTCAGAAGTGAAAGTGCTGCTGAGAGATCACTCTCTTCTGGCAGGCTGTGCACAGAAGGCTGTGGAATCACCCTGCTCCCTGGTGCAAATGGCCACATGGTTGTTTTAGTAGAACATCCTCTCTCCTGTGTCAGCTTCAGCTAAATGTTCCTTCATGAGTCTGCCTTAGCCTTTCACCTGTGTCCACTTCGGTAAACACTCTTTTATGTTTGCCCAAACAATCCACCATCTAACACGACTGACTTTCCAAAGAACTCTTAAGTTTCTACTTCAGTTGTTCTTCCAAGGGTGAGACCTTTTTTTAAAGAGTCATTTTTATTTTATGTGTATGAGGTTTTTGCCTGTCCGAATATATATGCACCAAATGCTTATATATATATAGTGCTCACAAAAGCAAGAAGCCACTGGATCCCCTAGATCTAGGGCTACAGAGGATTGTGAACTGCCAGGTGGGAACTGGGTCCTCTGCTAGGGCAGTCAGTACTCAACCTCTGAGCCATCCCTCCAGCACAGAAAGATAAATATGATTCAGAGCCCATCCATTATGGCATTCAACTTTATTATTTTTCTAGTGTTGTAACTGTTTTTCTTAAAATGAGCTTTGAGATCTTTTAACAACCTACCTTCCTTAGTGCTAGTAAAAATACTTAAGGTTATATATCTTTCTTTGGACATGAATAGCTTTTGCAAAGTACATTGTCTTTTGGCATAAAATATTCTTTTATTGCATCCTACAGATTATCTAGGCATATTTAACATGTATTATAAAGTAGTAAAGAAATTTCACTGTCCTATCTTCTTCTATTCTCACTGAATTTTAATTCTAGGGTGGGACCTGCAGCATCTCTGCCATTTAAAACTTAAGCTTTTCTTTGAGATTGAGAACATCGAGTTTTATAAATTATCCAAATGTAAATGAAAAAGAATACTCTTGATTCAAAATGTGAACACTTCTATAAATGCCAATTACATTGACAGCATGTAAAGTACCACTCGGCAATTCTAATGCTCAACTTGCCTGCTAAATCTCTTTAGCTACACAAGACATTGAATTCCCCCACTGCTGGACATCTTGATCAGTCAAATTTCCCTTGGTTGGGGGAGGAATTACAGTTTTCAACAGTGGCTGAAGATGACTAATCGAGACCTGAAGAGAGGTCAAGTGTTTGGTCATCTGGGAAACGAGTGTGCAACACTGACGGACTACAGACTATCCCGAATGTTCTAGAAACCAGGAAGTGGCCAAGATAGGAGGGTTAAGAGAGAGAACCGGGATGTACAATATAGTCAAAGTATGTAAGACCTGCTAGTGAGACAGTGAGGACTTTAGTCTTAACTCTCAGCTGCAATCCATGTGCAACCATCCTGGGACCCTGGGGGAGGGGGTCTCTTAGAGCTCATCCTTTGACTTGAGGTAAAGATGCAAATGTCCTGCCACTCCCCTTTGGGTGAAGCCGAGACTTAAAACACAGCTGTCTCCTCAAACTTTCTCCACTCCGGATCTTCTCCATCCACGGTTCAAATGAGTTTGCAAACCATTGACCCCCATAAATCCCGATCAACACCTCACAGAGTTTAGTAGCTACATTGCTTCATCCAAAACTTCCATTAAAATACCTGTAATGGTTAACGGTGATTGCCAACTTAGTTAGACTCGGAGATGCCTACAAGATTCACCAGCCACACTTGTATGCCTGTGGGGCCATTTCAAATAACAACTAGCATGTAGGGACAGCACCTGAGTGAGGGGGGAGCCACCTTAAACACGAAAGGTACAAACTGTTCCATAGCCTATGGACCCAGAAGGAACAAAAGCAGAAGAGGAAGCTTGCATGCCTGTTCTGACTCTGTCCCGTCTCTGCTTCCTGGACACCACAAGGTAGGCAGCACTCCCAGACCACGCCCTTCCGCCATAATGTTTCTGCTTGGTCAGTAGGTTCAAAAGCAATGGAGTCAGCTGTCTTGGGACAGAAATCTTTAAACAATAAACAACAATACACCTCTACTCCTTTTTAATTGTTGCTTTCTGGTATGTGTCACAGCAATGGAGATCTAGCAACAGCCTATTTAAAAAAAAAAAAAAACAAACAAGGTTAGGGCTTGAAACATGGCATGAAACACAAACTTGCAATACATCAGTGTGTGGATTTAGTGACATCTTCAAATTAATGAGTGCTTGCTATGAACTCTGTAAATAATTAGTATTATCTATCAATGTTTGATAATTAGTAGGAATTTTGGGAAGAGAGAGGAGCAGAATAGGGGGCTATTATAATTATCCCACTTTATTCACGAGGAAAATGAATCTTTCCTACCAAGACTCAGCCAGCGTTAAAGTATCTTCAGCCCAAGTTCACAAGTGCTCCAAATTAGTTTTCCCCTGGTTACCACTCTTTAAATAAGAACATATCATCAGTGGTTGAGATGGCTCTGTTTATACATGGCCAGCTTTTGTTATGAATGTAACTACCTTCCCAAGTTCTCACAGGTTAAAAGTATTGCTGGTCTGATAAAACTATAAAGAGTGACCCTGAGTCTATCTTAGTCTATGCAAAATTGTTATCAGGATGTAAATGGAAGAAAGGAGGAAGGGAAGGAGGGTTTGAAGGAGGAGTGAAGGGAGGGAAGGAGGAAGGGATAGAAGGAGGGAGGGAGGGAGGCTGGTTAAGGCAAGGAAGATGAACCAGATTATTCTGGAAAGAGGTTTATGGTCCAGGTGAGATGCATCTTGGCAGTTTTCTCTTCTGTCCACATTGGGGCTAATGATTCTCCCCAAGGGTCTGATGGACTCCCATGACTCTCAGGAAAGTAATAGAAGAACACTTAACAACACCTATTTCTTCAGTTCTGTATCTTCTGAAACATGGAATATTTAACCATGCTGTGAGACACAGAGGCCTCCAAACTCCGCCAGCTCCACCTCAGGCATAAACCCCGCCCTCCTGGAGCGCACGCATCCTGAGTGTCACTGCTGGGCACTGGTCAGGTGAAAGGTGGAACTAAGGAAGTTTTTCTCTACTACTACATACTGGCAGTGTGGCCTCTGCTTCCCCGCCATCATCGCACCCTGGACCACAGCGCACCCACCCTCTCTTGCTTCTGTGCAGCCTACCTCCCAGACAACCGGAAGAGGAAATGAAATGAAACGCCTTGCTTTACACCTTCCGTGGTTTCCCGCTTGAACAAGAAAAGTACCTCCACTTCTCCACACGACATTCAAAGACTGCAATGAACCGATCGCCCTTTAAATTCTGCAAACACATCTTACGGACTGGTACCCAGGCCCAGGTTCCCACACCCTCCCTCAGCTTCCCTCTCCTTTGTCCCTTGAGACACCAAAGTAGTTTCAAGCCCTACATTTGCTGCTAAGAGTGGCTGGAACTCTCTGCCTCGTCCAGTCTGCTCCACTCCAGGTCAGCCTGCTTCTTTCCCATCCCATCCCCCACTCCAGTGTGGTGACTCAGAGAAGTGCTGTGCAACCAACCCAGCTAGAGCTGCCAGTCCACCCCAGATACTTTTTTGTAATACCTCAACATCCCCAATAGTACTTCCCATTACCTCATTCCCACTCTGAATGGCTTCTACTCCTCTAGAATATAAGCTCTCTGTGGGTAGGGCACCCATCTGTCAATGTGCCTGTATCCCACCATCTCCTGAGAGCAGGCACCATGGCTGCCCACAGGAAGCACGTCATAAGCATATGACTGCCATCGCCTTCTGGATGAGATCCAGCGTTCTCAGATACTCAAGTGCAGGGCCATCTGGTGTTGGCAGGGCCTTTGGGTTCATCTCCTGCTTCTTAACCTCTCCCAGGATGCAACTGGGAAGATGTGTGAGGGGACGCTGATGATAAGCCTCCAAAGAATCAGAAGCTCAGAAACAGGAGGTTTACACCAAAAACAATCCAAGTGCCAAGGACGAAGGTAAGAGAAGAGGGAACAGAGAAGGGGGGAGGAAGAAAGGAAAAGAGAAATGCCCTCAGAGGTGCCAGGCATGTGTCAGGAGGGTAAAGAACCTCAGAACCAGGCGTGCATTCCTCATGGTGGGGAAGTCTTTGGCTTCCTCCCCCACCCCATTTTAGAATCTCCCAAACCCAAACCTCAAGTATAATATTCTTGAGGTAACAGGAAATCAATAAATGCTTACTGAGCACGTGAATGGAAGATCTCAGGGTTTGCTGAGGAGAAAGGGGTTGAAAGACGGGTAATGCACGGCAAGGTAAACAGCTGGTGCCTACTCATACAAAGTCAAGAATATCTCATTGGAGGTACTCAGAGGACCCATCTGTGCCAGAGCCAGGATCAGGATCAACAATCAGGCCTTCACGACAGATTAAAAGTCTTTCCTACCAGGAGGACACATGAGCTCACAGATGCATCCATGCATAGACAGAGGGAGCCAGCGCCTGGCTCGCTGAAGCTGCTGCCTTCTTTCAGGGCAAAGGTCATTCTCAAGCCCCGGAGCAGAGAACACTTAATGTGACAGCCAGGTGAGAAGCACAATTATCTCTTCTGACCTCGTTGTCTCCTCCACAGGCAGAGCTGGCTGATGAGATGGACTGTGAAGGTGAGGTCAAACTGAAGAGGAGCCAGAGGGAATGTCTAGTCAGATGATGCTAAGTGCCTGGGTACCACAGGCCTGTCAGGGCTGCCCACCTGTCAGTCTCTGCTCCACTGTGGCGTCTGAGCAACGCTGTCCTCCGGGCACACCAACAGCACTTACCTCCCTGTGGGCAAGCAGCAGGTACTAAGCAGCAGTGGGTTTTCAGCGCAATGGAAAGGAGTTGTAAATCCTTTAAAAATGACGAGTCTTTGTAGCATCCCTATAACTATATTGTATGAATGAGGATACCAAGGCATAAAGAAACTAAATGGCATGCCAGAGTCGCACGGCAAAGGCAGGGTTCAAAATACAGGGACCTACCACGAAACCCTAGGCTAGTAACTGGTACCATTCCAGTTCAAGGAGAGAGGTTACTGCCCCAGAGTCAGTCTCTAAATTAGGTTTTTAATACATTGTTGGCCCTATAGAAAATGTCAGATACATAGAAAACTAGATCACAACAGTATAATGGGCCATCTTATGCCCAGATCTCAGCTTTTACAATTATCAAATGGCGGTCTTACTTTGTCAAGAACCCAGTTCTCAACAATAATTAGGTTCACACAAGCCCCAAGTATCATATCATTTTAGAATCCTTTAAGGTTTATTTTTTTTAAAAATTTATTTATTTTATATATATGATGAGTATACTATTGCTCTCTTCAGACACACCAGCAGAGGGCATCAGACCCCATTACAGACGGTTGTGAGCCACCATGTGGTTGCTGAGAATTGAACTCAGGACTTCTGGAAGAGCAGTCGGTGCTCTTAACCGCTGAGCCATCTCTCCAGCCCAAGGTGTATTTTGGTTACATAGTGTTTGCCAGTATGTACTTCTATGCACCACACATGTATCTAGTTCCCGCAGAGGCCAGAAGAGGGCATTAAATTCCCTTGGAATTGGAGTCACAGATGGTTGTGAACTGCCATACAGGGGCTGTGACGCAAACCCAGGTCCTCTGGAAGAGCAGCCCGTGAGCTTAATGGATAAGCAATCTTTCTAGACCCTAGGACCATTTCCTGTAGAATAGCAAATATTTAAATAATAATATTATTATATAATAATAGCAGCTTCACTTAACATGCCATAAAATTCACCCACTTTGCATATATAAATTCAATGGGATATTTGTGTATTTATAGTCACATAACTATTATCACACTCAGTTTTAGAACATTAACTATTAACAGCCATCATGGCCCTCCGTCACCAGCCCCCACCCCTTGGCAAGCACTATTTTACTTTGTTTCTGTGGTTTGCTTAGTCTGAACACCTCATCTGACTGGAATCACACCGTGATGCGTGGCCTCTGCGACTGGCTTCTTTCCTCCAGCATGTTTTCAAGACCCACTCGTTCGTGGTACACACCGATCAGCACCTCACTGGTCTCTGCCATTGAATTGTTTGTTCATGTGTATGGGTGTTGTCATGTCTATGCACCCCACACACGCTCGGCTCCCTCAGAGGGGACTGAATCCCCCAGGACTGGAGTTAGCAGAGCAGCCAGCGCTCTAAAGCACGCAGCCATCTCTCCAGCCCCTTCAATACCTCACTTTTTGTAATAGCCGAGTAGAGCTCCACACCATTTACTGTGTTTCCCACGTGTACTCTAAAATGGAAGCTCCGTGGGAGGAGAAAGCTTGCATGCTTGCTTCACACAGCACCCGTGGTCCTCCTCAAAGAGCCATTTGGCGGCTGAATGGTTAATTCTCATTGTAGAGTTCTTCCTTGACTTTGCTAAACTGCCAGTGTCAGGAGAGCCTCTGAAGCACAGGCCCAGTCCTGCAGATGTTATTCCTCACTTCTGCACACTTACAAACAAAAGGCGTGGGTAATACTCTAAATGTCCAACTCATACAAACTGGAACTTTGTACAAGGCACTTAGACAGCGCTTTCAGCGAGACTGGAGGATTACTGGGATATGTTTGTTCTAACGCATGAAAATGAGGGGAAACATGTATTGCATTATGATCACAAACCTGATGCTCTTTTCAGTACTCAGGAAAGAGGTTGTAATGAAAGGAATCAAAATGCTCTCAGGATCGTCTTTGGGTGGCCCGAGGGAAGGGCGTTTACGGCCTTTCTTTCTTCTTCCCTGTCCCTGACATATTCTAATTGTAATGAACATGTGGAACTCTTGGTGGGGGAAACGGGGGCACACCTGTATTTTCAGAAAGGACTTCCAGAGTTCCATTGGAAGAAAAGCCTTCCTGCCATGTGTCCCACCCTCCTGGATAGGCACAGTTATTACCCCATCCTCCTGGATAGACACAGTTATTACCCCATCCTCCTGGATAGACACAGTTATTACCCCATCCTCCTGGATAGGCACAGTTATTACCCCATCCTCCTGGATAGACACAGTTATTACCCCATCCTCCTGGATAGACACAGTTATTACCCCCATCCTCCTGGATAGGCAGTTATTACCCCATCCTCCTGGATAGACACAGTTATTACCCCATCCTCCTGGATAGACACAGTTATTACCCCCATCCTCCTGGATAGGCACAGTTATTACCCCATCCTCCTGGATAGACACAGTTATTACCCCATCCTCCTGGATAGGCAGTTATTACCCCATCCTCCTGGATAGACACAGTTATTACCCCATCCTCCTGGATAGACACAGTTATTACCCCATCCTCCTGGATAGGCAGTTATTACCCCATCCTCCTGGATGGGCACAGTTATTACCCCATCCTCCTGGATAGGCACAGTTATTACCCCATCCTCCTGGATAGACACAGTTATTACCCATCCTCCTGGATAGACACAGTTATTACCCCATCCTCCTGGATAGACACAGTTATTACCCCATCCTCCTGGATAGGCACAGTTATTACCCCATCCTCCTGGATAGACACAGTTATTACCCCTATCCTCCTGGATAAGCACAGTTATTACCCCATCCTCCTGGGTGGGCACAGTTATTACCCCATCCTCCTGGATAGACACAGTTATTACCCCATCCTCCTGGATGGGCACAGTCATTACCCCATCCTCCTGGATAGACACAGTTATTACCCCATCCTCCTGGATAGACACAGTTATTACCCCCATCCTCCTGGATAGGCACAGTTATTACCCCATCCTCCTGGATGGGCACAGTTATTACCCCATCCTCCTGGATAGGCACAGTTATTACCCCATCCTCCTGGATAGACACAGTTATTACCCCTATCCTCCTGGATAGGCACAGTTATTACCCCATCCTCCTGGGTGGGCACAGTTATTACCCCATCCTCCTGGATAGACACAGTTATTACCCCCATCCTCCTGGATGGGCACAGTCATTACCCCATCCTCCTGGATAGACACAGTTATTATCCCATCCTCCTGGATAGACACAGTTATTACCCCCATCCTCCTGGATGGGCACAGTTATTACCCCATCCTCCTGGATGGGCACAGTTATTACCCCATCCTCCTGGATAGGCACAGTTATTACCCCATCCTCCTGGATGGGCACAGTTATTACCCCATCCTCCTGGATAGACACAGTTATTACCCCCATCCTCCTGGATGGGCACAGTCATTACCCCATCCTCCTGGATAGACACAGTTATTATCCCATCCTCCTGGATAGACACAGTTATTACCCCCATCCTCCTGGATGGGCACAGTTATTACCCCATCCTCCTGGATGGGCACAGTTATTACCCCATCCTCCTGGATAGGCACAGTTATTACCCCATCCTCCTGGATAGGCACAGTTATTGCCCCCATCCTCCTGGATAGACACAGTTATTACCCCATCCTCCTGGATAGGCACAGTTATTACCCCCATCCTCCTGGATAGGCACAGTCATTACCCCCATCCTCCTGGATGGGCACAGTTATTACCCCATCCTCCTGGATGGGCACAGTTATTACCCCATGCTCCTGGATGGGCACAGTCATTACCCCATCCTCCTGGATAGGCACAGTTATTACCCCATCCTCCTGGATAGACACAGTTATTACCCCATCCTCCTGGATAGACACAGTTATTACCCCCATCCTCCTGGATGGGCACAGTCATTACCCCATCCTCCTGGATGGGCACAGTTATTACCCCCATCCTCCTGGATGGGCACAGTTATTACCCCATCCTCCTGGATAGGCACAGTTATTACCCCATCCTCCTGGATAGACACAGTTATTACCCCATCCTCCTGGATGAACACAGTTATTACCCCATCCTCCTGGATGGGCACAGTTATTACCCCGCTCTGACCAGGCTACAATGGCTGGTGAGTGGAGCAGCACCTTCATCTGTACTTCAGCTCCATCCCCACTGCACGGACTTCACACCAGTTCAGTACTATCCCCGCTCCTTCCTGCGCTGGCCACTCGGAAAACATATACTGCCCAAACAAGAGCCATTGGTCAGTTCCGAGGTCCCGGGACTGCTGTTTTTTGTTTTGCTTTTTATTTGAGAAAGAATCCTACAGTGAATGAAACTCGGGCGATCCTCAAACTTGCAATCGTCCTTCCAAGGGCTAGCATTGGAAGCACTGAGGTGACTGGAATGAGAATGGCCCCCCATAAGCTCCTGAGTTTCAATATTTGGTTCCCAGTGGGTGGCCTGTTTAAGAATTAAAAGGTGTGGCCTGTTACAGGAGGTGGTTGGTGGTGAAGGTTTTAAAAGGCCGCATCAGGCTCAGTGTCCTCTGCTGGCATCTTTCAGGTCAGGTGTCAGCTCTCAGCTACTGCCCCTGCGCCCTGACTGCCTGCATGTCTCCTCTCCTCTCCCCTCCCCACCTCCTCCCTCTCCCCCACCCTGTCCTCACCACCATAACGGTCCTGGATTCACTCTCCGAATCTGTAAGCAAGCCTCCAACCAAATGCTGCCTCTTATACATTGTCTTAGTGTTTCATCACAGCAACTAAGAAGGCACGTGCCATCACAGTTAGCAAACATACTCTTGAAAATACTGTATCTTTACAAACCTAATCCAACAAGTAGAGAAATATGAAATACAGCGTAAGAGACCTGCGTAATTAAAATTTAAAGCCACTCGGTGACCATGCCTTCTTGGTGTTGCTTCAAGTCCCTATTACATAACGGACAATCAAAGTCCTCAGAGCTGGTCCCTCAGCCAGGAGACTCGTACGTGCCAGAGAGAAAAAAGGAAAATAATCTTGTGTAGATTCTGGTGGTGAGAAACATCACGGCACCCTCTGCTGTCAGGAAGCTAAACCTGAGGTCCCCCTCAGAGCTTGGCTCCTACAGGCTCCTCCTGCAACCCTGACCCAGAGGCTGCCGATCATCTTAACCAGAGAGAAAAGCATACCTCAGAGGGAGAAGAAAAGGCAGAGAACAGGCAAGAGACAAGAGCAAAGGTAGAAACCGAAAAGCCAGTCAGTGCAGTGTGTGTAAAACGGAGTGAGAAAGCAAAGGGGCAGCTGGGCCAGGACTCTCCTCAGCAGACATCCAAATGCAGCCACTGCTGACTAAGCCCTCACACGAGCAACACTTCACAAACACCCCATGACACAGCGAGAGACAGGAATGATGTCCAAGGTCACACAGGAGAACCGAGACCCAAACTCTGTCCCTGTCCCAGGGCTTGTCCTTTTAGCCACATTTGTTCCACTTCGTAACAGTCGCCTAGGACCATTCCTGGAAGGAGGCAAACTTCCTTAAATACATTGATATTCCCCGATAGTTATTTACTCTCATCCAAAAGGAAACTGATTTTCAGGAAAATGTCTTGCTTCGTCCTAAGAAATTAAGTCATTTCAGTCCCTTGCCCACAGTTTAGTCTGTCCGAAGTTGAGAGTATTCTTTTCTTTTCTCTTCTAAATTTAAGGACAAATTTATTCTTAGGGATAAATTTATTGTGAAGTCAATTTATTACAAAAACCCCCCAAATAATGCCTTGCAGTAGAGTCTCACTGAAGCTGGCTTTTGTTTTACAGAGCTGAACAGACTCGCATAATGTACCACATGCAAAGACTAGCTCACTGGATGGGCAGCACCTGTAACAGAAGGGTGGCCCTGGGTGTGAGGCGGAGGTGCTTCCTTCACAAGAGATGCAAAAAGCCAGCTCCCCTCTCAGTGCAAAGGTCTGTGTCCGGGCAAAAGGGAGCTGGGGAACTCTAGGCTGCTGGCTACACACACTGTAGGATAAAACTCCTCACTGTGGTGGACAAGGGACTGCCTATGCTGAGTCCCTTGACCGAGGGACTGAGCAAGGCCCACTCCACTCAATGCTATCTACCCTGCCCGAGTTCCCTTGTTCAGACTCCAAATGAGAACAGAAGTTACCTTAGCCCTGCTGCAACTGGAGCCTTAAGAGAAATTTTTAAGGCTCACTACAGACACAGACAAGAGACACCCCAATGTTATGAACAGACGGTAGAGGCCTTAATGCCTGTGAGGACCCAGTGTTCGCCAGTCCCCAGTGTCTCAGACTTTATCCTATTCAAAGTTCACCAGACAAATCCCATGCAGTCTGGATGCCAGGTCAGGGTCAGCCTATCCTAAGGAGAGGCTACTCCTTTCCTCTAGTCTCAGCAGGAACCTGTATTTACACAGGAAGGGCTGTCAGGGTCTTTGGTATATGGAATTGCCCTCTGTTCTTGCTTCAGCTAACCAAATTAAAAGGTCTGTCCCTATTTAATAGAATTTTTCATCTCCCCTGGCTCATCCATTCATCTCCATCTGAGGAAGAAGTTACTTGATTGGATGATTACTTTTCTATCTGAGGAAGAAGTTACTTGATTGGATGATTACTTGATCTATCTGAGGAAGAAGTTATTTGATTTGGGAAAAGATCATCAGGTGTGTATGGCCTGGGACATTCTGAGCACCAGTGCTTTCTATCGGCAGCGGCAACGCTTAGGACTCAACTGCTTCCCTTCCCAGGAGATGGGCCCCACGGACAGAGGCCTGGTCAATAATGCCTGGGGAAATTCAATTTAGAATAAAGAAGTACACACAACCAGATACCTGGAATGTATCTAGTACAAAATACATTCTATGAAATTGAATAAAGGTCTCTATTGGGCAGATTCCAGCAGGATTTAATTGACCCTTGTAGTTCTTTCTACCTTGAGAAAATTGTGGTATCATCAAATTTCAATCCTTACGTTCTAGAAATAAACATTTCTGAGGGAAAAGAATCTAAGAGATTTTTGTCCACACATGTAACACGTATGTGTGCACATATTCTTACAGATAGTGAAAACTTGGGAACAAATTATCCTGCATCTCACGCAAATTCAAGATTCTTCTATTTATAAAGCAAGAAAGCAAGCTAAGGAACAATATTCAAGCAAATGAAACCAGAACTGAATGAGACAAACCCAGGGGTATTATAAAGATATGACTACAGCAAAAGACCACAGACCAGTGTGGACAGTTACACAGCTATAATTGGGGTAACCCAGAAGAAAGGGTTCTTAAGAATTCTTAAGAAACTACAATCTATCAAGACTGAAACCAGAAAGAAACAGAAGGGTGAAGAACCAAAAACAAAGAGATTTAACCAGTGATGTAAAAACTCCGATCAGACTGCAGAAATGGCGCAGCAGGCAAGGGCTCCTACAGTGCTGGCCGGAAACCCCACTGGGTCCCTAACACTAAGAGAGCTCACAACTGCCTGGACCCCAGCTCCAGGATTGGAGGCATACCTCCAGACTCAGCAGGAACCTGTATTCACCTGCACATACCCACACAGTGTTGTGCTTTGTATATGCTAGGCCAAGGGAGTGGCACTATTAGGTCTGGCCCTGTTGGAGGTGTGGCCTTGTTGGAGTAGGTGTGTCACCATGGGTTGGGGTTTTAAGATCCTCATCCTAGCTACCTGGAAGTCAGTATTCAGCTAGCAGCCTTCAGATGAACATGTAGAACTCTCAACTCTTCCTGCACCATGCCTGATGCCTTGATGACAATGGACTGAACCTCTGAATCTGTAAGCCAGCCCTAATTAAATGTTGTCCTTATAAGAGTTGCCTTGGTCATGGTGTCTGTTCACAGCAATAAAACCCTAACTGAGACATACAGATAGATAGACAGATAATACACATATTTTTTAAAAAAAAAACTCCCATCAACAAAACAAACAAACAAACAAATGGTTTCTCCAGCAGAATGCTATCAAATACTTAAGAACTAACTCCAGTCCTCCCAGTCCTTCTAAAATCTTCTGAAGGGGGTGAGGAAATGATGTTATGAGGGTTTCTGCCCCTG